>NW_008824769.1:389554-399322 GCF_000699105.1 Pygoscelis adeliae | reverse complement strand
CCCGGAGCCAGTGAATGTGGCAGAAAGGGCAGAAAAAGGGTTAAAATGATAAACGACGTAACGGACCCAGCCTGGCTGATTGCCATTCCCACGCGATGGCTGATTAGAAGAAAGACTTGGTTCAGATTTGACCTCAGCTGCATTTTTCCCAGGTAAGTCCCATTCCCAGCGGGCGTTGGTGTCGTGTCAGCCCGTCCCGGCCGACGCAGCCCTGCTGCCTGAACGATGCTTGCAGGCACAAGGGACCGCGGAGGCCAGCAGACAACGGGCAGCAGGGACCCGAAACAGTTCCCGTGTGATAAAAATCTTCGGAGAGAGGGAGACGGCAGCCATGGCATGCCCCAAAATGGTATCCAAGTATTAAGGGATTAATGGAGAAGTCTAGAGGTGATATAGTTAATTATACCCCTCTCCCGTGGGAGAGAGGAGCTGGGATGCCCGGGGGAGCCTGTGCCAGCCCTCGGGCAGCGGCAGGGCAGCTCTGCCCGCACGCCCCTGCCCTGGCTTTGCACCGCAGCTGAAATCCCAGCTAATTTTAAGGGGCTGAAAACCACAGGTTTTGTTAAACAAACTGTCCTCTCCTTTTTGCTCCCATTTATTCGCGGCCATGCAGCAGACGAGGCTTTGCTTCCCTCCCAGCGGGCAGAAATTGCTGAACATTTTGTCTGAGCTCTTTGCTCACTACCCAGCAGCTTTAGCAAATACCTGATCGCTTATCCACCCCCCAGACATCATTAATTTCTGCAGCTTTGTCCAATGCCGCCGGCACACAGGGAGCTCTTTGCCAAACCAGCCGCGCTGAGGCACAAAATCTGGGAGTTACGGAAAATACAGGCAGGGGTGAGGGACCTCATTCCCTGGGAAAGCCATCTTGCAGAGGCTCAACGGCTGGTGTGAGGGCACTGGGAATAAGGCAAAGGAGAAAGATGACCCAGCGCGAGTGGAAAAAATGCAGAACACGGTTCCCAGCTCGGCACTTGCAGCAGTGGGACTCTTCAAATTTGGACATCTCAGCTAAAAAAATAATAAAACTGGAATGCATAAGCAGAGAGCAGCCCTATTTCTAGCTGCGACTCCTCCCTGTGTGCTTGGCCTCCCAGACGACTCAGAAACTCAAGGCATTTCTTTCCGAGCTATAAAAAGAGCTGGAGCAGGACTGCAATAGCCAGGAAGACAAACAAGAGGGGAGCGTGTCCTGCCGTCGAGGCCAAGAGCATCTCACCAGGAGAGGAGCAAAGCCAGGAGATGGTCTTGCTCAACCCAGCTCCTCAGCTAATGTCGCCTTTTGAGGCGCACACAAGGAGGAAGGGCTATGGGGCACGGCAGAAACTCCAGGCTGGATTCCACCCACCGAAACATTGGCTGTGTCATGTCCCGAGTCATCCCACCGCCTCTCACCCCTCCTGCGCAAGGAGCAGTAGTGGAGGTCCAGCTTCATGCCATGCTGCGTGTGACACCCCCCCCCCATCACCCCAACATAAGCCTGGATGACCGGAGCAACGAGATGCTCTGTGCGTGGGGGGGAGGCACAGGTACATCCATGGACATCTGTGGCAGGTACCACGGTGAGCAGAGCTGGGGCACAAAGCCTTTCCTGGGACCACGGGGAGGAATGAGCCGCACCAAAACGCAGGTCTCTGCTCCCCAGGCGGGCTGCTCAAGGGGTTAAAAACCTTGCCCTGACACCCGCCCCACATGTCCCAGCAGGACAGTACAGACCATGCAAGTTCCAGGTAACAGAATGAGGACATAAAATTCAGCAAACTCAGAAATACCTACCTTTGCCCTCTCCAGACAAGTATCTACCTCCACAGATGCAGCCAAGCCTTGCTGACTCCGTCAGAACATTTCATTCCCATTTGTGAAATGCACAAAACCTTCCTGCCTGGGAAAACACAAGGTCTCCACAAGGTCACGGTCTGGGAATAGCTCCACCAGAAGAGATGACTTCTTCAATGACTTCATTGACTTACTCAATGCAGAAGTCATCATCTCTTCTGGTGGAGCCGTTCCCAGTTTACATCGACTTCTTCAACATAGAAGAAGTCAAAGTCTTCTGCTGCCTCCACTTCAGCATTGCCTTAAGACCTTGGAAAATCTTCACGCACCACTAATCGGTGGCGTGGGACTTTCGTTGTGAGCAGTTCTGAGGGTTGTAGAGCTGGACTGGGTGGCCCACAAGGAGCAACCTGAAGACAGCACGCTTGGTGCACGCCGTAACTGTGGCTCAGGAGGACAGGGACAACCACAATGTCCACGGACCAGCAAGGGCAAGGGCCAGCACCACTGTGACCTGCTGCCAAGCCCACCGAGATGCAGAAGTGCTGATCAGTGCTTGATTCAGTGGATTGCAGAGATTGCATTTAGTCCACACCTGGATGAACAGTGACCTTCACCAGCGGCAGGTTGGGGACCTGGGGGCCGCATCTCGCTTGTGCAGAAGACGCAGATTGCTCTTTGCAACCGTACCCAGAGCCATCCTGCACCCAGACACCCAATTCCGGGGAAGCACTGCTCGGTGGGAGCTGTAATCTCAGGACACGCATCACTGTCTCCACAGCAGTGACGTCTACTGCTGAGGTCTCAGCGCTCATGCCATCACCTCTTTTCTGGGCTCTCGGGAGGAGGAGGGACAATTCCTGGGTGTCCCTTATGTCCTGGCACGAGCACCTTGCAACCCCATTGGCACTTATGAAACCCTGTGTTCTTGTTGACTTCCATGTGAACACAACGACTGGGAAACACTATTCTCCAGCCAGCATCTGCTAAATGAAATGAAAAGTGATGCCATGCACTCTCTAGAGAGTGCCGAGCTGCTCGCATGGAATAAAAGAGACAAATGGTAACAATAAATAGCAAGTCTCCAGCCCAGCCCTGGCGAGAGAAGCCTCTTCTCCCAAAGGGTCCCTTTGTTTGCTGCAACTTGCCTCTTTTCTGCATGGTAAATATTTAACGTGCCCTTCTCGGCGGCAGCGCCTCGGCTGCCAGCCCAGCTCCGGCAGCACCGTGGTGCTGGCCGAGGGGCTGCGCCGTCCCACGCAGGAATCGGGTCACTTGGCAAAGCGGTGAACGCGGTGGGAAGCCGGGCAGTGAACACCAGACCACAGGAGACCCCCAAGGAACAGAAACCCAGATGCCAACAGCCTCTGATGGAGCATTTGGGGCAGCAGGACCAAAAACCCACCCGGGAAGGACACAGGCTGATGCTGTTAAACTGGGACTTATTGCAATCACATCAAGCTGGCTACCAGTCAGCCTAGGTAAAAATACCACGTAAAGTTATGAAAGTCCTGGAATAAAGTAACCACAGCTTCAGCAATCTGACCTGCAAGCATGCTTAGCAGAGTTTTGTTAGTTTGCTCAACAGCCGAGAAACAAGAATCTTCTCCACCTCAAGACTCAAAGGACGGCAGATCTGGGCAACTCGAGTCAACCTCACAGCCTGAGTTTCATGACAAAGCCATAAGAAAAGCCTGGTAACCTCACTACGAGCTGCATAAAGCTGAACATGCTCTAGAGCTACCTGATTTCTCGGTAACACAGCTTCTGCAGTCACCGCGCTGACGCTTTTTGCGTTGGTGGGAACAGAGGATGCAATGGTGTCTGCTTGTCCGAGCACCAAACCGGCACGGCCGGCAAAAGGCAGGGCAAGAAGGGATCAGCAAGGGTGCGCCAAGCCCCGTGGGAGGGCACAGGCTCCAAGACACAGCTGATGGACATACCCACCTCAAAGCCTGCGGTGGGGGCTGCGACCATCTAGGAGCACCTCTGCACCAGACTGAAGATGTTGGAAGCCATGGCCAGGATCACAGCCTGCAGCAGTCGCAAGGCTAAGCCCGTCCTTGTGGTACAACACCAACCATGACCACGACCAACCTACACCACGTGCTGTCCATCAGTGTGAGACTTGTCAAGCTGCAGAAACATCCCACCAAAGAAGGGACCAAAATTCTGTGGTTACAAAAGGAAGCTCCGTGTGCTAAGACAGTTTTAATCTGAACGAGGGTGGGGTTAGGCTGGATATAGGGAAGAAATGTTTTACGATGAGGGTGGTGAGACACTGGCACAGGTTGCCCAGAGAAGCTGTGGATGCCCCATCCCTGGAAGTGTTCAAGGTCAGGTTGGACGGGGCTTTGGGCAACCTGATCTAGTGGCAGATGTCCCTGCCCCTGGCCGGGGGGTTGGACTGGATGATCTCTGAAGGTCCCTTCCAACCCAAACCATCCTGTGAGCCCACGATAAAATATTAAATGTCTGCATACGCTTTTGAGCAAGTAACCTTCACCTTTCGCACGTAGACCAGGGATCATTTACCTTCCACCGTGATTAGCCCGGAACAGCACACAATGTATAATTAGTCCAGCCGTGGGCTGGGACTCGCACATCCGGGCTAAAACACCGGCTGCGCGGCTGGTTTCTGCTGTCACCCGGGGAACAGTCTGTCCCCAGGAAGTTTTCGCATTTGGTGACTGTGCAAAATAAATCAGCCGAGCTGGTGGTAGAGATCAGGGCCAGGATCGGCCCTTCCTCCAGCCCTCGTGCTGCTGTGTGACCCCCTGGTTGGCGGCCCCGTGTCCCCACTGCCCCGGCGTGGGTCAGCCTCGGGGGGAAAGCGGAGAGGGACCGAATCCCTATAGGACAGAGGGGTTTTAAGGCGATTCTCCGCACCCCGTGCCAGCACCCAGCCCACCAGGGCCGAGCCACCGGGCTGCCCGCAAAGCCTCCTCTCCTGCCTGCACTGGGGTGTCCCTGGGGCAGTCCTCACCAGCCCTCCCAGCATTGCTTGCTGTGTGCCGAGTACGTTTTTTTAAACATAATTATCAATATTCTTAATTAAAAAAATATTTTTTTAATAAAAAAACTACTTTTTAAAAATTGAAGTGTCAGGTTTGTACAAGAACAAGCCCGCAAAGATGTGGCAACCTCTGGCTCTAACCACTGCTCCTGTTCTTGCTTGCTCTGAGTTACGAATACATCCAGTTTTCTGGCTCAGAAATACACGTGTCCGAGGACCCAGGCGTCTGTCGAGCTCAGGATCTCTGCAAAGGCTGGGGCAGTCGTTTTAGCCCACCCCCGAGAAGAGCGCATGAGTTACACAGCCGGAGGTGGGCGATGGGGTGAGCACGGGCACGGCATTTGGGTGCCGGTGCTCATGCCTTTGGTGCCTGCGTGCCGGACGGTGCCGGAACAGGCGATGGTCAGCCTGGTCCCGCATCGCGCCCGTGGGACAATGCGCTGGGAGCTGCAACGGGCACCTTCTCCCCATCCTCGGTTTCTCAATCTTCAATCAAAATTGTCCCTCCTGCAGCTTCAGCCCCTTCACTTTGATCTCTCCAGAGGTTTTTTTCCCCTGGAAGAGCAAAGCTGGGACGAGCCACCCACTCCTCCTGACAGGCGCCCGCTTCCCACCTGCCCTTCCCCACCATTTTCCCTGGGCTCAGGGGTCACCGCCAGTGCCGGCGGAGGGGACCACACACAGACCGGAGTCCTCCAACGGGGAATTTGGTAAAAATAATCTGCCTGGCTGGCTGCTTCTCCCCAGCTTTGCAGGAGGATGGAGTTAAACAGGCTGAAGTTCAGAGGGCAAGAGCCCCCGCGCTCATTAGTGCAGGACACGCTTGGCGGGGAGCCCTCTCCTAACCGCAGGGCCACGGAAATACAACCACCCCGGCTCACATCGTTCATGCTGATCTGTATTTTAAAGATCAGATTTGAAAGAGCCTCCTGTAACCAGCAGGGCAGCACGTGCTGAGCGAGGGCAAACGGTTTTTGGGGCAGCACCGTCCCCCAGCCCTTGGCATCCCCGCTCTCCCTCTCAGCCTCCGGCATGATTTGCAGCAAGGTCCCCCCTTGTCACTTGGTGGTCCAAAAACATCACGTCCCCATCTGGAGCAGCCCCCTGGACTCGGCGGCAGATGTCCCCCACTTTCAGCACCAAACCTATTTATCCTCCTGAGGCTCGGCCGCTTCTGGAGTCCATCACCACATTAAAAAACTCAGTTATTTCTGCATATATTTTAAAAAAACCCAAACCCCTCCATCCCAGATTGCACTAAAGAGAAAAGCAGCCCCTAATCTGGTAAAAGACAAACTATTTTCTTTCCCTGGGGCTGGAAATAAGTTCCGAAGAGGGACTCGCTGAAAAGAGATGAGATGACTCATTTCTGCGCTGCTGAAGCCGTATTCAATCCCAAGCACCTCTAATACCGATTAAAAGACAGGAGACCGAAAGCATGGGGGTTCACACAGCACAAAGCACAAGAGCTCATTCTCCCGGAGATGAAAGAGCCATGAATTAATCCCCTGTATCACCTACTCCCCCAGGATGGGCTCAGCTGCCTTCAGCCCTCGCTCCCCGCAGCCAGGAGCTATTTTTTCCTGTTCTTGCTAGTGTCAATATGTTTCTTTAAATATCTTTTCAGAGAGGCTATATATATAGCCCCACTCTGGTGCTCTGAAAGGAGCCTCATTTCCTGTGCAAGAACTGAAGTTCTTGGCAAAGCTGCCGGCGGCTGCAGCATCCGAACCACAAAACTTGTTTTTTTCAGTAGTAAAATCGTATTCCCTCTGCGACTGCAAGTCGTACTGAGCCGGGTCTGGTCTGAAACCAACAGGGCTGCTGTGGACGGGAGAAACGGTGCCGTATTCCCAATGATGTAAATGATGGGGGAAAGGGATTGATGGCGTTAATGGCGGCGGTCGGGCCGCAACGGTGCCCAAAGGTGGCGCAGCCCGTCGCAGGGACCGGGATGGGCACAGGGCTGCTTTCAACCTGCGTTTGGCTGTGACAAATTTTGGTTCCCACATCAAAAGGATTTACTAACCAAGACTGGGGGAGGAAAAAAAAATAAAAGCCCATTTCATTCGACATCACTTTCTGCCCGATATGTTTTCTCCTTCTTCCGCACGGCCTCTGAACGCCTGGTTTTTGAGAGGGCTCCTCCAGCAGCGGAGCAGGAAAGAAAACAGCTTTCCAGCCCCTGCGAGATGGTGGTGGGATGGCTCACGGATGCTCGGGACCTTAAAAACCTTTCTGAGGAGACGTGGCATCAGCTGTGCTCAGCGTGCTGCATCTCCCCACGGCGAAGCCCCCAGCTGCGGGGTCTGACACCCCTCTGCACCACGCCGGGGACCTCTTATGATAGGAGTGGTGATGCAGACAGCTTCGCAATCACCTTCTGCTGCAAATATAGCTTTGCAGGGTAATTTCTGAGTCATAAACTGCTTTTATTGCAACACACAGTCCTAAGGACCCAGCATGCAAACGTGCAAGGGAAGGTGGTGGCCGTGGGCAACCCACGCAGTCCAAGTTTCTCTTTGCTACTTGGTGACTTTCTCAGAAAAAAACTGCAGTCAAAGAAGATAAAGTGCAAGCTTTTTAGATTTTTTGGAGGAATTTTAAACAAGAGGCGACTTCTCCCAACACTCACCACTATCGGGACGGGTCGCCCTTGGGATTGTCCCCGGTGGACAAGTGCGCAGGCACCCTGACAGGCACGTAACCTTGGTACAAGGCAGCACCACGTCTCCTGGCACAAAGCCCCAGCAGACACAAGCTCTGAGGGACAAGCACGGAACTTCTGTCCCCCTCCACAACCTCAGGCACTGTCTTCACCAGCACTGCACGGATGTCCTCATCCCTGGGACCCAGCACCGCCACCGGACTGGGCAGCCTGCAGTGGTGCGGGGCGTGATGGCTCACGATGAAGCAAGGCCGGGGCATTGGAGCAACGCTCAGGACAGGGGGAAATACAGGAGAGTTATGTTGTCGTCTCTGCAGCCCAGAAGACAAGATGCAATCACAATGTACTGCTTTCCTTCCGCCCAGAAGCCACGGGGGCAGGAACAAGGACTGGAGCTCAGCACCCGTCCTGCTGGGGCCCCACGGACGCTTCCCCCGTCTTCGCTTTCTGAGCACATTTGCCCCTCTCCAGCGTTCGGCTTCCTGAACGAGGGAAGGGGCCGGTGCAGGAGCAGCTGAGCAGAATCCCGCCGTCTCAGGAAGGAGACCTTCCTACACCTTCAGCTTTCCGGGCGCCAGCTGGTGCTTGGGGATGCCATGCACCACCTCTGCGAGTCTGCAATTCTGCCTGCACTGATGCCGTGCAGCGCCTGGCCTCGCCGGCCACGTCCCTGCTGGGTACGAAGGGAAATTCCCCACGGCCGTCCAAAACACGAGTGAAGAAGCAGCACAGCCTGGCATTTCACCCCGGTGTGCATCCTCTGTGCCCCGCAGAGGTCCTGCGTCCTTCTGACTCCGTTTTCACCCTCAAGACCTTGGCTCATCCAACCTCTGAACATCTGGTCTTTGCCAAACCAGCCAAACAAGTCAGCACAGAATGAAATTCGCTCCTCGGCACCATCACGGCACAAGGATGTCTGCTGTGGACAACTGCGGCGAGGAGGAGGGGAGGGACACCCAAGGAGGGAAGATCCCAATGCACCGACCTAAATGAGGAGGTCTTCAGACCTTCCCAGCAGAGCTCCGACACCAGGACATGCTCCTCAATACGACCAGGAGAACTTGCAGGGGATGCAAACGTCAAACTCGGATACCATGTGAAATACAAACATTTATCTCAACATATGGCAGAATTTTCACTTTTGGTGGTTTTTCTCCTCCCTTGGTGACCTTCGCTTTGTCCAAAGATTTATGCTACTGAGGTTGAGGCCACAAGCAGGGGTGAATCACAGCAAGTGAAACACCAGCAAAAGGGAGGCAGTGATTGCAAGACTTGTCCCCTCCACGGCAGCGATGCACCCTGTACGGCCATGCAGCTGCAGGACAGCAGAACTGCAGGATCTGGTGTCCCTGTTGCTCAGCTCCCCGCGAAAACTATCAGCGTTGATGGCAAACGGGGAGCCCTTGGGTGTGTGTCCAAACCAGACGGCTCGATCTCCGCAGTTCTCACCGAGCGGCTCTCGCCCAGCAGGCAGCAAGGACACGCACAGCAGCACAGCGGCAGGGACGCCGTGTTTCGGCACGTCCTCAGGTTTCTCACATTTGCATCACCAGGAAAACCGAGACACTCGACCAACCGTGGGAGAAGAAAAGAGGCCACCAGGAAATTTATACCCATTTGTCCCCAAGCCAACAGAAGGATGTTGTCAGGGCAGAGCCGTTGTGCAACGTGATGACCACCACGAAAGCATCCCACCACCAATGTTTCCCACCGCTGTGCGAGTGTCCCACTACCAGAATGTCCCACCACCACGAGAGCATCCAACCACCAGAACGTCCCACCACCAGCAGAGTGTCCCACCACCAGACCTTCCCATCATCAGAATGTCTCTCCACCATCACCAGAACGTCCCACCACCACCAGAGCTTTGTAGGGTGCTCTTGTTTTTCCAAGCTGAGTCTCAAACCACATAAATCGGGGGGTGCCCAACCCAAGCAGGTGTTACTCAGGCTCACCAGAGGCCCATTTTGACACACTTTCTGTCTGTTTGGGCTCTTTTAGCCCAGAATAGTCTTTCTGGTGAGTGTGGTGCTGTCACAAGACAGCCAGGTTTGGAGGCGGGGAGGGAATGAGCCTGTACATGCAGAAACATGGGTAAAATCTTCATCTTAAAGGCCATTTAAGAGATTAAACTTTTCTTAAGAAAAGTCACTTTCAAAAAAAAAAAAACCAACCCCCAAACCCCAAAACCCACAATGTTTCTATAAAGAAAACTCAGAAAGAAGAAGTTCGACAAAAACTGTGGATGACCAACGTGTGGAAGATCTGAGGGGTGCCTGGCAAGTTCCCTAAACTGGAGAGAAAC
>NW_008824769.1:389003-389318 GCF_000699105.1 Pygoscelis adeliae | reverse complement strand
CCCTTCCCGGGGGGGGCAGCGGCTCTCGGGGGGCACGTGGGAGCTTCGGGGACCCCATGGGGTCGCTTGCTGACACCCGGGACCAGGCAGGCAATTGCGTGCACGAACTAGTCCCAGTTCCACCTCTAGTGCTATAAATAATTGATTTTTGAGGTAACTTGAGCAAGGAAGGTAACAAGACTCCCTGTGCACAATCTCACATCCAACCTTAAATCCTCATGTTTCCCTTTCTGCAAAAAAAAACCCCTCAGAGCTGATCCTTGTTCTTTTTTTTCACAATGGAGCCATCACCCGTGTTCCTTTCCCTTTCTGTTC
>NW_008824769.1:379534-386338 GCF_000699105.1 Pygoscelis adeliae | reverse complement strand
CAAAACTCCGCTCTGCCCCGGGCCGGGGTCACCCCCCGGGTCAGCCCCTCCGAGCGCTGGCTGTGTCCGGCTGAGCGGCGTCTGCCGGGGCCCGCGCAGCCTACGGGGTGGGTTCGGGGGCTTCGCAGCCCCAGGGGGGGAGGCCGGGAGGAGGCGTCCCCGGGAGCGGAGCGTCAGCGTGGAGAGGGCGACCGCAGCCCGCGGGACGCAAAATGCCTTCGTGTCCTCCGAGCCGCGGATGGGGAGCTCCGGAGGGGTGTGTGCTCGGGCAGGAGGGCACGACTGGCAGAGCAGGGCAAGGAGAACAGGTCGTTTCTCTGGTAGCGTTGGCAGAGGGGCAGAAAACGGTTACAGGTGTCTGAAAAATAAGGAAGGAGGAGCAGGAGAAGGTTTTCACTTCCCCTGCACAGCTGGCAGATTGGTGGCCGAGATGCTCTTTTGCATAATCTGATCCGGGCTCGTGTCTCTGGTCCCCTCGCTCATCGGAGCCTGAGCTTTCCCCTCTCTCGGCCCAGCGAATTGCTGGGCTGTGGCCGGCTCCTGTGGTTTTGACCAGGAATCCCATCCCACTCCGGAGGTGAGTTATTTCCCCCTGGGACCTCTGCCGGAACTTGAACACTTCTGCAAGATTCGGACAGATCGGTATTTTTGCAAAGAGACTGAAAACTCTCCAAGGGTGCTCCCCGGTTAATCCCCGGTGACGGCAAAGGGGGCCGTGCTGGGGTCGAGCCAGCTGGGCTCCTGGATCCTTAGAAGCAGGTCACACAAAATGAGTGTCTTTGCTTCAGGTGCGGCGTATCCGTGCAAAACCGTCCTGTCCGCCGCTGCCAGGGGTGATGGGGCAACCTGGGAACAACTGTTTAGGATGTGGGTTGTCAGGAGCTCTTGTGCAACCAATTCTCCCCGCGTAACTCACTCTTGTGGCTTATTTTTCAGCTGAAACAATTGCCACGCAAGCACTCTCCTGTAGCTGCCCAGTGGGATGTGCGAACCGGCTGTTTGCATGACAGACCTTACCCGTCGCTGTGCCACGGATATCGGATTCACAGCTGACGGGAAATGGCCTACGCCGTGCAGCGAGGCCACCTCCTCCCACCCCAGCTTGTCTCGACTCCCTGTCTGCCTTCTCTCTAATGTACTTTCTGGAAACCTGCCTCCTTCCTTGGGGCTGGTCCCAGAGGAGGTTTAATGGGTTTAATTCAGCCGCTACTGCAGCGGGGTGATTAATAATTGAAGAAATGAAGTCATTGCCAAATAGCCATGAAGGAAAGAAAGCACAGAGGAGGGCATTCGACAAAGGACAGCAAGGTCTCGGTGACCTGCCTACCTCTCCCACCCTTCCGCCTGGCTGAAAGCATCCTGCTCCTGCGTGACCTCTCCGGCATGGAGGCCTGGATCCGGGAGGGCTGGACCCCAACCCCAAGGCGAGGGACCACGAGGCTTGTGTTATCTGCTCCCTCTTAGTGAAGAGCAGAGTCACACCCTCTTCTTCCATGGCCAGGGCTGAGTGCCCATTTTGGGACCCGGGCTGGCCAGCTGGGAGACTCCTGCCCGGGCAGGAGCAGAGGAAGGCGGCTGGATGCGGGCCAGAACGGGCTGTTTCTACCGGTTGCTCCTGCCTCCTCCGAGACGGGGGCTGTAACAGGATCAAGGATCTGTAGATCAAGCCCTGCCTCCCCCGAGACGGGGGCTGTAACAGGGCCAGGATCCGGCCCACGGGCAGCTGGTCAGACCACCCTGGGCTGGCCCAACCCACCCGGTGGCTCTGCTGGATTGTGCGCTGGGGCTCTGGCCCAGGCTCGGCTGCTCTGCAGGGGTCTGGGGGGCTCCCTTCTGGTGGGACCACGTGCTTCGTTTTTAGGCTGCTCTGCAGGGATTTGGGGGGGCTGCTTTCTGGTGGGAGGGGGTGCCTTGCTTTTAGGCAGGTTGAGAGATGCTCTGGAAGCGGGGAAGGCACAGGGCTGTTCCTGTGTGGGGCCTGTTCCTCTGCCTCAGGTTCCATGGGGAGATGATGAAGAAGGGCTAGTGTGCAGGGCAGAGGAAAGGTGGGTTGGGCACCACTCCTCTCACCCAGCAGGTCCTTTTCGGAAGCCATGGCTGGGTTTCATCTGCTTGGTTTGCTCTGTGCTCCTCTCCTGTCCAAGAGGCTGGACTGCAGCCTGGAGGCAAAGGGTGATGGGAGAGCCTGTCACGGGGGCGTCTGGCCTGTGCGGGGACAGAAACTGGTTTCTCCAGTGCCACCCACCGCAGTGCAGCTGCTTTCATGTTTCTGGGATGGAAGGCCTTGGTAGATGGCTTGGGCTGCGGACCATGGTCACCTTCCTTGCTTTCAGTAGCTACCTGGGTTGTCTGCACCCGAGTATCTTCTGCAGGATGGAGACCACGGGTCTGGTGTCTGCTGGGACACGGAGAGGATGGTGTGTCCCCTCTCTTCTTCCCTTCGGGCAGCCTAGTGCTCAGCAGCGTGTGACGCCCATCAAGCGCGGGCTAAGGCTGGGCAGGGAGGACCGGAGCTGGTCCTTCCCCCCGTTGCAGGGCTCCGTAGGGCAGCCTCCCCTTGCTACTCACATGCTCCGAGGCTCCTGCCGGTAACAGCCCTAAAGGGGACTGCTCCCTCTCCGCCAGGACATTGCTTCTCAGCTTGGTCTCAGCCCAAAGGACCTGCAAGCAAAGGGGAAGAAAAAGTAGCAGGAGAAGGGTCAGAAGGGACTGCAGGGGCTGTGGGCCCTGACCGGGGCTGAGGGATGCTCTTTTCCCAGGAGCTGGGAGCTAGAGGCTCCTTCTCCAACCCCCCCTCCCTAGCCAGAGCCGGGAGAGTCCCTGGGTGCTCCTGCAACACTCCTCACCCTCCCATGGCCTGGCCCAGGCTCAGGGAGAGCACAGATCCCCCTTGTTTCAGCAAGAAAATAAAGGCACAGAGAGCGCCACAGTCCTTCCTCTTATCCAGCTGGCTGCGCCGGAGCAGGCGGGCACAGGGCTCTGTGCAAAGATCCTGCTCTCTTTTCCCCGCCGGAGGTGAGCTCCCAAATGGACCCCCTTCAGTCGCCCCTTTAGACACCCCAAGGCACAATCTCCTGAGCCCACCCGAGCAGACGAGCCGTCCCCGGAGGGCACATCTTCTGGAAAGCCACACAGGGGGAGGGCAGTGGCCGTGACAAGCCTTCCACAAATGCAATCCTGCAACCACAAACACAACCCTGCCCTGGTTCCAGGGCTATTTGCTCAGACCCTGGGACGAAAACATCTTGTGAGCCAACGTGCCCCCCTGGTGCAGGGAGAGGGCAGGGTCTCGTGTGCAGGGTGGTGGCCCAGACCCAGGAGGAGGGTCCCCGGGAGAGCAAAGAGCACTCGGGGCAGCATAGTGCACCAGGAGGAGCCTGCGTGTGTGTGGGGTTTCATCGTTTGATCCCATTTTTTGAATGCTTTGGGCGAACCAGGTGCTGCTGCTGAGTCCTTGTCTGCTCGTGCTGTCAAAGAGCCCCTGGGCTGTTAGGTGGGGCGGCGGGTGGTGAAGGGAAGGGACAGTCCTGGTGCGGGAGGGCCAGCTCCCACCCAGGAGAGCGGCCGAGGCAGAGCGGCTGCTTGAAAAGGGGCCAGGGAGAGGACTGCTTAGCTAAGGAGCGTGAAGGTCCATGGGGCCCTCACCTCTGTCCTGGGCGAGGTCTCCTGCTTGCCCAGCTTTTACAAGGAGGGGTGTAACCCCAAAACGTCACCAGGTGTGTTCTCTGCACTAAAGCCTCAGCAACTGCCTCTGCCTGTCCAAGAATTCAGAAGCAAAGCTGAGCATGGTTTCCAGCTGGATCTACAGGAGAGGACCCGAATCCAGCTGCGGTTCTGCAGGGGTGGCTGCCTAGGTGAGAAACTTGCTCCGGAGCAGGGCCTGGAGGTGGGAAGTGTTTGCCATCTGCTGGAGAGCTTCCCCATTGCACGGGCAGCAGGTCCAGCCGGAGCGTGGCACCCAGCCCAACGGGCAACCCTGGGGGTGACCACCTCGCGCTGGCTGCTTGTGCCAGGAGCAGGTGGTGGGAAAGGCTGGCCTCTCCCAAGACGGGACATGGCAAGCTTGCCTTGCTTCTGTGCTGTGAGACGGCCTTCGGCTGCCAGAACGTGATCACTGAGAAAAGGTTTTCTGTGTACGGCTTGGGGTGTGCGGGGTGGTGTCTGGGACCACTGTGCTTGCTGCAGAAGAGCGTGGGCAGCGAATGAGGCAGGGGCTGCAGGAAGGCACGGGCTGTAGATCTGGAGAGCCAGTCTGTCCCTGTCTTCCCTTTATGATGTGGGCATAACCCAACATTCACCAGTGCTCTTGCGGAGCATTGTCTTTGTTTCTAGATGCCTGAAATCCTGCGGTCTGACTTGCAGACGTCACACGTACCTCCAGCTGAAGACAACAGGAGGCAAACTTTGCAGGTACAAAGTGCCACGTAATGCCAAGTGCTCAGGAATGTCAGGTCCTGGGTGCCTCAAAGCCAACACCCAAATGTTTTTCTCCCAGTTTCCCTGGGCCTCAGCTGCCGTAGCTAAAACAGTCATGCAGTGCTATGGCTGCTGGGCAAACCCTGCTCAGCTCCAGGCGGGTTGGCGCTCGGTGCTGAGGGCTTCTTCATGGAAACAAAGGTATATATCCATGGCTGTAACTTGGCAAAGGCAGCCTGCGTCTGTCCTTGGAAGTACTACCGAAGTTCTGAGGGCCACGTCCTGACACGGCAGCCGGCCACCTCCCGCTTTTCAGGCTCTTGGTCCAAAAGTGAGGCTTTTCTAGGCGCCCCAAATTTGTCTTGGAAAATTGCAGCAACTGCAGCAATATATTTGTGCCTTGCTGTGTGCTTAGAAACTGTTGGTGTCTTTCTGCTGACATTTACCAAAAATATTCATCTGGAGGCATATCCTGATATATACATTTCAGTCCAGGGATTTCAATGCAATTTCACAGCTACTCTGTAGGCCTCACAGACCTGTAGGACCAGTTGTCCTGGGGAATCAAATATGAACAGTCCCAGAGGATGTAGACTAAGGGTCCATCTAGCCCAGCCTTAATATCTCCAGATGTGGCTGCAGCAGACCTCTTGAAGAGAAAGGCAAATATTTGCGCTGCCTCCCTCAAGTGCACTCCCAGCCTCCAACCACTCTCATTTTACAAATCTTCTTGAGCTTATTGCTTTGAAATCCAAGCCCCACTCAGACACATGGAAATTTCCTTGCCATCACCATGTCCCTTGGCAGGAGCTCCTCGGCTGAAGAGCTGCTTCCTTCTGTTCACTTTGACTCTGGCTCTTGCCAGCTTCATTTGACAGTCCATGGTTCTTGCTCTGGGAGAGACAGCGAATAATCATTATTTGTCCCTCTTTCTAGGCCAGTCGTCGTTTTGCAGACTTCCATTCCCATGCTGGAAAGTCTCGATCCCTCTGGAAAACACCTCATCTGAGATCTTGCTTGTCTTTCTTGGAGCCACACCACCCTGCGATCGCTGGCTTCCCCCAGCCATTCTCTTCCTGTTCCCCGCTGATTTGCTCCCGCTTGAAACCGGAGTTTCCCACATTAGTGATCTGGCAGCTCCCAGGGGCACTGTGATAATGTGATCCCCCCGACAGGACTCCAGCCTAAGAGTCGGTGTGGTGGAGCAGGCTGCCTTCAGGGCTAAGAAAAGACTTCCTCCTGCATCCCAAATCTGTTCTGGTGACGGATCCAAAGATACCATGTGTGGTTTCTATCAAAAGCTGAAACACACCATAAGGCAGAGGTTTTACAGACTCCATAAATAGCTACTATTTAGGATGTATGATATGGAGGAGGTTTTAGAAATCAAAATATTTAGAGATTTGCATTATTTGTCTTGGCAGGAAGGAGCAGCCAAGACTGAAATACGAAATCTTCAAGGAAGGAACACAGTTGAGGAAAACAGTGAATAGGGGAAATAACAGAGGTGTCAAAACCTCCAAGAATTCCTTTTGCGATGAATGGAAGCGGGAAACGCAGCCCGGTATATCTGAAAGGAGAGAGAATTCATTGAAAATGTCTAGGTACATTTATATTCCTCATAGAAAATATTGATTTTTCAGAACGAATCTTGACATTTCCATCAAACCCATATTTGAATATTGCAAGAACATCCAGAACATTCAGCTAAAAGCAGCTCCAAGCTGGGCTGTGTTGGTGTGAGCTGCATCAGCGAGGACATCTCCAGCTCATTCCCCAGCCTGTTCTCCTCCTCTCAGTTTTATTCTAGTCCCTGTGTGGTGACGCGTAACAGGAATATTAAGATTGGTCAGAATGGGGAACGTCTGCAAATGTTGGGTCTGAAAGCACTGGTAGAAATGGCAGGAGCAGGGCTACCAGAATGGTAGACCTTGGTGGCACCTAGGTTAGGAGGGCATCGGTGCGTCATGATCATCTCGTCTCGTCTCATCTCATCTCCATCTGATCTCAATTTCGTGGTTTCCCAGTCTGCCACGCGGTCAGATCCGTCTCCAAGGCTGTTCCTAGCACCCCCAGCCTCAATCTGCCGTCTGTTGCCTCAGGCAGGGGTGTCAGTCTTGGTCTGTTATCTTGGGCACGTCAAGCTGCCACGTCTCTTGGCTCAGGCAGCACGGTCCGTCAGTCATGCGTGGCCAGCCCCATGGGGACAGGGGTGTGCGAGGGGGCCTGCACGGTCCAGGTCGCTCCTGCCCATCCACCCTGCTCCCTGCCCAGGAGCCCAGCTTCACCTACGCCTTCCCCAGCGTCCCTGAGCAGCAACTGGGGAAAAAGGGTGCCAAGAGCTCCTGGAGGTGGGGGAAGCGTGGGTGCGGGGGGTCGCTTACGGCT
>NW_008824769.1:376706-379322 GCF_000699105.1 Pygoscelis adeliae | reverse complement strand
ACATCTCGTGCCAGGGGTGCTGCTGCCTGCCTGGCCCTTTCCTGGCAGCTCCCCAGGACAGCCACTCTCCCCAGGCTCCCTGCTAGATTAAGGTAGATACTTCAGGCAAGATGAGCAACTCCTGACTGCTCAAGGGATGGACCAGCAGCAGGCTGGCACCTTCCTAGCCCCACTCTGTGCAGTGTGGGGGTGAGTGGATCCAGCCCAGGACATTGGTGGTGGGACCTCATGCCCCTGGAGGTGCAAGGCTTCGTCCTAGCATCTGAATGGGCTCTGGAGCACAGGACAAGGGGGATTATAGAGCAGGCAGGCCCCCAGATGAATCCTGAGATCCTCGGCTGTTCAGAGTGGGGTACCGTGAGTCCTCCTCTGCCACAGGCGGGTAAAGCCTCAGCCTTGATTCGGGCTGTCTTGATTCACTCTCACCCTGGAAATTTAATCCCTTGGCATGATCTGGGATGGCCGCAATCCCATTGATGGGGAAAGAGAGATGCAGAGAAGTGAAAGGATGTGCCAAGGCCTTCACTGCGGCAAAGCTGGGACTGAGCTACGATGGCTGCAGAGGAACCGTGGGCTGTGGGCTGAATGAGGGCTGCCTTCTTGCTGTGTGATGGGAGATGCCTGTCCCTGCTAAGGAGGCGTCTTTCCAAAAGCCCCAGCGTGTGCCCTGGGGTCCCAGGGCTCTGCAGGCAGACCCTCCCCGGCTGCCCACTCTCCAGGCTTGCACGAGCTCCCTGCCTCCACGGCAGCAAGGCCACCCACGGCTCAGCTTTGCTCATGCTTAGTAACACAGTGTTTTAGTGAAACAAAAGGCTCTGTGTAAAACAAATCCTGCAATGCCACCTAGCCCACACTTTCTAACAAGTCTGGCTCAGTTTTTCAGAGAGTTCTGTCTACTGAGACGTGGTGATGGTGTGCATCGTGCCCTGGAACACTTGGGAGCCCCAGGCCTGGAATCAGCTCTCCTTCAGCCAGTCCAGGGAATCTCCTCATTTCCCTTCTAGTTCCTCCTCTGGGTTCCTACAAGGCCACCACTTTGGGCAGCGGTTTCTTTTTTTTGTGATCATTCTCCTCCATAGAGGAGCTACATCCCTTTCGTCACTGGACCATCATGAAAGGCAGCCTGCTCGTGTGGCTTTCCCACTGTGGCTGTGGTTATCCAGTGCCTGGACACATTCACTAGCACCATGAAGACCTCGCTCTTCCTTCACTCTCCTGAGGCTTCATCCACAAGCCTTTGCCTGGAAGTCAGCGGAGCCCTTCTGTAGCGACGTAGCATTTCCAACGGGAGTTTCTCTGCCAGCACAGCGGCACCGTTCCTGTCCCAAACAATATGAGCTAAACCAGGAAATCTCTTCTGTATGTGTCTGTGGCTGCTGGGACAATAACAAAGCAATGTCAGGAGGACATTGATTCTACACTGCTGGAACCAAATAATCATCTAAACCAACTCTGCTGTGCCAACATGGTCATGAGCTTCTAAAGCTCTTTGTAAACATTAATGGACGATTCTAATGTCCATGGGTAACTTCTGTATGTGTCTGTGGCTGCTGGGACAATAACAAAGCAATGTCAGGAGGACATTGATTCTACACTGCTGGAACCAAATAATCATCTAAACCAACTCTGCTGTGCCAACATGGTCATGAGCTTCTAAAGCTCTTTGTAAACATTAATGGACGATTCTAATGTCCATGGGTAACTGTGCTGGTTTTGGCTGGGACAGAGTTAGTTTTCTTCACAGTAGCTGGTGTGGGGCTGTGTTTGGGATCTGTGCTGGGCTGACCCCAACTGACCAAAGGGGTGTCCCACACCACATGACGTCATGCTCAGCATGTAAAGCTGGGGGAAGAAGAAGGAAAGGGAGGACGTTTGGAGTGATGGCGTTTGTCTTCCCAAGTCACCGTTAGGCGTGATGGGGCCCTGCTTTCCTGGGGATGGCTGAACACCTGCCTGCCGAGGGGAAGCAGTGAATGAATTCCTTTGCTTGCGTGCTTGGCTTTTGCTTTACCTCTTAAACTGTCTTTATCTCAACCCACGAGTTTTCTCACTTTTACCCTTCTGATTCTCTCCCGCATAGGAGGGAGCGAGCAGCTGTGAGGGGCTGAGCTGCCGGCTGGGGTTAAACCACGACAGTCCTTTTTGGCGCCCAACGCAGGGCTCAAAGGGTTCGAGATAACGACAGATTTCATTGGAATGTGCTAGATCGCTAGATCAAACTTATCGCTGTTATTGCTGTTTAGCTATTAATGGGCAGGCTCCTGTGCTTGCCATGGGGCTCCCTTGCCTTACTGTATGTTGGAGTCTAGTGCTCGTTAGTGGCTGCGTTTTGCTTTTCGCTGCTCGCTGTCCTGCTGTGCTGCTGATCACCTTACTGCGCCGGGCCTGGGAACATTCTGATAACAGCAATGGCCATGCGCCTGGGCTGGCAGATGTCCGGGGCATCGCTGCTGTGTCTGTGCTGCTGCACTGGACAGGCTGGAACTCCAGTGTGAACTCGAGTCGAAGGGACTGTGACCTGTGGATGAGCCCACGTGGGAGCAGGACACCCCGAAGCGTCTGTGGCCGTGGATAAGCCCATGCCAGAGCAGGTACATCTCGAAGCGTCTGTGGCCG
>NW_008824769.1:373839-375251 GCF_000699105.1 Pygoscelis adeliae | reverse complement strand
GGGGCTGCCTGACTGACGGACTTCCCCTGCTCCAGTCGCTGTGGGAGAAGTGAATTGTCCCCAGTTTGTGATGCAGATATTCTGGGAAACACGAGTGCGTGCCAGCCGCGGTCATTCTCCATCCATTGCCATCATGTGACTTCTAGGCAAGAGGTCCATCTACTGATCTTCTGAATTGTTACTTCTAGGTTCTCTACGGAGCCCTGTGGTCAGGGGAAAGGAAAAGAGAGGTCATATCCTGTTCTCCAGCATTTCATGCTGTCATATCATTACATACTATGCCACACCAGGGCACTACTCTCATCGGGGGTCCGGGCACTTCCCTCCACAGGTCTGCGCGGCACCCTTGACACAGCACGTTTTCCATTGTGTCATGCCGTGTAGCAATGTTTCCGGCATGTTTCCGTCCTCGCTCCCTCCCTCCCTCTATAAAGCGGGCTGAACCCAGGGATCCCACATCGGGCACAGCAAGGGGCTCTCTGCAGCAGTCTAGCCTGACGCCGACAATTTGTCTCCACCCAACAGAAGCATGAAGACCTCCACAGCTGCCCTCGCTGTACTTTTTGTGACTGTCCTCTGCTACCGGGTCTCCTCTTCTCCAAGTGAGTCCAAGCTCTCCTCTCCGAGGAGCTCTCTCCTCTTTCTTTCTGCTGTATAAGGTTTAGTAATGCTTGGCAGCTCTCCCTTCCGAGCATCTGCTGTGGGAAAGGAGAGGCACGTCTTGCTGCTCTTTGGCTTCCTGAGGGAAGGATGGCTGTGGTGGGAGCCCATGGTGGGAGCAGCACCTCCTCCAGCGGGGACCTTCTGGTCTTCTGACCCTGCTTCTCCCCACTGGTGATTTTCCTGGTCTGGTTTAATCAGAAAACTTAACTTCTCTTCCAGCTTCTGTCAACTTTTCTGGTCCCTGCTGCGTCAAATACAGCACCAAAGCGTTTCCCTCGAGCCGCGTGGTGATGTATGAGCACACAGGCAGCCACTGCTTCCAGCCAGCCGTGATGTGAGTAGATCTCCTGCCCAAATCCTGGGGGGCCCTGCAGCACCAGGAAACCCCGCATTTCACCCAATCCTGGCAAGGGAAAACACCAGGCTGGGCTCTCCTGTTTTAGGAGAACAGCCTGGAAATATCCGAGAGGCCAATCCCACATCCCAGGCAGCCAGTTTCTGGACCTCCCTATTAGATTTGAGCCAAAAGAGCTTCTGCTGGTCACCCCCCTCATCCCCAGAGAGCGGGACCCAGGCAAGACGGTGTCCCAGCTGGAGTAGGCATGCTGGGGGCAAAGTGGCTTAAGCGGCAGAGAGCAAGACACCTGTAATGACATTAAGCCAACCCCCCACCCCGTTCTGGAGCTGTTCTGCAGCTACAGAGGTGTCTGGTTTGGTGGGGTTCACCAGTGGCAAGGAGCGAGTGGCTC
>NW_008824769.1:355248-371864 GCF_000699105.1 Pygoscelis adeliae | reverse complement strand
TGGCCCCAGGCCGCCAGCGTCCTCGCATCCCAGCATTGCGGGGAGCCGTCACTTTGTTCTCCAAAACCTGAATAGAGAGAAAAATACGGGGAAAACCCAAGGAGCGTGGAGAGGGTTAATCCTGCGAGCGGAGTGAAGAGCACAGCTGCTGGGTTCGGGTGCCAGGGCTGGCACCGCCCGGCTCGGGGGTCACCGTCCCCTGGCCGCCCGCTGGCACCAGCGGGCCCAGGGCAGGGGCGGCCCAGCCAAACTGCGGTGCTGCTGGGGCGAGCTGAGCCCGTTTCTTCTCTTTTCAGGTCAAACTCCAGAAATCCCTGGAGCACCTTTCAAAGGAAGTGGAGGACATGAAGAAGTGTGAGTCAGCAGAAAGGATGAAAACCCAGGAGTGCAAGGCAGGTGCCTGGCTTAATTCTTAAAGAATGGGCTTCAGAGATATCAGCAATTATGATCTTGTCTGGGGCCGTGAGTTTGGCATGGTCCTCAGGGTGGGACATGTCCCCATGTCCTGCTGTTGTATGGAGGGCCGGTGCTGGAAACCAGGCTCAGTGACTGTGTGTGGCTCTATAAACAAATTAGAGAGGTTTGCAAAGAAATGCTTTGCAAAGAGCAGCATGCCAGCTCCACCAAAACCAGGGGGGCTTGTGTGCCGGTTGAACAGACAGACAACGGATAATTTTTATTTGCTTTTTGTTTTACAACCTGTGCTCGAGTTACAAGCCAGGCGTGAGCCACACGGTGAGGTCTGTTTCACAGCAATAGGAACCAGAAGTGTTTTCATTAAAAAAAGAAGCAAAGCTGAATTACTGCACTGCTGCCCGACTCCAGGCAGTCCCGGTGAGATATGACGCCAGCAAGACAGCTGCATTTCACGTCCCTCGGGGTGGAAGCTGGAAAGTAAAAGTAACTGCAGAAAAGGAAACGAAACTGCTGGACCGAGTTGTCCAGCCCTGAGCTAGAGTTGATTATTAATCAGCTTTGGCAGGGAAAACAGGTTTCTCCGGATTCCCCTAGTTATTTGCTCAGCTCCCCTGCCTGCCTGCCGCAACCCGGCCAAGCGGGTGGCGGGTTTTTGGGGTGCCCCTGTGCGCCCACCATCCCCCTCGGGGCTGGGATGGGGCCGGGGATGGAGGTTGTGAAAGAGCCCTGTCACTCTCCCCCCGCCTGCCTGAGTCAAGGCTCCAGGGCCGCGGCTCATCTGCCTCCAGCTTCCTCCCGGCCTGGCGGCTTTTTTAGTAAAAAAGGAAAAAATGTCCTTTGTGAGCAGTTTGGGGGGGAAGTGGCTGTGACCGTCCTGGCTTGTCAAGCCTTTGTGACTCAGGTCCAAGAAATCATGTGCTTGGACAGAAAAATAAACGCAGTTCAGTTTCCTTTCACTTATCTTCTGGATTTTGAGGTTTCACCGTCCTAGCTAACTGCGGCGTGTTTTCTGGTGTTTCAGGTTTCGAGCAAAGTGCCAATTTTCAGGGCTCAGGCGAAAAACCCTAAGGCACTGGCAGACCCTGCCTGTTGCTGGCTGTAGTGAGAGCTCTCAGACACCCGGGGAGTCCTCCCTGGCTCCCCCTTTCCATCCCTCCGCAGCCCCGGGGTTTCTTCCACCTCTTTCCCATTGCTGTGGGTTTTTCCAGACATGGAGCAGTTCCTCCGGGCTGCCCGAGCAGCGGGTTAGCCTGAATCTAGCTGGAGGGATGACTTGTGCAACATTTAATAAAAACCCACCCCGACACCCGATGGCATCTCCTTGCAGCCCAGCAGCCCCCCCCAGCCCCTCCGTGCTGCACTGAGACATCACTAGACATCTGAGGTCCAGCTGAGCAGAAATGCCCGGGGCAAAGTCCTACTGCTGGTAAACTGAGGATGTTGAGTGGGAACTCAGGCGAGGTGAAAGCGCAGCAGTTAGCCTCTGGCTGTTTTTTTAAATAAACATGCTTATGAAAAAAATGCAGTGGTTTCCCAGGGCCTGATGCCGGGCGTGGATGCCAGAGAATCAGGCTCTGTCTTGGCTGCCTGGCTAACGTTGCCTCGCTTCACCCTGTGTATCCTCTTATCACAAGGAGACGGTGAAGAAAAAGCGGGAGAGGATTGTGAGCGAGTTTGGGAAGCTGCATCGGCTGCTGGCTGATGAGGAGAAGCTGTTGCTCCAGAAGCTGGAGGAGGAGGAGAAGCGGATTCTGCTGATGATCAATGAACCTGGCCAGGCTGTTGCTCCAGAAGCTGGAGGAGGAGGAGAAGCGGATTCTGCTGATGATCAATGAAAACCTGGCCCTACCTGTGGAGCAGAAGTCCTTGCTGGAGGAACTGATCCTGGAGATAAAGGAGGAGCCCCAGCAGCCGGCCGACGAGTTGCTCAAGGTCAAGCTATGGCACCGGCCCCACTAACTCAGCCCCGATGCCTTTGCCATCTGGGTGGGTGGCAGGGGCTGGGCTGGCTGGTGGGCATGAGGCTCTGGAGCCCCACACCCAGAATGTTTTTTCTCTTCTCCTTCTAGGACATGAAAAGCGTCCTGAGCAGGTAGGTACCCGTGCTCATTCCTCCTACCACCCTGGCTGCCTCCAGGCTCTAAGTGAGGTGTTCGTGTCTGCTCCACGCCTCCCTGTCCTCCCTGCCCAGCATCTGGTTTGGTCCTCCCTGGGGCTGACAAAGGAGGGACTGAGACCAGCGGGGGCTGGAGAAGAGACTCCATCCTCTTCTTCCTCGCCTGGCCTCGTGGTGTGTGAGATGCGTCCCCTCCTAAGGGGACTGCCTGGCTGGCCTTGCTCCTTCCTTCCCGGGGACTGGCATCGCCGCTCCCCGCATCATTGAGCTCTGGTCCCATCGGGCTTGCCGATAATCAAGCGGTTATCCCTAGTGCTCTTCACAGCCGAAGAGCTCAAGGGAGGAGATGCATCTGTGCAGCAAACAGAAAAGCATTAAATCCCCCCCGAGCAGGAGACTGGCCGTGCTGTGGGCTCTGGATACAGCCCACGGGCATCGCTCTCCTTTCAGGTGCGAGGGGGTAAAGTTCCAGTCCTCCAAGGCTGTGTCCGTGACCCTGAAGGAAAACTACAGCATCCCCGAGCGCTGCCTGGGCATGAGGGACATGCTGAAGAAGTTTAAAGGTAAGGGGGCTGCTTCTGTGCTAGCTCCTGGCACATTTGGGCTCCGGTCTCCCCCCCGCTCCCCATACCCTGGGGCATGGGGAAGTTTCTTCAACAAGCTTTGTCCAGCTGGTCCCAGTTTGTGTACTGATGAGTTCAGGCCGGTTTCATGGTAGGGAGACCTTCCTCGTTCTGGTCTTGGATGGGTTGTGAGGTGACCCTGAAGCCTAGGAGGTCACTCGGGAGTTTCAGGCTCCGTGTTGGCCACGAACTCTTGCTTTCAGTGTTGGCTGTTTCTGAAGCTGTGCCGGGGGCTGCGGAGCCACCCTCGTTCTTTTTCTGCTCTGCAGCCAGCTGCCAAATATTTTGATGTGGTTTATGGTTAGCATGATTATCTGTATTGCACTTCCCCACTGCCGGGCAGCGCTGGGAGCTGTGCAAAACCACGGGCACAAGCAAGTAAATGTGGGAGGTAGGAAGATCTGGAGGAGGCCTGCACCCAGGTCGCAGGTACCCGCTTGTGTCCACACCTGCAGACCCCTGAAGCCCCATCTGGCCTTCCACCTTTCTCTCACTCCAGTGGACGTGACTCTGGACCCCGAGACGGCGCACCCTGAGCTCACCCTGTCTGAGGACCGCAAGAGCGTGCGGCGCGGGAGCAAGAAGCTCCTTCTGTCCCTCTTCGACAACCCCAAGAGGTTCAGCACTGCTCCAGTGGTGCTGGGGAGTCAGGTCTTCTTCTCAGGCCGCTGCTACTGGGAGGTGCAGGTGGGAGACAAGCCGGAGTGGGGCTTGGGGCTGTGCAGGGAGTCTACCAGCCGGAAAGGCAACGTCGTCTTCTCCCCAAACAATGGCTACTGGGTGCTGCGGCTGCAAAACGGGGGCAACTATGAGGCCCTCACCTCGCCTGTCTCCCCTCTGACCCTGAGCGTGAGACCCCGGCGCATCGGGATCTTCCTGGACTATGAGGCAGGAGAAATCTCCTTTTACAACGTGAGTGACCGCTCCCACATTTACACCTTCACCGACAAGTTTTCAGGGAACGTCCGGCCTCTCTTCTTCCTGGGTGCCTTTTTGGGGGGCAGAAATGCAGAGCCCTTGGTGATCTCCTGGGTCAGGGACACGCAGGGGACCGGGTGCATCGTCCTGTGACAGTGGCTGCCCTGGCTTCTCACCGGCGGGCAGAGACCTGGGAGCCCGACCGGCTCCTCCTGTGCGTGGGGCAGCACCGCTCTGTGCCTTGGTGAGCATCATGGCAGGGTCCCCGCGTGCTCCTGGCTGCCGGGGGTGACCCGCCAAGTGTGACACCCACCGCGTGCCATGCCCGTGCTGGGAAGGGCACTTTGCAGCGGGGATGTGCCATAACCCCCTGTGCTGCCAATGGGGACAGGGGAGCCCGCTGACCACCGCTGCCCTGCCCCTCATCTCACGGGCTGCTGGAGAAGGATGCGCACCCAGCCTGCTGTGTAGTGCTGATTTTGGTGTGAGTTGTGCTGGAACAAGGCAATAAAGGGTTGATTTGGGGAGCCTTGTGTGGTTAACAGCGTGGTTTTGTGGCATGTCCATCTCCGCTCGTGAGCCCCAGCTAATCCGCAACATCTCAGAGGGCAAAGGGTGCTGCTGGACCTGGTCCTCTCCGGCCCACAGAGGGTCCCCAAGAGATCCCGCTGTGGCACCGGCGGGACCCGGCAGCAAGCCGGGCACCTGCCAGGCAGGGATTTGGGGGCGGCAGCTGCCTGTGTAGTTGGCCATGCTTCAGCCTCGCGGTGCTGGGGCCTGGGGTGAAGGCAAGGGGACATCTGTATGGGTGTGGGTGCTGCACTGCCTGGTGGCTCCTGGGCTGCTCTCTCTTGTCCCCTGGAAGGGAGATCACCTCCAGTTTGGTAGGTCCAGCCCCTCCGCCGCCCCTCACAAGCTCTGTGGGTGGGAAATCTCCAAGCGTGGGAAGCTGTGTGTTGCACCCCCCAGGGTGGGGGCACTTCGGGGGCTGCAAAACCCAGGGAAAGAAAAATAACCCAGCCTCTGCTGATGTCTCCAAAGGTCACCTTTGGTCTCTCCATCCCCCGGGACATCCCTTCTCCTCCAGGCTGTACTGCTGCCCCAGCCTCTTGCCTCAAGCAGTCTGCCATCGTGTTGCTGGAGGAAAAGCTCTCGGGTCCTTAAGCTCAGCTGTGGCATCAGCCAGTCCTACTCATCTAAACCAAAGTGGCTGTGGTCCACAGGGCCGGGAGGCAGGAGACACTGCCCCGGGGGCAGACGGGGCGGAGGTGGTGCCAGCAGCCGTGGACTGCCAGCTGGAGCGGCTGCGGAGCGTGCCCTTCAGACAAAAATAATGAAGCTGCTTAGTTTAAAGACCAGTTCAATTCAAATAAAATGAGATTCGATAAAGCATGGTCTTAGATGCTCAGCACAATTTCTCTGTCCTGAATGGTGCTTTAGGAGTCTCCTAGTGAAAAATGATGCTGGACCTGAGATAGCAGTTCCTCTCGGCTGAGTTTTGTTGGTTTTGGGGAGTTTCACCCTCCTCCCTTCAGCTGCAGGCTTTTTCTTTTGGAGGCTGCACGGCAGAGAGAAGAGACCAGCCAGAAGAGCCCAGTCCCAGCTTTGCCATGTTCCAGGAAGGAGAAGGGCAATGGGTCTCAGTGGGCTCTGCAGCTCATTTACCTCCATGGAGATCTTACAGAGGGAGTTTATGGAGCCTGAGAAGATAAGAAAGTACATGAACTTGACAGAGGGCTGGAAGCAGAGGCAGTTATGGGGGGCAGTGGTGAGGACAGCCAAGGAAACCTGTTGTGCAGGGTGACAGTTGGGAAGGGACCAAGCTAAACGTCACTGAACCAGGAGCAGGAGGAGGTGGTGGTGGGATGGGAACTGTCCAGAAAGCAAGAGCAATCTGACCATGGCAAGGTGACAGATGGGTGGCACTTGCTGCGGCGCCGGAGGGTTGAAGAGTGTTTTCAGAAGAAGCAGGAGGAAGTGCAAGAGTTTGGAGATCTTGCAAAGAGGGGGAGGAAATGAATGAGCAGAAAGGATGTGAACTCACCCTGATGCAGCATCCAAAGCGTTCCTAGAAATCATGAATCTGCCTCTCCCAGGAAGGAGAGTCAAGGTTGAAGGCATGAGATCGCTCTGCATACGCTATATAATTTTCCATCTGGGGGACTCTCTGCATCACCTGCAGCTAAGAAACTGCTCGGGGCAGGTACCATTCTGCCCTGAGATACCCAGACTGGTTCGCAATGGGCAGCTGGAGAAAAGCCAGGAGCACTGGGACCTGGCTTTTAGAGCTCCCTGCTGACTTAAAGCTAAAGCTGTTCCTAAAGCTGTTTGCAAGCAGTTTTTCTGTTTAAGTCATGACAAGTCGAGCTTGCCCCTGTCCTTGGTGGAAATGCGTTTATTGCCTGGCTCTGGCCTCCACGCAGATCCTGCCCAGCAAGGACCAGGTCCTGCTCGGGCCACCCGCCCCAGCCGCGAGGGACGGCTGCACGGCACAGCGCAGTCCGACCGCAGCAGGTGGGTCTTCCCCCCCAAGCTCCCAGCTCCCCAGCTCCAAGCAAGCTGGTGACCCTCACATGGCATCATAAGGTTATTTATTACCAAAGGGGCTGACCTGTATGCGCCAGGCTAATCACAGTCACACCATTTCCATTTGATTTCCATATGCTGAAGGAAGATGGGCATATACATAGGCATGTACATGTATTTTGCAGGGACGTTTTGGGTTGAGACAGTCTCTTGCTGTGGTGCGTCCCAGGACTGATCTGTTCAAGGTGTCTGGTGTTACTGAAGGCAGTAATCCCTCGGGATACCACGTCTGGCAGAACAGCCACGGGCTGGGGTTGGGTGATCAGGGAGCTGTTTTACTGAGCCATCAGTAGATTAACGTCACATTTTTAGGCTTTAGCTCCTGGGGCAGTTTGGCCACCCAGAGGTGCTGATTATGTCCCCTGTTAAGATTCTCTGCAGCAAAAATTACAGACCTGCAGTTTTAGAAATGTGTTTTCTCAAGAAATTTTAACATCTTTCTTTCTCTTCTAGTGGAGTGGAAAATGCTTCATCATCTTAGGGGGATGTGAGTAGTCGCCTGCGTCTTTCTAAGAACTGAGCAGAAATGTTCTTTTGGGGCTTCGGTGCCAATTCTGCCTTCTGTTGGCCATTATGGGGAAGGTGATAGCCAGGCACCATTTCTAGCATAATACTTCCGTGTCTTCCTCAGCCCTGGAAGTCTGGGATATATCGCTACTTTAGGAAAACATTACTTTTGTATGCAGCATGCAAAACCATCCACTTTTACCTGCCTTTTTTGGGTGCTGGCCCCCCAGAAGAGACACGCTCCCCCATCTTGCTGTCGGGAAGAGCCATTTCAGGTGGAGGACTGAGCCTCCCCTCCCTGCGGCGAGCCGGGGCCCTGGTACCTGGGATGGTGGGGAAGGCACAGAGTTAGCAGTTTTGAGCACAGGGGCATTTTGCCTTCAGGGTGTCTAATACCTCTCTGAAAAAGTGGAGATGTAAAAGCTGCCAGACCGTGAACCTTGATTACCATCAATCTGTATCTCCATCAGCACAGCACAGCTCCTCCTGCTGTGCAACGCCAGACTCCGACCTCCAACTCCCCTGGTTGTCGTTGTACCTCAATATGCCTACGGACACACCAGGGTGATATAAACAACAAATACATAGACATGTGCATGTATATTGTAATAATGATGTTATTCTTATCATAGTAATGATTTTATTTTTGTTCACAACTAGGCTTTCTCAGGGTTTTCGTTAAAAATATTTACTTTTATATACTTTGCACAAAATATTCAGTAAATACCGCACTCTGGTTTCGGGATGAGTCTCTCTTTTAGTAGTTTACAAATTCTGAAACCCTTGACACCATTGCTCTTGTTTTGGTCTGAATCCAGAGGAAACCCCCTGCAAGCCACCCTCCTCTTGGGTCCCAGCCTCCCCTTTCTCTTCATCTGCTGCCTCCGGCTTAGTGTCCTCTGCTTCTTGCATTCACCTGCCCTGTCTCCGGTGGGTGCTCCCTGAGCACCCCGCGAGGCTGTTTCTGGGAGGGATGAGCATCATGATTAGCCCCTGAGACCCATGCATGAGCACTGGGGCATCCCGGGGCTCCTCCGAAGGCTGCACGGTATGAGGGTTTTCTTGCATCACTCAGCTCTAGCAGCAAGGTCGGCCTCAAACAGCTGCATCAATGTATATGGCAAATATATCCCCTACCCTCCTGCTCTGGGCAGGGTGATCCCCGGGTGCAGATCTGAGCTAACGGTGACATGGGTACTGCAGCCCCTGCCTGCCTGTCCCTGCTCCGGGCCACCTTACTGCGCTTCTTCTCCTCCTCCTCCTTTGCAAAACGTGGTGGCTCTGAAGATCGCCAGGGGTGCTTTCTCCGTGCTCCCACTGCTGCTTGCAGGCCTTGGAGGCAGCTGCCAGCTCGCTGAAAGCTGCTGGCTGCCTTTGCCTTGCTCGTGCGGGCTTCGTTCACACCTCTGTGCCCGGGGGTGTGGATTAACGAGTGCGCTGTATTCCTTGCATGCACTTTGAGGGCTCCTCTGAGCTGTCACGCGTAGGTGGGTGTAAGATCAAGAAAGACATGAGCAATTCAGGACTCCCTGCAGGCTCCCAGAATAGCGGTGAGGAGTTAGCTGAGGTACCCGGGGTGGGTGTCTGCTGTGGGTGGCTTGAACGTGACCCGGGTTGCTAAGGACATTGGAGCATGAGGTTGTTTGCAAGAGGCTCAAACAGTGCGCGGGCTGGATGGTGCTCCGCGGATGACCCTGCCCTGTGGGTCCTTCGACAAGAAACCCCAAGGCTGCGGGACTGCTCCCAGTGCCACAAGGACAGATGGGGCTTGTATCCAAGAGGGACTGTGGAGGCTCAAGCCATTTTGGGGTGACCCCGTTGCAGGTCTCCCCTGTCCTGTCCCCTGCTCCTGCTCTTCCCTGGAGCGCGGACAGCTCTGGGAACTCACTTTTGTGCCAATCTCAGTCTTCAGGGTGAAGCTACCAGGCTCCGGCACTCAGATACGGGGCTGGCTGGTACCCAGTGGCCAAGGTGTCCTCACCTGCAGTGTGGCCACGATGAGCCCTGCTCCCGGAGCTGGCCCTGGGACATGCAATGCCCAGGGGGTCAGGGCTGTGACCAAAGCCACTGCCCTCACACGCAGGAGCAGCTCCTTGTCACCAAGGCACAGCCACCTTCGTGGTGATGCCCACCCGAACCACACAGCCATGGGCTCCCTCCCAGCCTCTCCTGGGGGAAGTGGGCTTGGGTCCTGCTCGCTGGCACAGCTCTCCATTTCACTCCCACTCCTCCTCGGATGCTTTTTTAAGCTGGGTGCAGTCAGTGCTGTAGCGGGATGACTGATGAGGTGCACGCCACCCCGTGGGCTGAGGAGCTGGGGGCTGCAGTTCCCAAAGTGACGAGGCTCCTGACATAACTGATACGCTCCTTCCTCCCCCAAATGCACCCATGTCCCTCTGGTCCCTTCCAGCCCCACCTGAGGCTCCTCTTTCTGCGCAGCTTCCACCCAGCCTCTGCCCTCTGTCTTCTCACCTTCACCCTCGTCCCCCGGAGCCCCCTTCCTGCCTTGCTACCCCATGTCTCACCCATGTTCATGTCTGTCCTCCCAAATTCTGTATGTAAATGCTGTGGGGTTAGCTGAGTCTCTGACCTGAGCCTTTTGCCTTGGGCTGCCCTATAGGCACCAGAGGTCCAGGCAGGAGGAAGCCAAACCCTCGTTGTTCATCCAACAGTGCATGCCCACAGCTGATCAGAGCAATCTAAATGCCATCAGTGGTGTGGGCTCCATCTCCTTCAGCTCCGGTGGGAGACCAGCCCCAGGGCTGCAGTGGCGATGTCTCCTTGCAGGGGCAGATCCTGCCCTGGGGCTGGGGTCTGGCAAGGCGACTGCAGGGGCACACTGCATCTCTGGACAGGCGTCTCTGGACAGGCATCTCCAGAGATGGGCAGGTTTTGGAGGCACGGAGAAAACGCGCCTTTTCTCATCAGAAGGACACATCTGCTAAGCCTCATGTCCCAGCTAAATGAGAGGTTAATGGAATAGTTCTAAAAATCTTGTAGTGATACATATTTTTTCCATTCTCAGCTCTGGGAATAGCTGATCCATTTTAGCTGCAGCTCGCAGAAAACTTTCCCTGAAACAGCCAGCAGGTTACATTCCAGCCCCTAAAGGTAACATTTTAATTGACTATAATGGGGCCAGCCATGGAATTTAACTAGCTGCCAGTAGTCATAATGAGTAGTGATTAAATACCTTATAAAAAGAGTGAGCCAGCTACCTGAATGTAATCTATGCCCTTCTCACACCTCCTCCTTCATGGTTTTTCTCTTCTTATTTTGCAAAACAGCATGTTTGGATAGGGAAAGCTTGTGGGGGTTTTGACAGCGTAGAAAAGGGAATAAAGAACATGTTGTCACTATTACAATTTCAGCTATTGTCATCGCAAAGAATTGTAACAGGCAAAGACAGAAAGTTCTTACAAAAATATTTATTTCTCAAAATTTGAATTAAATATTACATCAAAAATGCAATTAATTAAATACAAAAAATATAACCTGAGCATGAGTCTTCATTTAAAAAATATATCTACTAAATAATACTCTTATTTGTCTGAAGTGGAGTTATTGCACTTGATCCCTCTCCTATAAAAAATTAAATAGCAAAACTCTAAAGTCAGATTCTGGAGCATTTTCAATTTCCTAACTAGCTTTAAATGACACTGAAGCATTTCCAACGGAGCCCACAGCTGCCTGTGGCTCGCTCATCCTGGCGGCTGGGGGTTGCAGGGTGGCAGGGTCTGTCTCGGGACCTCAGTTCAGCTCCAGCTCGTTCACGTACTGCTGGACCCAGTCCTGCTCGGGGTTGGTGCAGACTTCACGGCCCCTCTTTGTGATAAACCTGTGGGGTGCAGAGAGATAAGTTTTCGGTGGGAGAGCACTGAAGGGGAACCCTGCCCCAAACCCAGCCTCGCCCGAGGATCAGCAGAATTTGGGCATGCAGCACATCATGCCCATCACGCTGGCAGCGATGTGCCGACAGTGATGTGTGCTGAGCCCATGGATCATCACCTTGCACCTCTTGGCCCCCCATCCCTCCGGGTCCGGGGGTCCCTGGGGCCAGCCTCCATCCCCTGTCATTTGAAAAGGGGTCTTTCCCTCTCTGGATCCTCAGCCCAAAGGGAGAGCCCACCACCACCCTGGAGGAGAGGACTTACACGATGGCTGGCTGGGAGCACAGGCTGTTGGTCTCGTAGTACTCCACCACGAAGCTGCGGGGCAGCTGCCGGGAGGCGTAGGTGAAGCAGCAGGAGGTCGGTGGGTCGGAGCCAACTGTGAAGGGCAAAGACGGTCGTCAGCAGTGGCAAGGGATGGGGAGCAGGGGCAGGGAGCTGAGACCGCAGACCCCCGGGGCTGGGGAGTGGGGAGGACGTGGAGGAGGAAGAGAAAAGACGGGGTCTTTTTTCTTCTTCCTTTGATTCTTTCTCTTCTGGGTTCACCCTGAGCTGGTGCTGACACAGCCCGTGCCGTGCTTTGAGCTGTGCCTTTCCCATGGCAGGAGAGCCCCAACGGCCCTGGAGCACCTGCCAGAGGGCAGTCTGACATGGGAAGGGACCCAGGGGCGAAAGGCCTGGCAGAAGGGACCCTGTCCCAGCAGCGACACCTTTCCTGTCCCCATTTAGAGAGGAGATGGAGAGCCCGGACTTACTTGGCGCAGCGGAGGTCTGGTAGCAGAAGGCGGCGATGAGAACAGCGAGGGCAGCCACAGAGACCTTCATGTCAGCTGAGAAGTGGTGGTGGGAGCTGAAGCAGGCAAGTGGAGCTTGAAAGCCTCTTCTCTGTCTGATGCTGAGGCAGTCAGCAGCTCCACAATTTATGGGGTGAGGAGGTCTGTGCAGCAGCTTGCGTAGGCATGGTGGAATTTCCCCCAGAAAGGAGGCTGCTCATGGTGCAGTCTCATGGTGGAACAGAGCAGCAGCCCCAGCCCCGGAAGGACGAAGCTCCCTCTTCGATTCAGAGCCTCCCCAGTGACACAGGATATGAAACAATCACCATTGCTATTTCTGCTTCTTTCATGAATGTCCCTTAGTAAGAAGTTCCCCTGTGGAGGTTCCTGCATTTGTCAACGGGCCCCTATTACGCAACCTCCTCAAGCAACTTGGAGGCAAGAGTGCATCCTTCCAAGAGCTGTGCAAATGGGCTGAAGAGCATGGATGGGATGAGGCTGGTTAGGGAAAAAGGGACTGAGGTGTCCTTTACCATGGACTGTTTCCCTTCCACATCTGCACAGCCCATGCTGCCCCAGTAGCAGGAGTGGGCTCTGTGTCCTGTACATGTTTCACATAGTTTGAGGGGACTCAGGGCATGTCCTGCAGCTGTGACAGCACCAGCACAGGTAGTGGTGGGCATGGAATAAGAGTCCCAGAAGCTGAAGCACTTGAGTTTCCTCCTCAGTTTAAGGGAAGGGAGAGCTGAGATGGGGCATTATGTCCTCAAGGTCCTGCCACACTCTAGGTCCCAAAAGGAGACCCTAATGACCAATTTAGATTAGACAGTTAAACTTCAAGGGCTACTGATAGGTGAGGCCTATCATTGCTAGGCATGGAGATGCAGAGACCCAAAAGAAGTATGGAGACGTTGACTGTGACCCTGATGATGAGGCAGGAGGGGTTCCAGGAGCAGGGTGAGGAAGAAGACACTGCTTCTGAAGATGAGGAGCAGGTTAACTGCGGGGTGAGGGCATGGGCAGAAACTGGGATGTCCAGAAAGAAAAGAGTATCCAATCTCAGAAGAAGAGAGAAAATTGTAATGACCACAGACAAGGAGGAATGACCACGTTGTATGGGAGAGAGTAAGAGCTCGCAGCCCTCCGAGGGCTGGGCAAGGGCTGCGACCAGGGACGGTTAGAATCATAGAATAGTTTGGGTTGGAAGGGACCTCTAAAGGTCATCTAGTCCACCCCCCCTGCCGTGGGCAGGGACATCTTCAACTAGATCAGGTTGCTCAGAGCCCCGTCCAACCTGACCTGGAATGTGTCCAGGGATGGGGCATCCACCACCTCTCTGGGCAACCTGGGCCAGTGCTTCACCACCCTCAGCATAAAAAATTTCTTCCTTATATCTGGTCTAAATCTACCCCCCTTTAGTTTAAAGCCATTCCTCCTTGTCCTGTCGCAACAGGCCCTGCTAAAAAGTTTGCCGCCATCTTTTTTATAAGCCCCCTTTAAGTACTGATAGGCTGCAGTAAGGTCTCCCCAAAGCCTTCTCTTCTCCAGGCTGAACAACCCCAACTCTCTCAGCCTTTCTTCATAGCAGAGCTGTTCCATCCCCCTGATCATTTTCGTGTCCCTCCTCTGGACCCGCTCCAACAGGTCCGTGTCTTTCCTGTGCTGAGGGCTCCAGAGCTGGAGGCAGTGCTCCAGGTGGGGTCTCACCAGAGCAGAGTAGAGGGGCAGAATCCCCTCCCTCGACCTGCTGGCCACGCTGCTTTGGACGCAGCCCAGGATACGACTGGCCTTCTGGGCTGTGAGCGCACATTGCTGGCTCATGTCCAGCTTTTCGTCCACCAGTACCCCCCAGGTTCACTGAGAAGAAGCCACCAGCCTACACACAGACTGCCATGGAGGTCTACCAAACACCTCTCTGTCCCTGAGGAGGAGGAGCGGGAAGGCCTGGCAGGGAGGTGATGGTTGCTCTGGGAAGAGCTGAGGGCTGTCCAGCTGTAATGAGATGTTCCTAGAAGAACATCTCTTCTCAACAGAGTAACAGACACATTTCTGGGAAATGTCTCCATTTCATTATTTTCAAGACACCACCTAATGGTGACGTCTTGGCAGATGCTACCTGAAAGTCAGTGGAAAGACTATAACATAAAGCAGAGCAACCCAACCACACCACCAGCACCTCTGCACCCCTACCGCAGCGCTGGGCACTGACTCATCGTGTTTCTATTAAAGGCTCCCGGTTATTGACCCCGGCACCTTCTGTAAATAATCTGGTGTTTTCCAAATACCACTCCAACTCCACACGGTGTGCACAGTCCTCCACCAGCTGCGGCTGGTAGAAGGGGAGGCAGGGCAGCTCACGGCCATCAGCTGCCATCAGCTGCCTCCCCTTCTGCCAGCGGCGGCAGGTTAGCTCCATGCAGGTTAACTGCTCTGCTCCATGCAGGCAGAGAGGAGTCTGGAGGACAACGTGGTCCTGGACTTGCACAGGAGAAGTCCCAGAGGTGGCCCACCCTCAAGGAAGCTCCTGCTGGGAGCCGTGGTGGTGCGCCTGCCCCTCGCCCTGGCTGCGGAGGGCAGATCTACCCCATGGAGCAAATGTGGCTCTTGCCAAGCTGAGCATCACCTCCTCCCTGGCCACACTGTGGCCAAGCTGGTCCCCTCTCCATCCTTCCCTTTGCCATCTGCAGAGAGAGGCACCTTGCAGGCTCACCCATCAGTTCAGACCCCACTCCCCTCTCCGCTCGTCAGCTTGCCTGTCCCCAAATATCCTGGGAGGATGAGGAGAGAGCCTGCCTCCGCAGGCAAGGTGCCCAGCCAGGCAGGAGGTGGGAACCTGGCATTCAGCCGGACACCAGCTGGACCAGAAATTGTCTCTGAGCTCGCGCTGGCTTACTTGGCTCCTCTGGTTGCTCAGGGAATATAACTTGTAGATGTACGTAAGAGCGTGGTTTGCCTCTGACTGTTCCCTGTGATTGTACCTTCAGGCATTCATGGGTCATGTCTTGAGATCTACCACCTACAGCCATCTGGTCCTGTCCTGCTCCCAAGGCACATGATGTGGGTAGGGCAGGCAGGAGAAATACCATTTATGGTGCAGAAATATTCCGATAAAAAACAAGTTTCATTAAAACAGAGAATTTGTTGGAAACCTGCATTGATTATTCAAATGTTTTCAATGAGATATTTTTCTGTTTCAGGCAGCTGAAAACCTCCAAGCGTTTATACCTTTGTCAGCAAGCAGATGCCAAATTATTTTGGACTGTCAGGGACTATTTTTTAATTAATCAAAACTTTCTCGGTTTAGCTGAGTCAGTTTAGGATCAGTTTAGCCTAGATAACATGTGTTACAGGGGCCAGGTAAGGGCTGAAACTTTTCTACTGCTGAAAGCCAGAAATAACGCCAAAGTCAGGGTGTTTGCTTCCCAGGGGTCTGTTTTTTCCTTAGAAATCTGACAAAACCCCCCACTCTGCCAGCTCTTTGCAGGCTGGATAGAGGTGGGAGGCTACAGTCATATCAGTGATGCCCTGAGATGTTGCAACACGCTCCTAAAAATGTCTCCTTACCCACTCCCCTGCATTCCAGTCATGAAGAAATGAGAAAGTAATTTTTTCTAGCTCTTCCCCCTTTTAGAAAGAGGGGAAGCTGCGTGTCTCGGATGAAGGACCATCTAACCCGGGAGGTGCTCTGAGATGGAGAGAATGCCACGGAAGAGTGGGCCTCAGGGGGAATGAGGTTCATAGCACAGCAAAACGGTGGTGTAAGGTGGAAGTGTTCCCACCGTGGCTCCAGCTGGTTTCAGGACCCATGACCCAGCCTGGGGTCTCTCTGTGCCCCCACTGCCGGCAGGCAGCGCTTGGAGTCAGCAGGGCGGGCTGACTGAAGCAGTCTGGCTGATGTTGCACCAGTGTGCATGGAGGGATATGACAGAGGTTTTTCTGCAAGCCCCCAAAAAATCCCAGGAGAAAGTGCTAAGTAAGTAAAGCAACTCCCCAAAATAAATTCAGTGACAGCAGAAATAGGGAAATTCTCGATCTTGAATGAAACGGGAACCCTGAAAAAAATGGTGAGACTGGCTGATGTAAGTTGCTATTTATAGCAGGTTTTAATGCTGAGGAGTCAGGATTCTCTCGGAAAAGGAAGTACTTAAAAATGTCCCGAGTTCAGAAACTGTCTCTAGGACAAGCTCCACCTGCAGCTTCCACCTGCAGCGGTCTCCATCCTGCCCTGCTCAGAGCTCGGGCACCGGTGATTTTCCATAAGCGTCCAGAAATTTCACCCCCACCATTCTTGACATTTCTGGAGAAATGTTGGAATTTTTGAGATGACGTCATGTCCCGGAACTGGCTCCAATGGGAACCTGTGCATGTGGCAGTGACTGGGAACCGTCTGTCGCCCCCGCGCCGGGTGAAGGGGAGAGCACGGCCATCCTGGCCGGGCGGCATGAGCAAGCGCCGGTCACCGCTGGCCGCGTTGCACAAGAGACCCCTTGGTGTTTCCCTGAAATTGTGTGACTCCAAGAAGATGTTTGTAGCTGATAAGAAAAATGTATCTCATTAAAGGTTCAATCTTCCTCCAGCAAGGGCATTTTCTGAAAAAAATACCCTGGGGAATACTACCGCTTGCTATTCGCTGATGCCTCAAATTTTTCCTGGCCTTTCTTTTGAACCAAAACAAGCCAAAGAGGCTTAAGTGTACCGTCTTTCAAAGCGAATGAAAGTGAAATAAAAAAGCCTCCTTGCTCCCCCCCCCCCCACCCTTGGCATGAAAGGAAAAGAAAAAAACAGG
>NW_008824769.1:332060-355172 GCF_000699105.1 Pygoscelis adeliae | reverse complement strand
ACTCCCGGTTCCAGGGGCTGGGGCACCCCCGAGTCACACCCCTCAGCATCCATCAAACCCTGCAAATGCCTGGGAGGACCAGACGAAGTGTCTCTGCTGGGGCTGCATCCTCTGCCCTGGAGGACAGCCCACCTCACTCAGATCTTTGGTGGCTCCTCCAGAAAGAACAAGGAAGACCAGGCTGAAAATTGAGAGCTCTGCTAGGATGGAAAACAAAGCCAGTTTATAAATGAACCCACTGGGCCCTGTGTGCTCATCATAATCAAGCAAAAAGGGAAATAAGCAAGCCACAAATTGATTGTTTTCATTTTTATTAATGCTCCTGGAGCCCAGCTCTCCAGGAGGTTTGGGTGGGCTGGCTGCAGGTGGCCCGCAGAGCGCAGCGTGGGCAGCTGCACCCCCCGGGTGTTTCAGGGATGGCCAAGCATTACGACCTTCCCCTGCTCACGGAGGGGGCTGAGGCCAGGGTTAACCTTTAAACTTGTGTCAGGGCCATTGCCACAGCTGGGGGACTTCCCTAATGTACGGCCCTCAGACCTCCTGAAGATCCTGTGTCCACCAATGCTGACTTGGTCCCTCTCTCTGCAGCGTGCTAGCGGAGATGTGTCTGGTGTATCTGTCCCCCCCCCAGCACTGACGGGGGGGTAGGAAACCCCACAGGAGGTGTGAGCCCCACTTCCACAGCGAGGTGTGAGCTTTCCAGCTGCGGTGGTCATGCACGGAGGCTGGGAGCGGAGCTCGGGTGTTTGCTAGCCTCGCGATTTATTTTGGGCTCACTGCAAGGCTGCAAACCACTTCCCATGTGTGGGGGCTGTTTGCAGGTTAGGGCACTCTGCAGTGTATCTCTGAAATGCAGGTCCCATCCTGCTCCCCATGATGCTGAGGCTTTTGCCACCCCAGATGGGCTTGTGCCCTTCAAAAGGGCCATTGTCCAGCCGCCCCGGCCAGCACGGGCTCTGCCTGACACCCGCATCCCCAGGGGAGAGGGGAGGGATCGGGGAGCTCCGGCACCGCTCCCCGGCGTGCCATGGCCCCACAGCCTCCCCGTGCGGCCTCCTGCATCCCCGGGGGAGGGGCGCCCGCAGGGGGGGACTTGCTGGGGACGGTTTGCGAGTGGGAGGGGAGGGGAGCTGGACTTGGTCAGGGATCGCCTTTGCCCCAGGCTGCGAGCAGAGGGACAAGGCTGTGACCCCCGGGGCACTGCACCTCTGCCCCAGGCAAAACCACCAGCGTCTCCCAAATGGAGCACCCCACACCCCAGAGCTCGCATCTGCTTGTGGGCTTATGGGCAAGAGGATCAAATGGCTAGCAGGAGTGACAGGGACGGGATAATATCCCTTTACGTGCTCCAAGGTCCTTCTGATGGTGCTAAGATGCCAGGGCTGGGATGGTGCAGCCCCCGCGGGTGAGCTGTACCCCCAGGGGAAGGCAGACAAGGCTTCCCCGTCAGCCCGGGGACAGCCCTCACCATTGCCCAAGAGCAAAGTACCCTGCACCCCTCTGCCCTGGGGGTATGTGCTTTGTGACCTGTGGCTCTTGGCGAGGGCAGGGTTTCGGTGGGGCTTGAAGGATTCCCAAAACCTCTGGGCGAATCCTTGTCACCATCTATCCAAGGGGATGAAGACTTAGCACCGACTATGACATCTTTCCCTCTTTGAATAATTTTAGCTTTCTTTTTCTACCCTACCTGCATCCAAACAAAAATCTCATGCCCCAGTCTGGGTAAGGCTAAAATGATAAAAAATGGCTCATTTCTAGGAATAATAAAGGAAGCAAATACTTAAACCGCAGGAACTGTGACAGAAGAGGGCTCTGGGATTTGGCAGAGAAGCAAAAAACAGTGTACAGAAACAGAAAAGTGGAAACAGAAGCTGGCCTCAGAAGCCAGCGAGGGTGAGTGGCTCTGGGAGCAGCCCGGCAGGAGTGTGCAGCCGGGGTTGCAGCCGGGGTTGCAGCCGGGGTTGCAGCCAGTGACTCGGAGCCGGAGTCCTGTGGCAGGGGTCAGCAGTACAGAGGAGCGGCTGGGGAGGGAGAGGTGCCCCCCTTCCAGGAGGCTTCTCAGCACTCCGGGGGAAACAACTTCACATCTGACAAAGGGCAGTTTTGTAAGCGCTTGTAAGTTTTGTAAGCATCGGTTTGTGCCGATGACACAACCAAGCGACCGCAGCTGCAGCAGCTCTTTGCAGACCCTCCTCCTCCAGCTCTGTCAAATTCATTAACAGCAAGTGACGGAGCCTTTCCTTCCACTGACCATCTCAGGGCTTCCAGATGGAGGACAGAGCTGCCTGATGCAGATCACATCACACCATCACACCTCCCCACCACCCCTGGGTGCTCCGTGCAGCAAGCGAGATGGCACCACACTGGCCACCGTCCCTCTGGCTTGCTCCTTGCAGGTGTCGGGCTGGAGAGCAGAAGCTGTGAAGTTCCCATGAGCAAAGCTGTCTCTGGCTGGTGTTAGCCACAAAACTCGTTCTGCAGCCACAACCTTTCTCACCCAGCAATGCAGTGCCGGCAGCCGGCTTTTGTCATTTCCTCGTGCACACGCTAGCATGTGAGTTGCAAGCACAGAGGAACATAAAACTCCCACTGTTGGTTTCTGCATGATTTATTTCCATGGCAAAAAGCCATAATTTGGTTTTGCCCAGCAACAATTCAGCCGAAAGCTGGAGCCACTTCTTGTTCTGCCACGCACCTCTGTCCAGAGCTGCTCAGACTTACCCAGGGAAAGCAGAGCTGGTCCTGCCAGAGCTTGCTATGAATCTGGCAAAATCCAACACCTTCCCTGATACCGCGTCAGGACTTACAGAGTCTTTGGCCCCAATAAAAGCACACCCTCAGCCACGCTGGTGATGCCTCTGCCCAGCTGCAGGGTGAGCCTGCAGCCTGCCACAGCTGACAGCACCAGTGTCCTGGGTTGTAACGCAGGATAAGACTATGCAGGGAAGCAGGAGTGCAAAAGAGGTCCTCCCTGGGGGAGTAAGTCTGTGGAGGAGCAGATCATCACCTATGGCAGGGGCCTTGAACCTTCCTTCTGTCTCTGCCAGAGACGAGCTGATTTGTGAAGGATGGTGTCTCCACTGCTCTCACTTGCAGCTCCAGGGTAGCCGAGCAGGGGATTTGTACTTCTGGGGATGAAAATCCAGGCCCTGGAGCCCACCCACAGGCCTGAGCACCCTCTCTGCAGTGGAGAGGGGCTCCGGCTCCAGCTGCACCCCCAGGCTGTGGCAGGACGTCAGGAAGTCCCAGGTCACTCCTCTCCCTGCAGAGCTGCTGCTCTGCCCTGCTCCCCGGGCAGGAGCTGCCCCGAGCCACGGCACCGCGCTGCCACCGCGCCAGCGCTGGGACCTGCCGAGGCTTGAAAGTCTCTCCCTTGCCAGGCAGGTTCTCCACCACTTGTTGGTCACCTTTTTGGCCAGAAAATCCATCTTGGACTCAAGGGAGCTTTTGGAGGGAGTGATTCAGGCTGGCAAAATGTCTCCGGTGTGGCAAACCACCTCTTCCAGCAAACTCCCCGCTCCCCTGGGGGCTGAGGTTGAGGGTGGCAAAAGACCCTCCTGCCTGCAAAGACCCCCAAAGCAGGGTGAGATCCTCCAATTTGATTGCTTTGTGGAGGCCTGTGGCTGTTAAGATGACTGTGAGTAGCCTGCAAAGATGAGATGGCTGGCTTGGTGGGTGAGGGCAGAGCAGTGGATATTGTTTATTTTGACTTTAGTAAGACTCCCGTAACATCCACATAGGCAAACCGATGAAGTATGGATTAGGTAAATGGCAGTGAGAGGGACTGAGAACTGGCTGAACAGCTGGGCTTGGAGGGTTGTGATCCATGGCACCAAGTCCAGCTGGAGGCAGGTCGCCAGTGAGGAACCCCGGGGATCGATACTGGGGACAGTACTTTCAATACCTTAAAGACCTGGATGATGGGATAAAGTGCACCCTCAGCAAGTTTGCTGATGACACAACGCTGGGAGGAGCGGCTGAGACACCAGAGGGATGTGCTGCCAGCCAGAGGGACCTCGTTGGGCTGGAGAAAGGGGCTGACAAAAACCTCATGAAGTTCAATAAGGAGAAGTGCAAAGTCCTGGCCCTGGGGAGGAACACCCCCAGGCACCAACATACACTGGTGCAGACCAGCTGGAAAGCAGTTTGACATAAAAGGACCCGGAGTTCCTGCGGGACAGCAATCTGGACATGAGTGGCAATGTGCCCTTGCCACAAAGAGGGCCAACAGGCTCCCGGGGTGTGCTGGGAGGAGCATTGCCAGCAGGTCAAGGGAGGTGATCCTTCCCCTCTGGTCAGCACTGGTGAGGCCACTCCTGGAGTGCTGGGTCCAGTTCTGGGCTCCCCAGTATGAGAGACATATGGACATACTGGAGAGAGTCCAGAGAAGGGCCATGAAGATGATTAAGGGACAGGACCATCTCTCCTAGGAGGAGAGGCTGAGAGAGCTGGGACTGTTCATCCTGGAGAAGAGATGGCTCGGGGGGGATCTTATCAATGTGCGTGTCCCTTAAAGCAACTAGTTTCCCTATGGTGGTGTTTCACCTTACTTCGTAAGCAGTCCCTTTGCTAACAACGAAAATCTACCTTTCAGGATGGTTATGAGCAACAAGCTCCATCAGAGTCACATTCAGATAGTTATTCATCACACTGTTTCCTTCTTCTTCATATTGCTATTGGAGTAGTTGCCTTAAAGGACTTGAGATTTTATTATCTGAACTATGGGATCAGTTATAATTCATGTGAAATTGTTTGTTTCCTGGCAGGATGATGCCACGTCTGGGGATGTGGGTAAACTGATTGTGATGACTGTGTTTCTCCTTTTGGATGAAGAAAAGTTGGAAGAAAAGCTGAGGAAGCCACATATGCTTTCATTTCCCCAGTAAATTGTGGCAATTTAAAGCCAGGTAGCAGAGAGAGTTACAGAGCTTAAGCTAATAATATTGATTTTCATTTCTGGCACACACAGCCCCTCTCCAAAGCATTGTTCTGAGAAAAATATTAGGCATCTATCCCTATAGCTGGGCTTAGCAGAAATATTTGTGTTACTCTTAGTCTGAATTAAGCAGTGTGACATACAGCAAATACAGAGCCATAATTACATGGTTTACTCATTTTCACCATCACTACAGTTGTTCTTGTAATCTTACACATACTGAAATTGCAGAGATTTAGCAGAGGCCCTAATATTGTCTTTTAAGCTTTTAGAAGCTACTTTTGCATGTCTCAGAGAGCATGTTTACATAGTTACATATATATGTTCCTGTCCATACTTTTGTAACTAAAAGTCTTCTTATGCATTTTAAAGAAACTGGATGTAAAAAGAGTATAGTAAAAAAGGACCCAATTTCTTTCTCCATTTGAGGAAACATGGTCAGGATCTACTGAGCTGTAACATGGGGAAGGGTAACTACTGATCAAAGCAGGTGCAAAATTCCATGTAAGCCAGGGATCACAGTTTCAAGGACTCTGATATCTTTCATCTCTTTTTATCTTCTCTGGATAAGCTGAGGAGTACCCAGGAGAGCATACTCTCAGAGTGTACCCTCAGCAAGTTTGCTGATGACACAACGCTGGGAGGAGCGGCTGAGACACCAGAGGGATGTGCTGCCAGCCAGAGGGACCTCGTTGGGCTGGAGAAAGGGGCTGACAAAAACCTCATGAAGTTCAATAAGGAGAAGTGCAAAGTCCTGGCCCTGGGGAGGAACACCCCCAGGCACCAACATACACTGGTGCAGACCAGCTGGAAAGCAGTTTGACATAAAAGGACCCGGGGTTCCTGGGGGACACCTGCACTTGGAGTAAAGGCAGCCAACAGCCTCCTGGAGTGCATTAGGAGAAGTGCTGTCAGCAGGTGGAAGGAGGTGATCCTTCCCCTCTACTCAGCCCTGGTGAGACACATCTGGAGTGCTGGGTCCAGTCCTGGGTTACCCAGGACAAGCATGTCCCATCTCTCTCCAGGATAGACATGGACATACTGGAATGAGTCCAGTGAAAGGGTCACAAAGATGATAAATAGACCTAGGAGGAGAGGCTGAGAGAGCTGGGACTGTTCATCCTGGAGAAGAGATGGCTCGGGGGGGATCTTATCAATGTGCGTGTGGATAGCAAAGTAGATGGAGCCCTGCTCTTCTCAGTGGTGGCCAGTGACAGGACAAGAGGCAATGGAAAATTCTATTTAAACACCAAATAAAACTTTATTACTGAACACAGAAACAGGTTGCCCAGAGAGGTTGTGGAGTCTCCATCCCTGGAGATATTCAAAGCCCATCTGCACATGGTCTTGGGCAGCCTTCCCAGCTGACCCTGCTTTGAGCAGGGGCTGGACTGGGGGATCTCCAGGGGTGCCTCCAGCCTCAGCTCCTCGCTGGTCCACATTAAGCCAAGCACTGCAGGACTGGTGGGGGCAGAGCGCTTTGGGTAGCACAGAGCCCGCAGTCCAGCCACCTCTCTGCTGCAGCACGTGGTTTAACAAAGGTTTAACAACCTTTGGTTTGTTTAACAACCTTTGGTAAACACCCAACACATAACAGCACGAGCGTACTTTGGAGCTTGCCTGTTTTGTGTTTTTTTTTTTCCAGAGTTGCATATTCTTAGGCAAACATTGTGCCTTTTGCTAAACAGACTCACAGGGAAAATCCCTCCTGTAGTTCAGACAAATAGTTCTCCTCTTTGTGGCCATGTCACTTGGCACATCTTAGTTTCTTTTCAATTTGATGAAATCGAAAATGAGCACTGAGTCAGAGCTCAACATACTTGTCTCCACTGTGAACCATATCCCATTCTTTCTGACTTCCCTTGGGCTATTTCACTTTCGTGACATCCTCTGTCATCATTCTGGAATTTCCACTCAGGCTTCTCCCAGCTGCCTCCAGGACTCCCTATTAAAAGGGAGCTGAATCCAGCTGCTGCAGCCTGAGCCGCATCTTCCAGAGCTTCTGGTCCTGCTCCGACTGCCCTCACCCAACAGGAAGATGAAGGTCTCTGCAGCCGTTTTTGCTCTTCTGCTCATTGCAGCCTCTTGCTCCCAAACTTTCTCTGGCCCAGGTGAGTCCTGCTTTTTCATCTGTGAAGGAAGAACGGATCTGAGCCTTCGTTATCATTTCTCCATTGAGCTCCCCTGGCAGATAACTGGGAATTTTTCAGCATTTGTGCCACTCTCCACTCTGCACTGACATCAGCTGCCTGTAGGAACCCCAGAATTAGAAAACCATCCATCCATCCATCCATCCATCCATCCATCCATCCATCCATCCATCCATCCATCCATCCTTCCATCCATCCATCCTGGGCTCAGAGTACTTATTCCTGGTTATAGTTTAGGGACTTCAGTCTCTGCCCTGGGGCTGGGGGAGGTGGGGAAACGAAGCTCTGAGCAATGACTGGGCGGGAATCTCCCCCAGTACCTGACAAAACTGTTCCTGGCATTGGACCAGATGTTCCCCAATGTCCATTTCAACCTTAATTATTCTCTAATTCCTCACTCCCTTCCCCGCCAGCACGGCTCCCTGAGCTGATGGGCTGGCTGCTCCGATGCACAGGCCAGCACATGCTCACACTGTCTCTCCTTGCCTCTTCCAGTTGGATCCGACCTCCCAGCCTGCTGCTTCTCTTACACACACCACAAGCTCCCGCAGAGGCTCATCCTGCGTCATTACAGCACCAGCACCAGTTGCACCCTGCCGGCCATCGTGTAAGTACCAGCGCTGACTCCTGGGTGCAGACAAGATGGGGCGGTGCGGGGACAGCCGCTGTGGGGTGTGCGTGTGTGAGTAACCAGCTCTGCAGGGTGGCTGTGGGCACGGGGGGTCTGTAGGAGCAGGGCAGGGTGAGGGGAACCCCAAGGGGAAAGGACTTGCACAGGGACTGCCAGGGATGCCTTTGTGGGGACACCCAGGGATGTTCCTGCAGGAGTTGAGGAGGCAGTGTGGGAAAAGGGATGGGTGTGGGGGAAATCACAGCCAGCTGCTGGTTTCAACATCAGCTTAGGGCACAGGGGAGAACCTGTTGCAGTGCCCCAAAGTGGGGATCCAGGCTCTCCTGGGATGCAGGTCTGAGCAGAGATCTAATACGTCTCATCCCTGTTCCACAGGTTCATCACAAAGAAAGGCCGCCAGGTCTGTGCCAACCCCAGTGACACCTGGGTTCAAAGTTACCTGCAAAACTTGAAGCAGAACTGAGCAAAGCAAGATGGCAAGCGTAGCTGCTGCCATGCTTGAGTCACGTTATCCTGAGTTCGTGCAATGGAGCAGGACACTGGGGCAACAGGAGCTGCACGAGCCCACATCATCTGCAGGCAGCCCCAAGAGACTGCTGGACGGGCACCACGAGACACCTCGTGTTGGGGTGCTGCTACTTGCCCTCGGCTTGCATGGACCAGTCTGCAGCCTCATCCCTCTGCCCTGACACCTCCACCTATGGCCTGGGAAGGCCCATGGGACTGTGCCTCTATTGTTATTATTTTAAATTATTTCAGAAATTATCATATGGGATAGACAGTACTTTCTTCTGTGGATAATAATGCTATTTATGGGGTGGTGGCTCAGAGTCTCAGTGTTGGATGATAGGTGGCCCTGGCTTACATGTGTGAAATCATGATCCTGGAGAATAAAGAATTTGGACAAAAAGCCTCTGTTTTTTTCCCTTTATGTGCCTCTGTGTGGTGTTCACCAGCAGAGACAGAACCTCACTCTGAGCCTGTCTGCACACTCTGTGTGGCATGTGATGATGGGAAATGGTTTGTGGCAAAACCATAAAGTTTCCATATTGCAGACATATGAACAGCCTCCGACACCTCATTCCCACATCCTTTACAGAATTAGAAATGTTTGTACACACATATGGGCCTCTTACATGCGTGATTATGCTCTCCACACACCCCAGGCACATCCCATATGCTTGCTTGCTGCTCCCAGCCCCACACACCGCACCCCAGACTGGTCCCTGAGTGCGCTGTGTGTGCAATGGGGTGGTGACGGGACACGTTGCTGTAAGGGATAAAATCCTGCCAGAGGCTTTGGAGGGGGGAGCAGGGAAAGCGGCTCATGGTCAGATGGGAGGAAGCAGAGGGCACGGAGCTGCCGTGGTGCTGGGGCTGCCCTGGGAGCTGGCAGATACCCGGGGCTCATGAGCTGCTCGTTCGCCCTCGTGCCGAGGGTGCTGGGGCACAAGAGCAGGGACAATTCCCTGCCTGTACCCATCCCTGCTAGCCATTTCTGCCAGCTAAGCAGCAGTGTTTCCCAGCACAAAGCCCACAGGCACCCACATGTGTGCTGTCAGTGGCCCCGCAGCATCTCTCCTCACACGTGTCTGTTCCTCTGAGACATCACCCGTGTGCCACTGAGTCCTGCTGAGCCCGGCAGTGCTGCCTGGAAAGGGGCAGGGACCCCAGATTTCTTTCTGACCACCCCAAAGGGGGTTTTTCCTCACTTTCCCACCTGTAAAACAACGGGAAGGGTTCAGCTATGCTGCAGGGGTAAAACAGCCACCAGCAAAACTGCTGCAGTCGTTCCCAGGATGCGGCTTTGCATGGGAACATGAATGGGAGGGAGCAGGTCCCAAGGGTAGAAGCACAGTGCTGGGCACAGCTTGCCCATTGCAATTGTGCTCGGCACTCCTCTGCTTCTGCACACCGAGAAGAAATGTCCCCAACAGCATGGTCACCCAGAGCTGGCCTGGCCTCGCAGCCATCCTGTTCTAGTCGGTATTTCTTCTTCCTAATGCAAAAAAAGCCTTTCTCTTATTGTTTAATTTTTTCCGGCAGCTACAGATCAGACTTGGCAACCCTGAGGCTGGGAAAGCACCTCCACATTGTCTTGTGATTTCCCTCTAGTCTTGTGTTTTCCAGGCTGGAAAGCTGGCTGCAGGCAGGAGGGCTCATGGGGCACCCAAGGAGCAGCATCCCAGCAAAGGGCAGACCCAGCCCAGGCACCATGTTGTGTCCCAGGAGATGGTGCTGGTGATGGGCGACAACGTGGAGGGCTCCTCTCCAGCTCCATGGGGATGGCTCCTGGCCACTCTGCTGGGAGGATGATTTGGGAAAGGCACAGGCTCTTGCTCGCCCCTGGCAGGGTCCCTGTGCTCCCCTGGCACAGCAAAGTCCTAGCAGGGAGAATCAGGTCCAAGTAGGGACGAGGTAGATCAACATGTTTGCAAAAATCTTGCCCCACTCTATGGCCAGGGCTTGCCATCATGGGGGAGAGACAAAATCTGCGGAGAGGTGTGTCCTAAGCAGGGCTTCCCCACTGTGCCGTGAAACACGGGAGCAGAGAGTGGCCACTGCATGGTGGGGTGGATGGACAGGAGCTGCTGCCCGCAGGTGGGCAGGCGAGGATCCCGGGAAGGGGGTGCTGGGGGTCTCCTCTACCCCTGAGGGCATCCTGACCCCCCCACGCCTGCTGCACACTCAGTCGCCTTTTGTGCTGAGAAGCAGAGTTTGGTGCTGCAGAGGAACTGCAGGAGCCCAAAATAGCCCCTGACCTGGGGCTCCGCGCGCTGTGAGGGGATGGAGGACAGACGTCATGGTGAGAGGGAAGGCTGGGGAGGGGGTCTGAAGTTTGCCCCAGGGCCGGGGTGCAGGGGACAGGCTGGAGAGGCAGGAGGACTCGGCTCTGCAGCTGGCTCTCCTCCGGACAGTCCCTGTCCGGGAGCCCAGACACATGTGGGAATTTCCCTCTCCAGCCTTTCTGGTTTCGGTTTCCTTCCTGAAGCTCCAGGAGCAGCAGCCAAGCCAGGCTGCTCCAGGAGCCCTGCTCCCCGCTATATCCCAGACCCACCTCCCCTGGGACGAGCCAGGCACCGCGAGGGCAGGTCCCTCTGCGTGGGGACCGTGGCAGCTCTGCCCAGGGCTTCCGTGCCTGCCTGCGCTGCCTGGCTGTCCACGCTGGCCCATGGGGATGGGGCTGGTGGGGGGGCAGCACCACGGTGGGGGTCTGTAAAGAGCAAAGGAGAAATCGTAGCCCCAGGGATCAAACGTGCAGGGAGCAGCCTGCCCGCAGCCTCTCGCCTGCTGCCAGCTCTGGGCAGGGGAAGGCAGGCAGGAGGGGATACCTGGACAAGCCGGGAGAGCTGCTGTGGGGAGAGATACTGCTGAATCCAGGGGATGTATCAGCTGCTCTCGACGGTCCTGCCTTGAGGCTTGAGGCAGGACCAGCCCTTTCTTACCTGCTGCACAGAAATCTGCAAGAGATGGCTACAGAGCAGTCCCTGGCCCCGACAACCTTCTCCACATCTCCACGTCAACTCTGACAGCCCAGCACTCCCTTTCCTGCAGGTTTCTTTGCTCTGCAAGCAGTTCAGGGATATCTATGCTGTAAAACGGGGCGCAGGTTGGGATGGGCTCCACCGTGAGACTGCATGTGAGACATGGTGCACAAACAAGCGTGGAGACAGGTATCAAGTCTCAAGATGCAAATCAGGACTCAGCAAGGCCAAGTGGTTCACCAGCCAGATCTGAGCCGAAGGAATGAGAGTCCAGCAGAGAGGCAAGGGAATAGTTCAGCTCCCCAGTTGCCTGCTGGAAGGTGACCATCGCTCAGCCATCAGGTTTCTCGTGTGCTTACAGAGGTGGACAAAAGCCAAGGCCAGCTGATCCCATGGGGCCTGGCAGGTTGACTCTGCTGGACCCCATCAACCACAGGCTTTTCCTTCACTGCCTGCTGTGGCAGAAGGCACCCAGAAGGTCAGAAGACCCTCATGGTGCCATGGGCAAAGCACCTGACAGCCTGGTTCTCTCTGGTCTTTTTGAGAACATGAACCCTGTGGCTGTCCCCTTTCTCCCAGTGAAGCTGGGAGAAGCCCTGGGAAGGGAGGTGAGCCATGCAGACCTTCAGACCCAATGGCCGCATTGTCTCCCTGCTGGCCCTGTTCCTAACCCGATTCTGTAGCTGCCCCCTCCATCAGCCCCTGCGGGGCAGTTCTCACCTCCTCTCGCTCTCAGCCATTCTTCTCAACACCAGGAGTGCAGCTGTGGTTATTTCTGGCCGACGCTGCTGAAGCACCTGCTGTATTAAGGGATGTACATCCTGACATGGCCTCTCCCTGCAGCTCTTTGATAGCTGATGGTTTAAACTTGGCCTCATGGCTCAGCCTCTTTGAGTTCTGTCTTTCTAACCTACACTGGCCATGTTCTGGCAGCTCCACATCACTCAAGGAGCCTTTCTCCTAAACCCACCCATTTATACGTCCCGTCACTGGTGCTTCCCTGTGGAAAGTGGGGACTGGATGGAGCAGTGCTAAGCACAAACATGGTCTGTATGTCTGCTTAGCTCCTGATGGGAACATGAAGGTCTCTCTGGTTAAACCTTGTTGCTCTCCTTGTTGCTGCCCTCTGCTCCCAATCCTGCTCTGCTCCAGGTGAGTCCACCTCTGTCTTTGGGTTGGTTTTTCCTCTCCTGGAGGAAGAAGGGCTCATGATGGTGACCTGTAATGCCTGAGGGACAGGCATGACCTGCTCTGACTCCTTGGTCTGGAGCGTGGCCTGCTGGGAGCGCTTATTCTCTGCTGCTCGTACACATCCATGTTGTGTCCCCTCCTGGTCATACGGATTCGGTCCCGTACCCCAAATCTCTTCCAGCCGTCCCTGACACAGCTGTGTGTTTCTTCACATGCACTTGGCAGAAGCTTTCCAGGAAACATGTGAAGGACTATTTCTACACCACCAGCAGGTGCCAGCAGCCAGCTGTTGTGTGGGTATGGGCTCTTGCCCGTGCAGGAAGCCTTTGGCTTGGCCCCACAAATCTTTCTCCCTCTTGGGATCAGGAGTGGGACTTGTTGGTGTGTTATCTGGGATTGGCCATTACTCAGTCCTGGCAAGGAGAGATGCTTTCCAGTTGCAAGGAGATGGCTGAGAAGGACCTGCCCGCGCTGGCACTGGGATGAGCCCAGTGGAGGGAGGATGAGAGGTTGTCCCTGGTATCCTGAGGGGTGCAGCTGCCCCAGTACGGCTGAGAAAGTGCTCCCAGGTGAGGTGTTGGGTGTGCAGCAGAGAAATACCCAGAAGGTGCCTGTTCCAGGAGACACCAACCACACACTCTGCAGTGGCCATTTGGGACTGTGGTCTGTGGTCCTTCTCCCTGCCTGTGGGAGCCAGCAGCAAGTTGAGGCAGAGCCAGGAGTCTGGCCCAGGGACCTTCTCTGGTTTCTCAGCACCTTCCCTTGGCTGGCTGCCTCCACACCAGGCAGCGGTCACAAAAAGGACGTTCCCCAGCCCTGGTGTGACTCAGTGCAGCTCTGCGGTGGTGCATCCCTTCCCCACCACAAAGGTTTCCCGGTCCCCACTTCCCAGCTTCATCACCAGGAAGGAACACCAGGTCTGCGCTGACCCTGACGCCGTCTGGGTATTTGTGAACTTTTTGGAGACACACTGAGATCGCCACACCCGCCTGGTCCCCCAGTGCTCCAGCTCTGGCACCCGGGAGCCCAGGGCCAGCCCCAGCTTCTTCCACTCCTCTTGCGAAGGAACGATTTTGGTGTTGTGGACTGCTTGCCTCTCGCTCGTCACGGTCCTGTGGGCAGGGAAGTGAGACCTGTGGCCCCAACGGGGAGTGCTGGCCCCATCAGCCCACCTCACCCAGCCTGACTCTGCAATGGCAAGCTCGTGCCTCAGTTTGCCCATCTGTAAGTGAGGGATAGCAATGCTTAAAAGCCTTCTGTGAAGTGCTCAAGGAGCCACCATATGAAAACAAGCCAACATGAGCACTGTTTGATTATTCTCATGTTCAGGAAGACCTGGCTGATTTTAAATCCCTTCCCTGCTTCCCTCCACTGCCGGGCCGTGCCCCAGGGTCCCCCTTGCCTCCTGCCACAGCGGGCTGTGCCAGAGCCGCTTTGCAGGGATGCAAAACAGAACCTTGTACCTCACCCCTCCTGCTGAGCTACCTGCCCAGCCTGCAGAGCATTTGGGTTCCTTTGAGAGCTACTCTGGGGCACCCCTCTTCTACCTTGAGGGAAGGGACATTTCAGGTGTGCTGTTAATTAGCAATTTTCACCATTGTTCTGTAGACACGTTTTCACACTGTCTTTAAGGAATAAAGCCTTGAGCTCATAATGATGGACTTCCTCCCTGATGCACAGGCTTCCCCTTCCCACCCACCCCCAGCAGAGTGGTCCTTTTGGGACCCCCAAGCCCTGCTCTCCACAGCCCAGACCCTTGGATGCACAGGGGAAGGTGTGGGGACCCAGCCATGAGCCTGCTGTGAGCCCCAGTTCAGGATGGAGCTGGGCCCTGGCTCCCTGTGGAGCACATCGTCCCCCATCTCCTCCTGCCAGGTCTCTGTTCACTCTGCAAGGCTGCTGGCAGGGTGGGCTGTGGGGCAGCACCCCTGGGCCCCAGCCCCTGTGCCTGTAAATCCCACTGACCCGACAGGGCTCTTCCCATCCCAGACCTAAGCGCTGGGATCCCTTCCTTTGCTGCATCCTCCTTCTCCCTCCTCTGCCCCTGTCCCCTGCTCCCAGCCTCACAGCTCCCTGCCTCATTTCTCTCTGCGTCTCCTTGCTGCCCCGCTGCCCTCTGCACCCCAGGGTGCCCTCATCCGCCCATCAGCACCCACCTCCACTCCCCTACACCTTTCCTCCCCATCTTCAGGGACAGCCACCCTCTTCTGCCTGGGGCTGTGCCGCCTTGTGCCTCATCACCAAGGGTTTGGGACCCCCTCCATCCCTGGGACCCTTGGTACGCCCTCCGTCCCTCAGCACCTGGGCAGCATGCAGGTAGGTGCCCTGCCGGGATGCAGGGACAAGATCAGTTCAGGTTGTGGCACCAGCTCTTGGTGCACAGACATCTTGGGGCTCCCTCTGCTGCCTGCTCTCGCTGGGAGGATGCTCTGCCAGCTCAGCCTGGCAGAGCAGGGTCCACCAGGGCTGCAAAGGCCCCTTGCTGACCCTGGCCTCATGGCTGGGGCAGCCCCCTCCTCTCTGGGGACCCTCGTCCTGGGCACTGAGAGTCTCCCCTGCGCCCCTGGGCCCTGCGAGGTTTCTGCACCCATTCCCTGCACTGATGCAGGCAGCTGCTGCTGGGAATACAGTCCCAGGCTGCGGAGAGCCCAGGAGCGGTGGGACAGAGCTGTGGCCTCGGCTCCTGTCAGAAATAGAGACTCTGAGGCAGTTAATAAGGAGCTGCAATAGGAAAATGCTGCTTAATAAACAGGGAGACCTATGGAGAGGTGGTGATGACCGAGGGGAGAATAGGAGACAACCTGAACATTTGCAGACCACCGTGGCACCAACAGGCTTGGGGGTGTTTTGCAGACACTATATCTCACACTGGTTTGCTTGTCCCTAATTATGGGGGATCATTTGTTGCTAGCAATGAGGGGGGCCTGAGAAATTACTCCCAGGGGTGACGAATAGCTCATTTCGTGGTGGAAAATGTCCTGGGAGGTGAAGATTTGACATACACAAGCTGCCAGGTGGCCATACTCTTGGCCAAGAGTGATACAAAAGTTTCTGAGCTTTTGCTTCAGACACAGACAGCTCTGATGGAGAGAACCCGGAGAGCAAAGGTCCCCGTCCTCCCCCGCAAAGCTTCAGCAGCAGGGGGGTCAGACCCGGCAGTTTCATTGTCTACCCACAAAGATATCAGCTAGTTTTAAATGCAAACCATAGGCTGATACAGTGCTTTTGTCAGTTTTACTTGGTGCCAAAGGTCTCTTGTGCTTTTTTAAACCAAATCCAGGTTTCCTTCCCAAAGCAGCTGAAGAACAGCAGATAATCGGTGCCTGTCTTTTGCAGTAAAACACTAACAGAGCGTACCCAGAGCTGAGCACAGCTCAGGCTGCATCCCCAGAGGAGCCTGTGCTGGGGACGTGGCCCCGGCTGGCCAGCCCCTGAGCCACCCTCCTTCGAGCTCACTGCAGAGACGCCGCTGCACCCCCACCCTGTGATTTCCAGACATCTCTTTGCCAAACCCGCAGTGGCAAATCCAGCGGGTCCAGTTCCACCAGCTCCTGGCCTTGGCCCCTGATATGATGGGGGGAAAGGGCCAGGGGAGAGGTCTGGCTCCGCAGCAGCTCAGAGGCTGGGAGGTAACAGCCCTGGGAAGCGCTGGAGTCGTGATGGGGCTGCTGCTGCTGCGGTGCTGGGGGCAGGGAAGCGATGCAGAAGGGAAGGTTTTTAGGGCTAAGGAGGCCGAGGCATTTCCAGCTGGGAAGTTGGGGTTCTTCCCCTGCCTCTCCCAAAATGGTTGTAAAGGGGTCTTATCGGCCACGTTTTTCCAGGCAGGAGGGGAGCAACCTCTTCCAGAGCTGACACAGAGAGAAAAAAATCTTTATTCTTTGGCACCAGCAAGAGACAGCATTTTGAGAACAAGGCTGAACAATGTGGTTCCACAAAGAGCATCCTGTCAGTAACCAGCGTACCACTTCCTCTGCTAAGGAGACAGATCTTACAGCATCCACCGTACCGTGGCAAAATTCAGCCAGCTGACTTGAAAGTTATGGGTTATGACATAACTGGGTTATGACAGCGCACATACCTAATTTTGACAGACCACTTCCCACAAATATCTCTGGGGATAAAATCCCCCTCCCATTCTAGCAGCGGAGGCACAAGGAGGGGACAGTTTAGCCACATGTCACACAGCGGGCTATGCCAAGATGGGTCTGCAAGGCCAGGAGGTCCCCAGCATCACAGCTGCCCATTAAGGGTGGCTAAACTATCATGGATAAATGACATCTTTGCAAGACAAAAGGAACTTCAGGGGTCCCAAGGTGGCTCAGCAGGTCCTGGTTGCTCAGCAGCAGGATTTTTAGGTCTGTGCCAAGACTCTGCTGGATGGTCTTGCAGGACTTCTCCAGGGCAGAGACCTCTCAGCTCCCAGCGCTCACTGCAGCTCCAGGGTGTTCACGTATTCCTTCACCCACCTGGCATCAGGGTTAGCACAGACCTCCCGGTCCTTCCTGGTGATGAACCTGTCAAGTCAGGCAGGGAGCGGTTACAGCCCCGGAGAGGGAAAAGGACATGAGGGCCTTGGGTCACCGCCTGGGCACATGCTGACCTGCTCTGTGATCAGAGCTAGCTCCCAAGGGGATCATCTCCCCTCCAGGCTCCCATCCCACAAACCCCCAAGCATCGGGGGGCTCCAGAGCCTGCTAAAACCCAGAGGGCAGGGAGAGATCAAGGTCCCCCGGGAGAACCCCCCCATGCTCAGATGTTCCTGGCCATGTTCAGTGTGGAGGTGAGCCTGGATGCAGTGCGTGGGCGGCTGGCAAATCAGGTGCAAGTCTTGCAGGTGGCACATTATGTGCATTGGGCTCATCACCAGTGGGAGGTCCTGCTGGCTACACAGGGACCTCCTTCCCACACCTTATTCCCAGCACCAGGATGGTTCAAGGAGACCAGGGACACCACTTATTTCTCAGCTGAGGATGATGAGTGCTCACGTGCTGCACATGGGAACCGTGGTGGCTGCCCCTTCCCTTACTCCAGGTATGGCTCCTCACACCACCATGCTCTTGGCCCCATTGGACGTGAAGCAAAGAGCCCAAAGGCTGGCAGAGCCTTTCCTCAGAGCCCAGAGCAGGAGCTGGTACTTACACAACTGCTGGCTGTGAGCACTTGCTGCTGGTGTAGAAATAATCCTTCACATGACTCTGAGGCAGCTTTCGTAAGGTATAGCTGAAGCAGCACACAGTTGTGTCAGCCCCAACTGGAAGAAATCAGGAAAGCCGGCATGAGTTTATCACTCAATAAACTGCACATTCCCCAGCCGAGAGCATGGGCAGCCATCCCCTTAATCAGCTGTGAAGCCCTCTTCTCTTCCTGTTTCCCCATAAAGTCAGCAAGAAATTGCTGTGAGCGCCAAAGCTTAATTAAACTCATTGCTAGGATTGGTTGTTAAATGTTTTGCACTCACTTCCAATGATAAATATCCCTTCAGTCACCCTGGGACCACTCCTATAGCCCAGCAACAAAATCAGGGGAGAAGAAACCTGAAAACTTTGATACTTATCAGTAAAATTCATCCCCAAGATAAAAGTATGCTAGAAAGGAAGACCAGTCCCAAGAAAGCAGGAGAAGCTATTCACACGTTTCCAACCTTTGCATCTAACTTCTTCCAGTTCTGCTTCAAAATTACCGCCAGTCAGAGCAAAAATCCACCCCAAGAGAGCAGAGAGAGATGCTGTACTCACTTGGAGCAGGAGAGGCCTGAGAAAAGAGGGCAGCAACGAGGATGATGGAGAGGCACACTGCAGAGACGTTCATTATGGACAGAGATGAGCTGCAAGGGCAGAGGCAGGACCAGAGCAGATTCCTCCTGTGTCTGATGCGAGGTGCTGGCTCAGTCCTTACTTTTTATAGGGGCGGTGGCCAGCCCCGTCAGTCAGATTTCAAGGCAAACACTTGGAGTTTCCAAAGCGTAACAGAGCTGATGTCATGGCACCTTTGCCTCAGAAATGCTGAAAAAAAGGAAGCAGCAGGTCTAGGAAATACCAGAATAGCCTTTGTGTGAGGTGAGATAAGTCTGAGCAAATCGACACCCGCATGTGAGCTATACTGACCAAGACAGGATATGAAACCACCCTTCAGCAGCAGGTTCACGCTTAGATTCACCAGCATGACAGCAGTACTCATCAAACTCATCTCAGCATCCTCCCTGAAGGACCAGGAGGACCTCAACTCAGTCTCCTTTTCAAGGACCCAGCCCTTGAGGACAAAGGTGCTCAGACCTTCAAAACGGCTTGGGGACAGTGCAGGTCCAGCTGGGGGGTCCTTGCTTCCATGGTGGATCTGGGACATGCACAAGGTGGATGCAGGGGTTCGGTGTGGGCAGCATGGGCAGCAGGCACGCTCTGAGCTCTGCTGCCTGTGCAGGCAGCAAGGATGCCTGGCACCCTGGAGACTGGTTGTAGATCTGGGCTGGCAGTCTTGGCACCAGAAAACACAAAATCCTCAATGCTGTGCTTCCAGTATGGAGCTCAGGACCTCCAAACCTCCTCTACCAGCATCAGCCAATATGGGGAGTGCTTGCCTGGGAAGCCCGACTCGATGGTCTGACTCTACAAATACCCCGCATCTTCTGCCAGAGACCCGGGGCAAACACAAGTGCCAACGTGGGTTTGGTACAAGGTGGGATGCGGAAGGCAGAGCAGGAGGTTTCCCTGCCCGGGGAGTGGAGAGGGACCAGCTCTCGTGCAAATGCATACCCCCATCCCCTTGTGCACACTCACAGTCATGGGGCTCATGATGTGGTCTGCCCAGAGCCCCCCGGCACTGCCGTTGCCATGAGGTGATGGGCTCCCCGGGATGCCCCAGGGAGCATTTCCCCTTTTTCCACCTCCGTCTTCTCTGCAACAGGCACCGAATTTGCCAGCTCACAGCCTGTGGTTTCTCCGGGTATTTTCATGCCCAGCTCCCAGCGGCAACTGCCATTCACGAGGCACCATGAGCTCGTTTCCCCGGGATTTCCTCGCTGCCTCGCAGCCCCAGTAATGCAACTGGGACCGCAGGGCGGTGCTGCTCTGCTCCCACTCTCCTTCTCCCCCCCACGCCGTGTGGGTGTGTGTGGGGCCCTCGGAGAGACCTCCTTGTGTCTGGGTGTACTAGGGCTGCCTCCCCACAGTGTCCCCTTCACCGCAATGTCCCCTTGGGTGGGGATCAGTGCTGCAGGAGGGTCCCCATGTGCTGTGCCAGGGACCCTGCTGGGGTGCGCAAGAGTCCATGGCTTTCCCAACTCATCCTCCCAGGAGCCATCCTCATGGGGGATGGGGGGGATGGTGTCCTGGGGACCCTGAGGACTCCTGCCTTCAAAAGCACGTGACGGACCTGGAGCTGAACCAAGTGACTGACACCATGGGGTTGTCACAAACACGTGGTGGTGGCATTTTGGGGCAGCACAGCAACACGCTAGCAGGTACTCAGGCTTTGCAAGGGACAAAATCTCAGCTGGAATTTGCCAAGGGACATCCCAGTCTTGGAGATGGGGAGAGGGATTATTTATTGCTACTCCCGTATTGCATGTATTCCAGTATTGCAATCAGCCTATTGTTCTGGCTAATTTATGTATGTATTGCTCACGCCCCAGATCCATGTAGGGGTGCAAAGCAAGGCGACATGTCTCAGCCTCGTCTCCTCGCTACAATAGCGATTGCATTTTGTACTGAGCCTTGACCTGTCCCTGCTGCCCCAAGGCTGATCCTGGGGCTGGGACTTCTTTTTCGAAGGAGCAGTGCCTGTAGAACGTTTTTACATCCCCACCACCTGCCCCACCACATGGCCCCGCACACTCCTGGGCTCCAACATGCAGCTCCTGGGCCGCATCTCTTCCTTGTCGCATTTGATGGGGCAGCAGTCACTCATCTCCCCTTCCTCTGCCATCACAGACAGAGACTGCCCTGCTACGGGACATGAAAGTGAACCTGTTTTGGTGTGCCCAGATCTGCTGGCAGAGGAAGGAACTGTTACTGTCTATGACAAAATATCTGACAGGTCCAGATAGAGATCTAAGAAACCACAGAGTGATACTGATGCTCCCCCAACCGCAAAACTGCCAGAGCTTACGCTTTTTTAGAGCTTGTAGAGGCAACCGAAACCATGACATCCGCATATCTTTCTGAAAGCGCAGGGTGGCTGCATCTCAGCCCAGCACAGCTCCTTCTTCCCCCCACCCAACATGCCCAAGGGATGGCATTATCCCGTATGACCATTGCACAGCCCAGCCTTGCCCCTCACTGGGGGTTTGGCCCTGTGCAGGTTTTTGGAGGTGTATTCTGCAGCCCTGACCATCACGGCAGAGATGCCAGAGTGTTGGAAAGATGCCAGACCGTTCATCGTGGCTCCATCCTTGCTCCAGGTCAGCTCTTGCGGGAGGGTGACACTCCTCCCTGCTCTCCTCCTCGCCCTACTCTGCACTCCTCCGAAGCTACCCACTGCCTCCCTTTGCCCTCTCCTGCTCACTGCAGTGCAGCTCCTCAGGGAAAGGTGGTGGCAAAGGCAGCGGCCAGCGGCTGGGATCCACCAGGCATTGCAGAGAAACCTGGGCAGAGATCGGGGCACCGTGGGGACAGGGGAGCTGGATGCCAGATGTCTCACTGCGACCCCAAACCATGTCACGGAAGGGCTGCAGGGGGGACCATGGGGACCACGCTGGGGTTTGGCCTCAGATGGAGAGGGGAGCTGCACTGGCCGTTTTAGGGAACTGCATGGGACAAGGCAAGCCACAAGGAGGTTTCCCCACTCTGTGTGCACTGACCCCTGCAAGTCAGAGAGATTTTCTCTCTGTCCATTTACTTCCCCTCCCAGCCACACGTGAGCGTCCAAGGAGCACTGGGCCCTCTGCTGTCTTCTGCGGGAAATGTTCCTGGAGCCCTTTCATTCATCTCCATCTCAGGCATGGTTCATCCACCTGCTGAGAAGCCCTGCAGTGCTTCCTCCTGCCTGCCCCAGTGCATGGGTAGGGCTCTCCTCCCTGCACACAGCCTGGGGCAGGCAGGGCTCCTGCCAGCACCGGGCACCCCCCTGGGTGTCATCCTCTGTGCCAGTGCTTATTCCCCTCTGGGTCTGAACCCCGCTGTGCTGGGTGCTGCAGGGACAGGTGACAGCTGTACTGTCGCCTTGAGCCCTGGGCTCCCCCTTGGGCCTTTTGCCCTGGGCAGGGGTCCAGGGCTCTGCAGCGCCCTGTCGTGCTGCCCATGCTGGTAGCAACCACCTGGGGAGTGGGGGACCCATTTCAAGCCCCTCTCCATCTTCCTATTCAGCAGAAAGCCTCTTTTCTAGGAGGTGAGTGCAGGTGGTGAGGGAGAAGTCTGTTTTTGTTTTTGCCCCAGCCTGACTTAACCTCTTTTTAAAATTATTTATTTTTCTTAAGTGAAATGTATTCTTAAATCTTAATTTCTTAAGTGAAATGTATGGGGCCAAGGAAACAGGCTACATGTGGTATGAAGGACAAGGGTGGGGGGATCACAAGCATCACTGCTGCAGGATGCCTGGGCAACACCAGCGCATTGCTGCTGCTGCTGCCCCTAACTCCCACCCAGCCCCTCCGGCAGCAGTTTCCCGAGCATGCTGGCTAACGAGGGCCCGCTTCCTTCTGCGGGGTAAATGAAGGCAAAAGTCTCTGCTCCCTCAGAAGGACTCTCTAGAAACCAGGATCACCTACTCTTTGCAGCTCCAGATGAAGTCTCAAAAGATGGCCCCAACGGGCTGTTTTCCCCTAGAAAAACAAGACGCAAATGTTACTGTAAAACCAGTAGGAACGGGGACTCCAGACACACTCCCTCTACCAGCACAAGGGCTCAGACCTTTGTTTCCCCGAACAAGAAAGGCTCTGCTGACAACAATCAGACTGCACCTATACTGTTCTGCTTCTCCCGGGGTGGCTACGGGGAAACGCTGGCTGTGCACCAGGAGCTGGCGTGGTTGTGTCCAGGAAGCTGGATGGCCTGTGCCCAGTGTGATGTGTGCCACGCGAGCCTGGCAATGTATAGCAGCACAAACGGGGTCCATGCTCCATCATCAGCAGGACTGAATCTCCCTGGTGAACCCCCAAGGGACTGCTAAGTCTTTTCTTGAACCATTGGCCATCATTGCCTTCCCCAAACTTGCCTTCATTGGTGATCAGAGTCCCGGCATAGCCACCTCCTTCTTCCCAGACCTGGCAGAGATGGGGTCCTCTTGTGCAGAGGGTCTTCCCAATGCCACAGCTCTCAGAAAGGAGCAGGCATCCCTGCAAAGTCCCCCGGAAAGGCTGCGGCATCCATCCCACCTGGTCCTCTCCTTGGGCTGTGGGGCCCAAGTGTTCCTGTCCCTTCAGGGCTTGGTTGGTGGCCACCAACAGGTCCACCACTATCACCACCTCGTCCCTGGTGGTCTAGTGGTCAGGATTCGGCACTCTCACTGCCGCGGCCTGGGTTCGATTCCCAGCCAGGGAAGGGGCTCCCTGCAGCCACCGCAGGTCCCAGCTTTTTCCTGGGTGGCTGCACTGCCCTCGAGCAGCTCCTTGGGTTCAGCACGGGGTTCAGGAACTCCCACACCCAGTGCATGGGGCTGGGTGTCAGGTTTGGATTAATTTTGGGGGGTGGCAGCAGCCTCCTGGCCCCCCACTGCCATCAGGCTGCACCCCCCGGCAGAAAAATGGGGGGCAGCCATGAGCCTGTGATGGACTGTAGGGAGCAGAGG
>NW_008824769.1:327972-331654 GCF_000699105.1 Pygoscelis adeliae | reverse complement strand
GGCTGTAGGGAGCAGGGTAGGGAGTGGGGTGATGGGCTGTAGGGAGCAGGGGGCTGTAGGGAGCATGGGGCTGTAGGGAGCGGGGTGACCCAGCTGTGTGGGGTGGACATGCTATTGCAGGATTTCTTCTTGTGATCAGGAGAAGTGCAGGGCTGCTCCCCTGAACACCGCCTTGGACCTCTCCTAAAGGTAAGGGCTCCCTGGGACATCAGGGCCAGGGCCAGGGCGGGAATGCAGGGTCCCTTGATGAGGGGTGACAGGTCTGTGTCCATCTGTCCCTCCTGGGGACAGGAGGGCAGGGGCTGCCAGTAAAAGCTCCCGCTGTGAGCAGGATTTGAACCTGCGCGGGGAAACCCCATTGGATTTCAAGTCCAACGCCTTCACCACTCGGCCATCACAGCAGCTTGCACAGAGGGTCTCCGCAGGAGCCCCTGGCTGTCACCCTGCCCCGGGGGCCACAACAGGACCTGATCCCACCCCAGACATGGGTTCTGCCGTCCTGGCCCCTGCTGCACACCCAGCACGGGTACTGTACTACTGTTACTGCTGTCACCTGCCCTGCACAGAGCTAAGGCTGATACGGAAATCGGCATCCCAGCAGTGCTGGGACAGGGAACCGGGCATCAGTTACAACATCAGTGGTGGTGACATGGGAGAGGGAGGTGGTGGGAGGTCTATGTCTCCTTGTATCCAACAGGAAACTTGTCCCTGGACGACCATCCCCAACCTCCTTTCCCAGTCTGGGAACACCCCCGCCTCCTCCATCCCCTTCTGCCCCCCCCAGTATACATACATTTGGCTCTGTGAAAATAGGTCCAGACCTCGCTAACTGAGGCAGTCTGATACACAGTCCAGGCAGTCTTTTGTCCTGTAGCTGACAGGATGATGTTGCAGACTTGCATGGTTTTCACCAGGGTGCTGCCTACTTTTTGGCTTTTGGAAGAGGGGATTTGGAGAAAGGAAGAAAAGGTGACTGTCAAGAGGAAATCCTTGCTGAGCAAGGTCTGGTAGTGACCTTGGTCTCTCCTTTGGAGCACAAAGGTCCTGTTTGGAGCACAGTCCTAGATGCACTTTCCTATCCCTGGTTTGGGTGGGAGCTGGCTCTGGGAACCCATCCTGAGATATCCAGAGCCCTCTCTGCGTTCTCAGCGTTATGCCCAAGAGCTGTGCAAGTGCTTTGCTATGTCACTGACACCCCACCCCTCTGCCATGGGGATTTATCAGCAGGGAGTAGCTTAGATGGAAACCTCACCATGAGGGAACTGTTCCTCCATGCTCAGCTTCCAGCCCAAAGGAACGTCTGTCTGCACTGTCACCCTCCCTGGCCCCTGCCTCGCTGGGTAGTTCGATTTCCCTCCTCCACTGGCCAGGGAAGAGCATAGTCCTGACACTGAGTCAGGCTTGGCACAGTCCCACAGGCATGGATGGATGCCCAGGCATGGGTGGCCACCTGCTCAGATGCATCAATGTGTAGGAAACCAGGTGCTCAAACCAGCTCTGTCACTGGACACATAAGACACTGAGTAGAGCAAGGCCAGCAAATGCGATAGAGCTAAAGAGAAGGGTGAGTGGAGGGAATACTGTCTTTGGACAATTATGGAGAGACTGAGGGGAAAGGTTAAGTTTAAATTCACCCCTTTCAGTTATTCAGGTTTCCTCCTCCCTCTTCTAGGCTCCATGTTCACGTTCAGAGCTGAGAGATACATTCCCTGGATCTCCTGAAGTGGCTGTGGGGTTCAGGTTAGAGTACGGCACAAGAATGGAGAGCCTTCAGAGCTGTAAAGCCACTAACATTCTGATGAGCACAGTTAGTGAAGGTGAGGTCTATGGTCTGGAATGAGCTGTTTCTCCTTACTCCTTTTGAGCATGAACTACTGTGCATTTGGTATCCAAAGAGCTCTGTTGAGGTGAGGTTTCATTTCAGGGTAAGGGTTCAAACATCCTTCAGGTGGCAAATGGAGGAACCTGGAGGCACCAGACCAGAGTGCATAGACTTGCACATTACTGGAGCCCCAAAGGAGGGGCCTGGAGGGGTCCACAGTGCATATGGAAAGGACGGGGGGGAGTCCAGGCCCCAATGGGGGGACCTGGAGAGGACCAGAGGGGGAGCAGAGGGACCTGTAGAGCCGTGGTACCCAAATGGAGGAGCTTGGAAGGGACCAGAGCTTGAAAGAGAGCTCTGAAGGGGTTAAGGAGGGCAAAAGGTGTGGTCTGGAGAGCTCTGAAGCCCAGACAGAAGGGTCTGGAGGAGACCGTATCCTCAGCTGGTTCTTGCAGCCTGGCTGGACTCAGACTTGTGTTGCACTGGCCAGAATTCCCACAATATTTCTCAGAGTGGCTTTTTTTTTTGTTGACTTTTTTTCTTATCTAATCTTGCATCATCATCAGTGAACACCTATTTTCATCTACAATTCTTGTGATATTTACAGACAAAACAATCTTGCCTAGTAGAAAGAACAGGATATGTTTATAGAAAAGTCTGAGTTCAACAGAGAACTGACAGCTCTTCTCTTGTAATAAATGGCACTTTTCAGTATTATGCAACATAGGAAACCACAAGGTCTGTCATGAGACAGACTTTATTCTTCTTCAAAGAAATGTTCAGACTCTGCTTCTACTTGCAAGTTTTCACCCTTTAATCTTCCAAGTTTCAGAAAACAGCGGCTGCCTTGCTCAAGTGCTGGCTTTGCTGGACCCAGCACACAGTGGTCACCATTCATGGCTGCGTCCCATTACCTGATGCAATGTTGAAGATACTTTGTCCTGGCTGTAAAACAGTGCTTAAACATCTCACTGGTTGTAATACGTTGGCATATGATGATCAAGAGGAGACTACTACATGTGCATTGTGAATACTAATGAACCCCTACAAGCTCTGTCCATACAGATGTTCCTTCACGTGGTTAAGCATTGAATTAAACCCCAAAATTTGTGCTAAATTTTTACATCTACTCATGTATTCAGCCTCTCTAGAAATTAAGCTGTAGTCCAGGGAAAAGAGTCCACTGCAGCGAATGACTCCCATGTCTCCCAGCTGGTATGGCATGAGGAAAACTACAGTGAGTATCTAAAGCTTCTTCCACTTCCTCTTTGTTTAAATAGATCTCTGGAACTTTTGAAGCCATGTATTCTCCCAGTGGCTTTCTAGGGGCCTGACAACTACTTCTGCTTTGGTGTATGGCTGTGTCCCAGACTCCTGGATAAGATAGGAACCATCTTCCTGCTTGGCATAAGCAGCAGCTGAGGTCTCCTTCTAGACCTGCCAACCCCATCTCCAGGGAAGCCATCTCCCACACTCCCCGTCTGAGCATGGGGTGACAGTCTGAAAGAAAAGTGGAAGGAATGGAAGGGAGGTTTTACTAAAAGATGGGGAGGAAGACGTTTTGTTCGTAAGGAGGAGCTGAAGATTTTATTCATGGAGAAGAGAGGGAGCTTGGTCCATGGGAAGGGGAAGAAGGGACCAGCCCCTGGGGAAGGAGAGCTGCTCACAAGGAAGAGGTGTGCTAGCTGCTGCTCAGGACAGGGAGTCAGTGGATGAGGTCTACCTGGACTTCAGTAAGGCCTTTGACACCGTCTCCCACAGCATTCTCCTGGAGAAGCTGGTGGCTCTCGGCTTAGACAGGTGGACTCTGCGCTGGGTCAAAAACTGGCTGGACGGCCGGGCCCAGAGAGTTGTGGTGAA
>NW_008824769.1:322713-326986 GCF_000699105.1 Pygoscelis adeliae | reverse complement strand
AGTGGTTGAGTCACCATCCCTGGAAGTATTTAAAAGACGTGTAGATGAGGCACTGAGGGACATGGTTTAGTGGGCATGGTGGTGTGGGGTTGACGGTTGGACTCAATGATCTTAGAGGTCTTTTCCAACCTTAATGATTCTATGATTTTATGATTCTATGTTTGGGCCCTGCAAGCTGAGGTCTTTCCATGGATGGATGTGCAGTAGCTTGTCCTAGTGGGTGTGGTGGGTCCTCCTGTGCTAGAAAGTCACAGATGGCCTTCCACAGCTTTCCTGCCCTGGGAACCGTGCCTACTACTCAGGGCAGAGTTAGGTCTGAACACCCTGCCCTGCTGAGTCATACTGAGTTGGCATAGCCCCCGCGACTGCAGGGACTGCCAAGAGCGCTGCAGGCGACTGCGGCAGCAAGAGTGCTCGGGCTGTCCCACAGCACAGCCTGAGAAGGCCACAGATGGTCACCCTGTGGGTGTCTTTTCTGGAAAGAGGCACGAAGCAGTCTGTACTCACTGATGGCACTGCCCAGTCTGCTGGGCTCGCCTATTTCTGCGTGGCGGGCAGAGCCACTGTGCGCTTGCCCAGAGTACCTTGTCGTGGCTATGAAGTAGTCTCCGTGGCTCATGGAGGGCTGCTCTAAGAAGGCTTCATAGCCTTGGGTTGGTGAGTGGTGAGCCTTTAAAGGAGGTAATAAGTTACCTTTAAAGGTAACTTAAAAGAGAGGTAATCTCACCCCTGGGCATCATGCAGCTGGAGAAACCCTTGAAGTGAACACCCCCGTGATGACGGAAAGATCTGTGGTGCCACCTCCTGAGCATCCTTTGCTGTTGCCATGACTCCCACAACAACACTGTGAAAGGTCCCACTGAGAAGAGTCAGAAGTGAGCTGACCATGCTGCAGGCATGGGGCCCTCAAGGACATGTGCAGCTACTGCAACATGGGTACCAGCTCCTGCTGAGGTTTTTTTCTCAGCAAACCTCACCAGTTACCATCCCAGGCTGGAGGCTGAGACCCTCATGGGTGTTCCAATTCCCCTCCTCCAGAGCTGCTGGCTGATGGGGGTAGATTGGTTGAAGCATGGGCAGAAGGAAAGTGCTCTGGGTGGGAGAGCTACAGCTCTATCGTATGATGACGTAAAGAGGAAATTATCTCTTAGCCCACAGCTTCTCAGTTTTTAATTCATGTGCTTTCAACCCACATTGCTGCTCTGGGGTTGGCCCCTTACATATTCCCCAGAGAGCATCCAGTAGCGAACCTGTATGCAGACCCTGGCTGTACCTTTGAGTCCATAAGAGCTATTCCAGGAAGCTGGAGTATGAGCTGTGCAGAGTATTCTCATCACCACCTTTCCCCTGTGCACCATTTTCTGAAAGTCCTCTGCTGTCCAGGGGCTGTATTTCAGTGCAGCATCTGGCCTTGAGTATAGAACCAGATGGCGTTCTCCATAAACAGTTAAAGTTACTTTTCAGTGCTGCAGCCTTTATTCTCTTAAAGCTGGACAAACTGGTTTTATTAAATGTCACCCCTGAACTGCTGGGAACTTTTCCTCCTCTATTCGCCCTACAATTTCTGTGCTGCTAACCTATCACTTCTTACTTTTTTCTGTTTTATCTTGCTCGTTCCATCCCTATACAAGCTCTGCCCTTTGTCTGTTGGAGCACAAGATGCACTGGACACAGTTTTGTAAACCCGTAATGGTTCTTCCCATGCCACTGTGCCCTGGACAAGGACAGGCTTGGCTTGTACGGGCTGTTGGCTCTCAGTAGTATGTAAATAAATCCACAGTTTGAAATATAGGGAAAATATGCCATTGGCAGGTGAAGAAGGAGCTTTGTATGTTTGAAGTTGTACCTGAATAAAGTCCTTAATCACTGTTAACCTTGAGACGTTGTGGTTCATGCCCAGGTTTTACTGGCAGAAATGTATCTGTGTCATGAAAATGGGTGCTGAAAGAGCTTGCAGGAAAATCAGAGGTGTGTCAAACGGGGAAGGGGAGGATGCTGCTTTTTGCCATTAAGATGGGAAATAAGGAATGTAACAATAAGCTCTTTCTTTTTTTGTGTTGCTTAAGTTTAATGATCTGGTTGCTACAGCTAATGCTTAATCACATATTTAGCAAACACCATCAACGGTCGCAGAGCTACAGGTTGCTAGCTTTACACAAGGATTTACAGATTAAGATCTTCAGCCTGAATAGTAATACCAAGAAGTAATATTAGTAATGTCAAGAGCCTGGAAGAGAAGAAATCTGCAACTTCACTCAGGACAGAGAGGAGATCTGATGGAGGAATCTGCTGCTTGGTAGGCTAATTAATGGGCAATTAGTACCCTGGCTGCCCAGAGGTCTTGAACGCTCTGCTGAATGAACATCAGCCTTGGTGGGCAGGATACCCTGCTTTTTCTTGAAGCTCAAAAGATTGCACCAAAACACCATAAATCCTAGTTGGAGGTGACATAGGACAGCTTGCCTGTAGACACGTGAAAGCCCTGGGTGCTGCACTTACACCCAGGCTTGAGTAATTGGTAGAACACCTGTAATGTTAATGCAACGTTTGCATGGCAGGTGACTGCAACCTTGGAAGCAGCATCAGGCCACCTGCAAACGACGGTGCACACCCTTGAAGGCAGAGGGTGTCCCTGTACCAAGGTCAACCGTGGGTTCCCAGACTGTCACTGAGGCACTAATGCAATTGCAATGATATGTGTCAAAAATACAAAAGGAATAGCAAAACCACCCTTCAGGTACTTGGACTTCTGCTTATGTACATTTTGTGGGCAGAAAGCTGGATGGACAAGGCAGAGCGCCTGCCAGGGTGATCAGAGTCCCTCTGATACTAGGCGCCAGCTTCTGCTTTTGTTTTTGAATTTCTCCTTAGGGGACAAATATTGACATTGTATTTTCAGCTTCTGAAAACCTGACCTTCACAAATCTTTTTTTTTTTTTTTCAGATTTAAAATCATACTTGTTAGCATTTCCCTTTCTCATATTTTCTTTTTATTTATTTTGGCTTAATAAGAACTATGAAAATATTTAAACAGTAGGAAGGATTGACTACCTAATCTTTTGAGATTTACATGGCTGATTGACAGTAAGAATTCAGCATTGTCTTTTGTGATCAGCATGACTGATGTTCAAAGAATTAAATTATTTCTGCTACCTTCCCATTTGTCCACTGAAGTAGAGCTCTTTTTTCCGACTGTATAGCTCTTGTAATCCACGTTGAAGTGCTCGGCTGACCCAACACTTTGTTCCTTTCTGGATATTTCAGGATGAAATCTCCCATTTTGTACCTCTTCTTACTTGCACAGATATAACTTTGTGATTGTCCATATTACTATGCATATGATTTTACTGGAGGCAGCTCGAGCTTGCTCTGTGCAGCTGCCTTGTTCTTTGTCCAGTCTTTGTCATCCACAATGATCAGCAGTTATTTTATATGCATTTCCAAGTCACTGACGATCTGACTACTGTTTAATTATACAAACCATCTCACTAAGCGATTTTAAATGGGACACAACTTTCGTTTTCCTGGATACAAATTTTGGCAGGTCCACCATTCAGACATGCTGTATTTGGACCTCGGTGTACTCCACAAATGCATGTTGGCAAAACAACCCATTTCTGGCTTCCCAAACCATCAGACATGTCAACCAACAGGGAAAACGAAGCCAGATTCCACCATCATCATTGTAAAATGATGGTGCTTATGCCCTCCAGGGCATAAGCAATCTGGGAGGTTCCTGGAATGCATCGATGATAACTTCCTTCTCCAAGTGGTAAAGGAGCCAACTAGGAGACGTGCTATGCTGGACCTTCTTCTCACCAACAAGGAGGGGCTGGTGGGGAACGTGAAGCTCAAGGGCAGCCTGGGCCACAGTGACCATGAAATGGTGGAGTTCAAGATCCTGAGGGCACCGAGGAGGGTGCACAGCAAGCTCACTACCCTGGACTTCAGGAGGGTGGACTTTGGCCTCTTCAAGGATCTGCTTGGTAGAGTGCCATGGGACAAAGCCCTGGAGGGAGGAGGAGCCCAAGAAAGCTGGGTAATATTCAAGGATCACCTCAAGCTCAGGAGCGATGCATCCCAACAAAGAGGAAGTCAGGCACAAACGCCAGGAGGCCTGCACGGATGAACAAGGAGCTCCTGGACAAACTCAAACACAAAAAGGAAGCCTACGGAGGGTGGAAGCAAGGACAGGCAGCCTGGGAGGAATGCAGAGAAAGTGTCCGAGCAGACAGGGGTGAGGTCAGGAAAAGTAAAGCCATGAGCGAATTAA
>NW_008824769.1:260391-321489 GCF_000699105.1 Pygoscelis adeliae | reverse complement strand
CCCTGCCGAGAAGGACTTGGGGGTACTGGTGGACAAAAAGCTGGACATGAGCCAGCAATGTGCACTCGCAGCCCAGAAGGCCAATCGTATCCTGGGCTGCGTCCAAAGCAGCGTGGCCAGCAGGTCGAGGGAGGGGATTCTGCCCCTCTACTCTGCTCTGGTGAGACCCCCCCTGCAGCACTGCCTCCAGCTCTGGAGCCCTCAGCACAAGAAAGACACGGACCTGTTGGAGTGGGTCCAGAAGAGGGCCAGGAAAATGATCAGGGGATGGAACACCTCTGCTGTGAAGAAAGGCTGAGAGAGTTGGGGTTGTTCAGGGGTTGTTCAGCCTGGAGAAGAGAAGGCTTCGGGGAGACCTTATTGCAGCCTATCAGTACTTAAAGGGGGCTTGTAAAAAAGATGGTGGCAAACTTTTTAGCACGGCTTGTTGTGACAGGACAAGGGGGAACGGCTTTAAACTAAAGGGGGTAGATTTAGACCAGATATAAGGAAGAAATGTTTTACGGTGAGGGTGGTGAAGCACTGGCCCAGGTTGCCCAGAGAGGTGGTGGATGCCCCATCCCTGGACACATTCCAGGTCAGGTTGGACGGGGCTCTGAGCAACTGGTCTAGTTGAAGATGTCCCTGCCCATGGCAGGGGGGTTGGACTAGATGACCTTTAGAGGTCCCTTCTGACCCAAACTATTCTATGATTCTAAACTTAAGCTGATCTCTTTCACTTGCAGAAAAGAAACGTGCACCTCTACTCTTTTTTCTTTTTTACTGACTTGTCAAAAAGGAAGTCAACATTTACTCAGAAGAAATGGAGAAGTGTGCACCTTTCTGCTTAATCCAGGAAAGCATATGAGCAGATATTTCCTCTTGGCTAAATCTGGTCCCAGTTTCTCCCTTTCTGGCCACACCCAGGTCAGACCCAGCTAATTTTTGCCCTGGTGCAGGTGCTATAAAGGACTGTCTTGTTTCCCAGTCCTACCAGCTCTGCAGAGATGGCAGGTAAGATCAGTGCTTTTTAATTTTATATCTCTATTTGACTGTTTTGATATTTCTGGCGTGGGTATTGGTGCATTCCATGGATGAGCCCAAGGAGATGAGGAGACAGAGTAGAGCATTAGGAGCTGGTGGTCCTCCATACTTCTCCCCCCATATGTGAAATACATTTATTTCGAGATGCGAGAAAAGACAGCTTTTCTGCCTCATGTAGCAATACCCTGCAAGATTGCAAGGAATAAGCAGCCTTCAATCCCTGTGAAGATGGTTGAAGAATTTCCACAGATTGTAAATGTAAGATAACCTGCCCCATTGTGAGAAGTTCATTATTTCTTCCAAATTTTGTTTGTCTTTCCTGTTCTAAACAATTAAAATGTTGACTAAGCTACTTAAAATATATCTAATTGCAACCTTTTGGTTAAAGATCTCCTTTCAGGGAAGGCAATCTGCCATTGAGAGGTGAGACCAAATGATACACGTTTCTAGTGTTGATGTGAAAAAGGAATAGAAATAAATTTCAGGGAGCACAAAGAAGACTAATAAAGGGGGTCAAAGGCTGGAGGACCAATGCTAGACACAGTAGCTTGGTTTGCTCAGCAACAAGACTGAGAGGGGGCAGAGACGGACATGTGGGGTCTAACCTCCTCTACACCGGTCACCCAAGAAGGACGCTCCCAACGGCAGGACACCAAGACACCACCCTCTTCCATCGCACCTTCCCAATAGTCTCCATCCCTGAAGCCTGGACTGTACTTGGCTGCCTCCTCCTTGGCAATTAATTACTCAGCCCAGTTTACTGAATGTCCCACACCACGGGGATGTCCCTGTGTCCTGCCGACACCTACAGCTACAGCCCTCACAAGCCAGAGTCCCACCTATAGACCTGATCAGAGGGGTGCTGTATTTTATTCCTAGATCCTGAAAGAAATATTCAAACCAAACCTTTCAATCTCTCCCGATGCTTCAGTGAAGCTCTGCCCATTCAGAATATTTATGTTGCATTTCTCTCTAGGCATAAAATCAAGAATTACTCTCTTAGGATCCATCATCACTCTCTGCTTAGTCGGAGCATTGAACTACTCATTAAATAGTAAGTTTCTGTTTCTCATTCTGCTCCTACTGTGCTTGAAAGGTTGTGAGTCAAAACTCAGTCTGAGTTCCTAATTAGATATAACTCCAATATAAAATTGAAATATCCTGTAGATTAACCCACTAACAGCGAAGTCAATGCGTAAGAAACTTGTCTATGTAACCAACAGGTCTTCCAAGCACATGATCATTTTATGACAGGGAACCTGGGTCACAGATCATATATTTGGCTTCTTCTGTGTATGTCCCTTCTTACAGGGAAGAAGTTTCAAAAAGAAGGGTGAAAAATAACTCCCTAAAAGCCTCCCAAAGCCATCAGAGCCAATTCTGTGAAACGGATAATAAACTACCTCTTTACAGTCATTTCTTGTTTGTGACTTTCAGGACCTCAGCAATGGGGTGAAGCAGATAAGCAAGAGGAGCACAGATAAAGGTGTCCAGGTAGCACTAAACACACAGTGGGAACTGCGTGTAAAGCGAGTCAGTGCACCTCGGCACCCAGCGATGGGGTGGGATGTGTAGCTCCTGGTGTACGTCACAAAGTATCCTCAATTTCTGCTTTTTCTTCTTGTTTTAGTAGAGGACTCAGAGGTGCTATCAGACTCATCTCTTCTGAGCAGCATTAATGAAGCTAGGCTGCTGGTAGACGCAGCATATTTACAGGCCCGAAAAAGGTGAGTCATTTTTGCACGAGGGCCCCAACATTATAAGAAAATAAGAGAAAATATATGTGTGTTTCTTCTGTTTTCCAATGCATATTTATTATGGAGACACCTCTGTTCAAGGGCTCTCCCTGTCGTAGTTGGAGAGAATCTTTCGCTCAGTTTGGCTGGATTCTAGTGTCCCGTCCCCAGGGCCACCCTTCGTCACCCGCAGCTACTGCCTCCTCACCTACACTGCCATGGGCACCTCTCAGTAGTCCATAGTGGTCACGCTGAACACGTGTTGAGTCCTCTCCTAGCTGCTGAAGTTCTGCCCCTCTCCGGAAGGACCACAGTCATGAGATAGTTGTGCAGATGGCCATCCTGTCACAAATAAGTTTCAGTGGAAGTCAAAACCCAGGTATGCCTCCGTGTATTGTTCCAAAAGGCTGGTTCCAGGCAGCAGGGTGCTCTGGGGAGGAATGTCTCTCCACCCACCCTGCGGAAGGTTTTTCATTGTGCAAGAAAAAGCCATGGGACCAGGAAGAGAAGCAACAGGACCAAGGTTGTCTCTCTGGTCACAGAACATACCTCATGACATACTAAATGTAAAATGTTATCCAGTCACTGAATAACTCAGTTTCCCCCGATCTAGCTTTTCACATGATATAACAAAATTTATTGTGACAAGGATGTAATGCAAACTTGAAATAGGGGATCACAATGATTTGTTTGCCAAAATCTGTCTGAGATGATGTGCAAAGCTGATGAGCAGCCAGCTTGCCCTAGGTGAGCAGAGCCTGCCTGGGACCCAGCAGTGCTGTCACGTTTAAGTACACCCAGCCTAGCATGACAGAGGAAGTCCGATTTCAGAGAAGGCACTTCATGGGACTCTTTTATGTTCAGCTTAAAGAGAAAACTAGAGGAAAAGGTTGCCAACCCAATGGATTTCCTGAAGCACTTAAAGGACCCAGTAGGAAGAACCAGATCTGCAGTCCGTGCTGCTGAATACTTCGAAACTACTTTGAAACTTCTCAAAATAAAGCTGCATCTCTCCGGGAAATGGAGATGCAATGTTACAGGTAATGTGGTTTAGACCAAAATGTCTTACAAACAGCTAAGAGCAGAAAATCTACCACAGCAGGAGTGCCAGAGAGCAGCTCTGCCATGATCCAAATAACTGGTGATAAAACCCTTCCCCACAATAGCCCCAGGTGAATAGACTTTAAGCATGCTCAGATGCAGACCAGACCACCCAGTGTTTTAATCACCATCTTTGGCAGTGCCTGTCTCATAACTTTGATGATAAAAACAGCCTAACAATGTGTGATAAACCTGGGACAATACGTGCTGAATCCCAGGAGACTCTGACCGCTGAGAACAGAAGCCCATCTTCCACTTCTGGTCCTCACACCCACCCGCCCAGGTTGTACCACTCTGCACGCTCATAATTTTGTTCCCAGTCTAGGGCAAAACGTGCTGGTGATGATGCTCCCCATGTTCCCCTGGAAAGTTGTTTGATGCCAACCCACTTTCCCTAGCCCAGAGGTGAGAGCTGATCCACAAAAGGGTTTAGGCACCAAATTAACAATTCAAATCCAGATGTTATGTATCCACAGCTCAGACTCAGCTGACTCAAACGTTGACCTAGAGTACTGAGAAGCTAAAATAAAACATAAGTAAGAGCAGATGTTATTTTGCGTGGTTTCTCTTGCAGACCTACTAGACAGAAAACAGAAGGAGGTGATTTCCAAAGAAACCGGCTGTGACTATCAGATTCGTTCCATTAAATGCCCAAAGCATGACATTTACCGGACCATTGCTGGGGAGTGCAACAACAGGTAGGATTTGCATGTGGACAAGGAGAGTCTCAAGTCTGTACTTTGACCCAGGATAGATGGCTTAAGGTCGTTTATTTAAGTATTTTTCAACAGGGCAAGAAGAGTGAAATGCTCATTGTAGTGGCGTCTATAACAGATGTTTCATTTTTACCTGTGCCTGGCAGGAAAAAGATGTCATTTCGTGAAAATTTCAGATTTGAGTTCATTGCCCTCCATGTGCTGCTTTGGATAAAGGAAGGGACTTATTGGGGTGGGGGGAGGTGAAAAGTGGAGGAAAGCAGATTTTGGGGCTGTAACAGCCAGCCTCTCACTCAGCTTGAGGCTCCAGGAAATCACCCCTCCACTCTTCTGTAGCATGGATAACACTGATTTCCCCAGGCTGGTTCATATGAAAATATTCAGCTATCAACATACCTGTGTGGCTACTGTTGTGATGCGTAAGGATGGGAAGTAAATAAGACTTCAATTCTTGGCTCTTCTAGCTTCGTGTATCATGTATCCTTAATCTGATAAAATGAGTTCTTCAGCTTTTTGCACACAGCTTCCCTCCTGGTTTGAACCTGGGATCATACATTTATTTATTTTCTTGTTAGCTTTTTTTTTTTTTTGACCAGAAGATGGCAAAATTTCTAGGTTAATACTTGGAAGTCAAAACTCGCTGTCCTGTTCTGCCATAGATTTGCTGCCTGGTGTGCTAACTCCAGCCCCCAGGTTTGAGTGGGACTTGCATCTAATGTGCATCTGGCGTGAAACAGATGTGCCAGATGTGAAGACCTAGCACAACTCTGCATCACACGTGCAGGGAGCTCACACTCAACGGTGCTAGTGTTACAGTCAGTCTGTACCTTTACTCACAGACCCCAGAGCCTTCAGCTCCCCAAGGACAGCAGTGTCCATGCTGACTTTTAGGCTCAGGGTAGGGTTGTCCTTGGGCTTGCTGATCTAGTGGGCTGCCAGTGAGGTAACGAGGCACTCGGAAGTGAGGGGACTCTGTGATACGTTATATTTTTCCAAGGGTCTTGCTCAGCTTGAGACACACACCATGAGGTAGCACTTGAATATTTTGCAAAAAGTCTGCCTGCAAGGACAGTAATAGCAATCAAAACAAGAGCTGTGGTGGTACTGGGTTCTTAATATTTGACGGAATCGGTTCAGCTATGGTGTGGCAATTGTTCTAGGGCACGCTTTTCTTTCACAGCACACTGTTGTAAATTCTGGGTATACCGCTCCTTTTTCAGTGTAGGCAGGTATTACCCAGGTTTTGTGGATTGAAGAGCTTAAACACAGAAAGTTGCTGTGCACCAGCTGATATTCAGTAACTGGTTTCCCCAAAATAACCTGTGTTTCTGTGTCCTTAGGGCCACAAATCATTGGCTCAATCAGCATTATTGTTCTTCTGACCAAGAGTTGCTGAGTTTACCGATTCAAATTCTTCTGAGCAGTATGAGGCAATATAACAAGTGGCCCAATCTGCAGATTGCAGCTTGAGAGGTTCTGTGTTGGACATGGGGAAAAACTTCCTGAAGGGGCAGCCTTGGCACAGGTCGCTGCAGGGGTGGAGGATCTTCATCCTTGGAAGCTTCCAGCCCTCAGCTGGACAAAGGCATGGCAACCCCGATCATTGGCGATGCCCCTACTTTGAGACTGATTTTGTGTGGAGCAGCAGTGGAGGCAGAGGTGCTACAGAGATTTAAATGCCAAATAAAATTAATATAATGGCATGAGGAATCTTTTCTTAATGTCAAAAAAGTTCATTTTTCTCTGCAGTAATAACCTTGGTATTATTTACTTCTCAGTGTTTTCTGGCTATCACCTCTGTTACCAGAGTAATCAGATGTGGATTAAAGGGCTGCAAAAGAGTCTCTACAAGCCTGTTCACTTCTGAAATAATACCGATGTTTGCTTCTCTTCTTGTGACGCTCCAGAAAGCATTCTCATCTGGGGTCCTCGAACCGCGCGTTTGCTCGCTGGCTCCCAGCAGCGTATGAAGATGGAGTGTCTGTTCCCAGAGGAGCAAGTGAAGGAAAGCTGTACAATGGATTTCCACTCCCACTGGTGAGAACTGTTGTTATTCTTGCTCAGATAACAGTAGTGGACACTGCCCTCACTGTATCCATCAGAGATGAAACAGTGGCAATCTATTTACACTCATCTAGAGTGTAAATTGCTTGATCCTTTCCTCTGATCTCAGGTGCTAATTTGAGGCTTGTTTTCTACAACTGAGCTATGTCTTGGGGTGATATCTTTTGTTGGAGACAGACATGAGCAAAAAGGTGGTGAATACTTCACTGAGCAAAGCATGGACAACATAACATTTCCAGAAGTGTGCATCCCAAGGTTTGATGCAGACAGCACCACAGGGTGCTCAGATACACCAGGATGTTTACACAAACCATAAGGCTTGGGTGTTCCTCAGCCATCTTCTTGACTTTCTGGATGTGTGCATGTACATCAGTTTCAGCTGTAAAAGGCTTTCCATGAAGCTGGGCTTGGCTGGGCAACTGTGGAGTCAAGAGGGTGCTACTTATCACATCTGCTTTGATAGAGCTGGGGCATGGCATAGGTCTGTTTAATGCCATAATTAACTCTTATGAATGATCTCATAGCGGGTGTTACACTGAGGGGTAAATTCACCATGGTAGAGATAGTCACACGCATTTTCATTTTGATTTTCTGCAGGTTCGAAAAGTGTCAAATGAAATTGCTCACACAGCCAACGAGAACATCACTCAAGATCAAGAGCTCTCTCTTGTCTTCATGCACTGGGGCCAGTGGGTCAACCATGACATAGACTTAACCCCTGCCAGCGGTGCAGGAGTGAGCCCAGAGCTTCACTGCGAGACCAATTGCGCCTTCAAGTCCCCTTGCTTCCCGATTAAGGTACTCTGACTTTCGTTCCATCCCACACTATCTTAAGACAGTAAAAATAAAACCACACGACTTTCTGAGGCATCAGTTATGTTTGTTTGCTTTAGTTTCCCCCCGATGACCCACGGATGCTGAGGTCAAACTCCTGCATGCCGTTCATCCAGTCGGCGTCCGTGTGCAATCCCAGGACGTTTACTCGTGAGCAGATCAACGCCGTCACCTCCTTCATCGATGCCAGCACGGTGTACGGCAGCGAAGACTCTGTGGCAAAGAGTATTAGAAATCAGACAAACCAGCTGGGTTTGATGGCTGTGAACCAGAATTTTACTGATGCGGGGCTGGAATTATTGCCTTTTGAGAACAAAACAAAAAGTGTTTGTGTTCTCACCAACAAGAGCATGAACATCCCCTGTTTTAAGGCAGGTAAGGTGCATCTGCGGAGTAGTTTTCAGTGGCCCATAAAGTCAAAAAGGATCATTATGGTCAGGTGTCTGATGTCTCTTTATATTTATATGAGGCACTGCAAGACATGATTGTGTAAGGTGAAAGACAGGGGGCCCTCCCCCAAATTAAAAAAGAATAATAATTGAACAAGAATTGTTTAATTAAACACAAAAATTATTTTGTTTTAATTTCCCAAAAGAGTTACAGCAAATCATCCTCCCTTTAAAAAGTCTTTTCAAAGGCAGGAGAAATTGTCAATAGAATAACCACCAGTGTTTAAAACTTCTCAGTGACTTTTTTGCCCTCCTACCTAGAATTCACCATCCAGTTTTCAACTCAATCAGTACTAACAATTGAACACTCTTAGTCAATTTATTTAACTCTCCCTGGTGCCACATTCTAAATTTTTAATATTTCAAATATCCCAACCTACATCAGAATACAAGCCTAGAAGTTTGTCTGAAATTTAAACAAACTGATGACTCGAAACACAGAACTTCTTAAAATGGGAAGTGATCCATCATAGGCACAACATTTAAAAAAAACAAACTATATAAATGTGAAGCTTGCAAAGTCAATCATAAGAATACAGAGTGTTCCCATTACATGTTATTTTCTCATTCACTGCACACAAGAAGAGCTCCTTGCTGAGAGAGGAGATAGACACTCAGTGCCTCTTCCACCAGCTGTCAGAGGGTCTTCACTGCATCCCCTCCAGTTCTGTCTCAGCAGCTCTGCTGAAGGCACATTCACAGACCTCTCAGGGGTGTTTACAGCCTGGGTGAACGGAGACAAACTTTCAAAACCAAACATTCACAGCACTGATATAAAAGAAGATTGTATCCTTGAGGCACCAAAGGAAGGCAGACATGAGATTTTTCACAAAACAAGACATTTACAGCTGCTTCATGACTATGGGCAATATAGTTTAAATTGCCCAAAGCCTCTTCTCCAATAGTTTTGGCTAAATGGCTTGGTCAGAGAATGTTTTGTCTGTGCTGGAAAGAAATATCGGGCATGAGTGATGACTGCTATGAAGCTTAACCATCAGCATTACCGACAGTAACACTGACTACCAGTTGTTACCCATCTGTCCTAACACAAGTACCTGCTGCTGAAATAAAAAGCAATTTATAAAATTCCTAAAATATTTTCATTTGTAGGTGACAAACGGGTAACTGAAAACCTGGGACTTTCTGCACTGCACACTCTCTTTCTACGAGAACACAACCGCTTGGTTGCAGAGCTGAGGAAATTCAATCCTCACTGGGATGGAGAAAAGCTTTACCAAGAGAGTCGAAAGATTGTAGTTGCCATAATCCAGGTACTGATCACTGCCCGCTGTTTATCATCCGCATGCTTAGGAATGGTTTTTCCTCCAGGAAAAGGAGGAAAACCATGCTTTGCAGATCTAGTGGAATTATTTGTGGGAGTCCAAAACTGTGAATAAGGATGGTCCATCTGAGACAGCACGGGTATCCAGAGCTTTTTTATCCATTATTTTACCAATTTATCAATTATTTATTATATTAAATAATTTTAATATATTATGCCAAACTCATGCCATTGCTACAGCTCTTTTTTCTGAAGATCTTAATGAACTCTGCTACTGGACGCAGAGTCCATGTTCATGCTCTATATTTGACTTTGATGGCATTTCTGCTACAGCTGCTGACAACTTGCTTTTGTGCTTTTTCAGATAATAACATACAGGGATTACCTCCCACTTCTGCTTGCGGAGGAGACCAGCAAGTGGATCCCTTTGTACAGTGGCTACAATGAGAATGTGGATCCTACAGTCTCAAATGTTTTTTCCCTGGCTTTCCGATTTGGTCATACGTCAGTACAGCCTTTTGTATCCCGTTTGGATGACAGCTTTCAGCCTTTGGGTTCATTCTCCCATGTACCTCTTCATTTGACCTTTTGCGCTACATGGAGAATTATAATGGAAGGTAAGAACGTGGGGCTGCCAGCAGCCCTGGTCTGGTCCTGAAGCAGACGCTCAGGTGGCGGTCAGCTGGTGAGACACATGAGCCTAGACTCCAAAAACTGCTGTAGTTTATTCATTTAACTGGCCTCACACAAATTACAGTGCCATTCAGCTTGGAAGGTGCTCATGACAAGTCTACCCAAGGGGCTGCAGGCAAATGGGTGGTCTGCTAAATGTGGGACAGCAGGGCAGTCCTGCAGAATCGTCAGCAAACACGGCCTGACACTGGTTCTGCATTGTACCCAGGCAAAGGAGCCCTGCCAAAAATTACATGCTGTTATACTCCAACTAGTGAACCTTATCAAGCACCAGCTCCCGCAGAAGCAGCCCCATTGGAGCAGGATTTTGCATCAGAACATACAGTTCTGTAGCTTCTTTTGCACAGTTTTTCAGTGTTGTCTTCCTCAGTTCATTGCACGATAATTGCATTTATATTCTGAACATGTCGGTAAATAACCAGAAAACGTAACAGATTAAACCTCCTTCTCAGGTTGCCGTACATCTCTCAGCTCAGCGAGACCCGGCAGTGTGAGCATTGCACATTCACTCAAATAGTGCTCATGCTCATGCTGTTCCAGGAGGCGAGAGACTCATGGCGCCAAATGTCAGTCAACCAAAATTTAAGTCAATCTAAGCTATTATATTCCCCTGTAATTAGTAGGCATTGCCAGCGGGTGATGCATCTAGTCCAACTGATCTAAGGCAGCGTAATTGCTTCCTAGTGGTGGCCATCTCTCTTCATGACTCGAAAGGGAGTTATGGGATCCTGCTCTTATACAGCTGATATCTGCAGGCATGAATCTTTCCAAGGAAGACAAATGTCTCTTCCAGAATGAGTTATCTAACTGATTACAGAAAACATACCAAAATACACACGTGCAGCCAGGAGGTCCAGGTGGGCAACAAGTGAATTTAGGGCTGCAGAAGGGAAGGTTGAGGGATGGAGATGGGGAGGAGTGGGGAATCTAGTTACCAAAGGGAGACCTCATCTGCTGGCATATGCAGGTATGTACCTATGCACTAGTATATGTTGAAATGGAAATATAGAGCTAGGTGAACCCCACACAGCCCAGAGCAGAAAAGACATCTAATGCAGCACAGTTTCAGCTGCAGAAAATGGACCATCAAAGCTGGAACTTGGTACAAAAAGTCTTTTCCTGATTTGCAATGAATGCAGGTGGCATTGACCCACTGATACGGGGCATGATGGTTGATCATGCAAAACTGATGAAACAGAATCAAGTGCTTGTTGAGGAGCTCCAGAACCACCTCTTTGAACAGACAGAGATAATGGGTCTGGATCTAGCAGCCCTGAACATGCAACGGGGAAGAGACCATGGCCTTCCAGGTAAGGAGACACAAGTCCACACATCCTGTGAACAATACTATTTTTTCTTCTGCTGTTTATAGTAGTTCCACGAATGTACTAAGATTTTTCCATACTAATGGGAAGAAACAGTACCTTGATTTGAGGGCAAAGGATGGGTAGACAGTGAAGCTCAGGGAAGAAAAGGTCTCTGTATTATAAATATCTTTTTCTGAGGGATTTAAGACAAGGAGAAAAGGCTTGGAAAGCAAAGATGATAGTTGGGATAATGTAATAAAGAAAGAGGGGTAGAAACAATGGTGTGTTGCAAAGAGAGAGCATGTGGAGTACAGAAGGTACAGACGCAAGCAACCAAGTTCAGCTTTCACGTGGGCTAGACAGACCATCTGTGCTTTGTTCCTCGCCCATCAATGTTTATTTTGTGTCTTCAGACAACCCAGAGCTCTGAGCAGAAGTGGCTTGCACCCATAGGTATGATTGCCCCCAGGCACTGGAGAAGAACGGGTCGTCTTGGGTTAAGCACAACCAAATGTTGCTCTTTTCTAGGACTTTGATCCTAAAAATTTTGCCTCCCAAAGCTGCAAAGACTGGTGCATTCACCCTCAGCACTAGGTAGCTCTAACCGACAGGATGCGATGAATCTGTAGTCACATGCAAAGGCAACCCAAATTGTTAGTTTAGTGTGTGCATACAAAAAGGACTTTCGAAAACATGGCGTTTGTTGTGACTGTCTAGACAATAATGTCTTCCAGACCCTTTAATGCCATGAGAAGCAGCAGACATTGCTCATGGGCCAAGGGGTCTGTTTAGCTCCTGAGCCTAGGCAGATGGTGGGGAGGCATGGGTCCTGATCAGCTGCTGTTCCTGCTTTTGCAGGTTACAATGCCTGGAGGCACTTCTGTGGGCTCTCCCAGCCTCAAAATGTAGATGAATTTTCTGAGGTGCTAGGCAATTCCAAACTGGCCAAGAAGTTCATGGAGTTGTATGGAACACCAGACAATATTGACCTCTGGATTGGGGCAATCGCAGAGCCCTTTGTTCCCCAGGGCAGAGTTGGACCCCTCCTGGCCTGCATCATTGGCACCCAGTTCAGAAACCTGCGTGATGGGGACAGGTAGGTAGCTTTGAGAGCAAACCTTCCCCATGGCATTTATTATGGGAAGAAATGTCTACATTTCATGCAACACACTAGTCCAGACGGTCTCCAAAAGACCATTGAGTGCTCCCGGCAAGGCTCATGCCTTGATTTTAGCCCAGTTGCGAAAGGGGTGTTTTTTGCAGCCCATTCCTACAGACCCGTGCGGTTGAGGAGCACCAGCTCCAGGACATGGGTCATCTGCAGCCTGAGGGTGACATTTGCTCTCAGGGTACAAAAGGGGAGGATTAGTCACTGCGTCCCAGCAGCCCGCTGATGCTGCATGGAAGAGACAGGCTCTCTACACTGGCAGATGAGTGGCAGAATCCAGACCTGGCCACACCTGGAGACACCTCTTTCCAAAGGGGTGTGCCAGCTGCCTGATGAATCAAGGTGGACCTGAGCAGAGACTCAGCTTGGCCAGACTCCCATCTGTAACCAGCACCAAACGCCTTCAAGGAGACTATAAGCTGCTTCTGAAAATATGATTGCAGATTCTGGTGGGAGAAACCGGGAGTGTTCACTCCGCAGCAGTTACATGCACTGAGAAAAGTCTCGCTGCCGACAGTGATCTGTGACAATACTCGTATCAAAAAGATACCCAAGGATGTGTTCAAGTTCAACAGTTACCCTGAGAACTTCGTTGACTGCCATGAGATCGACGCGCTCGACCTCTCACCCTGGAAAGATGAGCCTGAGAGCGGCACAAAAGGTAAGTAGTTGTCTGAGGTTTGTCAAAAATAATAAATGTCCTACAAGGTCAGACTCTTGTGCACCTAAAGAAATAAAAGAATTAAGGTCATCACAGTGACTCTGCCCCCAAAAAGACCTTGACCATCCATTCAGCTCCACTCAGACACCACTGGAGGCAGATATGGTTAACCTACTCCCCTTGCAATCCATCACCTTCATCACCCTTTAGTAGCCTGCCTCTTCCTCTACAACTAGATGGGAAATCCCTGAAAATCCAGTCTGTTCTGCTCCTTGTGAATGTGTCCTTCTCTAAGCACCTCATTCCAGGACAACTGGAGTCTTTCTTCACAGGAAGAGTGCCCATGAAGAACTCATCAGAATTAGCCAACCTGCTCCAAATTCTTACTATGCTGCTCCGAGCCCCTGTTCTCCCCCTGCCTTCCCTAACGCTTTAAAGCATTTTCAGGTATATCTGGAGTTGTTTCGAGGCTGTATGGCCTGGCGCATCAGTATTTCAATATGCATAGTCAGGGATTATGATGTGCCTCATCCTGAAAGACAGTAAAACGGTGTCGTCATATATGAGATGAGGAACTAGCTGTGTCCTCCTACTGATATATTTTTGGCATGGGCTCTCCCTGTTGGAAATAATGTAGGGAGAACAGAGGCTTGCAGAAGGCAGATATGGCCTGAGCAGGTATGGACTGGACTGATTTTTTCCTTCTGGCAACCCATTTATAGATGATCACAATACCTGGGGATCACCTACTGTGTCCTTCTGCAAGGCACAGGCCACAAAGCATCTCCATGCAGTTCCTGTAATGAGTTTGATTAACTGCGTTTGAGACAGACACTGCTGTTTAAGAAAGACATTTGCACTTGCTATAAAGGCTAAATTATGGTGACTTCACCTCATTCTTTAGGAACAGAGCCCAGCTGATGCTCACCGTCTCTCTAAACAATAGAGGCTTCCTGATTTCTTTTATTAACTCTCATGGTCACTAAAATTTGCTGAGCTGCTTCCTGTGGCTCTTTTATCACCAGGCTGGGAGGAAGCTGAACTGTGTTTGCATAACCCAGAGACAGTGAGATCCCAGGGTGTTAAAAAGCAACTGCTAAAAGTTTCACCTTTTCAAGTGCCAAGAAATTGCCCCAAAAGCACTCGTCCAAAGGGCTGTCTGATGTTAGGTCAGCAGAAGTACCTTCTGAGAAGGCTGGAAGCACCGTGGTGTCTCAGAGGTACAAGGATACAGGGATGACCTGTACTCAGTTACCCGTTCACCAGTGACTATTTTAAGCTATGGAGTCAAATAAAAATGTGGGGAGAAATATTGTGTCTCGGAAAGACTTCCTGCCTCTCAGTAGCTTTTTCTCTTCATTGACAGTTTCTAATCCTGCTCATCAGACCGGCGCTGGAAACTCCTAAGGGTTGCACTGAGCTGCTCTTGGGAAACTGCTGCCTATACATCATGCTCAGCTGACTGCTGCCAACCAAACCTCGGCACATGATTTCCCAGAGAGGAGCTCAAGAGTATGTCTACTGTTTTATTTGCTATACTGTGGTTTTTATATCATTTATTTGTAAAAGCTTCCAGTAATGTAAGTCTTCAGATGAAAGGGTGATGACATTTTATTGTCTGTTGCACTAAAAAAATGTTCAGAGGTGCGCAAGTCTTGGCTAGGTGCTGGATACTTTCTGACTCTCTAAAGGCACAATCAAGACAAATCTTTTACTTCCCATCCTGATTGGGTGTCAAATCTGGAGGCTGTCATGCTTGCATTTCAAAATCAAATTCCTTATACTTCGTACCTGCTCAGAAATTAGCAAGTTCATGTAATCTTTATCAAAACTTTCCTTATCTCTTTCTTGCTTTTCAAGAGCGTAAACTGTTCAGGCTGTTTCTAATTAGCAGTGAGATTTCAGTTTTTGAAGACACCGGAGAATGGCAGCTGCATCCTGAAGCCTAGAGACATCTTTTATTTCAATCCTATAGTGATCATTTGTGTGTTCGGGTGTGCTGAGCACTAATAAAATACATTGTATGCACTCACCTACATTTGGCATCAATTCTGGTATGTCAGACGTGTCCAGAACTTTCTTTGGCTATGGTTCATAGCTAAACGCATCAGCATAAAAAAGCAAACCATAAGCTGGCTGGTATGTAAACCACAAGCATTAGGGCTACAAACTAATCATCTGGCTGGCATGATCACTCCTGAGACTGTATTCAGTCAATAAATACCAAACATGTAAAAATCATATTAAGTTTCCATCTCTCCTTGGCACAACCAGGAGGGAAGGAAGGGACTGGGATCAAGAAGGCGGCAGCCTAAGGTAGAGTCATGAGTGAAGCTTCTGGGTGGAATAAGTGCCTCTCTGATGAGGACTAATGAAGGAGATGCTTGGCAAAATCCCATGGCTACAGCATCTGCATGCGTGCTTTGCCATGGGGGGGGGGGATGTGCACTGGGAAGTCATGCCTATCTCAGCCCAGTGCCCCATGGTGCCCACCCATGGCCTGAGGGTCCTGCAGGAGACCCACGGGGCTGCCAGGGCCGAGGGTGAGCGATGGAGCATGGGGACCATGCTGATCCATGAGCCCCCAGTGTGTGGGGAGAGGGGAAAGGCTGTGGTGACCCTGGGCAGAGGAAGGCAAGACGCCATCCTCTGACACATAGAAGACAGGGCAAAACCAGGCAATATTCAGAAATCAGGAGCTGCAGCTCCCAGAGTGTATTTGGGCTGAAAAATATATAGGTTGTGTTAAAAATCATGAAATTATCTGGGCATGGCAAGGATGTTAAGCAACACATTTCTGCTGTTTGCCTCTCGTTTCTGAGTCCCCAGGCATGTTAACCTCACACTTTCAAGATCTGCTCAAACACTGAAAGCAAAATCTTGCTTTGCTTAAAAGGAAGGCTAAGAAAATTGAGGAAACCACCAACCCTTGCAGACACATTTAAGGTCTTTAATTCCCCTCTCCCAAAGCTGCCTTGGCTTTCCCCTCTCGTGGCAGAGGTACCTCCCAAGTCCACCCCACAGGAAGAGGCAGGAGACAGTGCCTTCTCCTGAGTGTGCTTCCAGGGGAACATGGCAGCCCTCAAACCCCAGGACACCCACTTCCCCAGGTGGGATGGCCATGGACTTGGGGATATTCCAAACCTTGCTGGTTTGGAATAGAAGAAGTTGATTATAAGATGTTCACAGGAAGGGTCCGGCTCTGCCTAGGGTCCAGCTGGAGACAAGTTCTTATGGTTACGATTACAATGAAATGTCCAGCTACCCACCGTGTGTCTGTCTACGCAGGTGGCACGGTTCTCTGGAAGGAACATGGCAACCATTTCACCACCTCCATTTACAAGCTTTTCTTCTTCTGTGGATGTTTTTTCCTGTTCCTGGTATGTCAGGGTTGCAATCCATGGCTGTGTCTGCTTCCAGATCTTCTTGTGGTTGCCATGCCCTCCCCTTAAGCTGCTACACACACAGCTGGAGCTGGAAGAAAGGATGCCTAATGGGAAGCCCCGTTCGTCATTCCTGATATCCCCTGAAAGGCAGTGAGCATGGAGTCACGGACCTGCTCAGTGAGCTTGGGAACATCGTCTGGGCCCAGGCCAACGGTGTCCACTTCTGGCAGGATCTGGATGATGCTTTTCCCTGGAAGAGTGAGACAGGAGGGTTCAGAGAGGGGAGAAGGAAATATGAGAGTGGTGTAGAAGAGCAAGAAAAGATATAGCAGAGGGATCGGTACAAACGAAGGAACAAGACAGAAATGAAGGGAAATGCCCTCTTTCACACACCAACAGCTGCGCAGCAACCCAGCCATGTCCCAGATGCGCACAGCAAAAACCCAAACCAGACTTTTGCCATCCACAGAGACCACAAAAAAATCATTATTACAGAAACAGGTGAATCTCTCCCCAGATACATTCAATGCAATGATTCATATCGAATAAGTTTTCACAGTGGAAAGACCTCAGGGTCTGTCTGGATCACGGCAAAGAGAATGAGATGTCTGTAATACAACACATCCAAACTGGCCGTGCTCTGATCTATGTATACCAAATTCAGCAGAGTCTCTCCTTCCAGAAACACGCTTTGGGATGAGAGAAATTGCACCCAAGACTCCCTGTTTGGCCAAGGTGTGTCATACTCCTCTTGGGAAGCACCTGAGCAATGGACTGGTGCAAACATGAAGAATATACTGGGGAGCTGTCATCATGCTCTTCTGCTCTGGCACCCAGTGGCCCTTGTTCTGGCCAGCAGAGATAAGACACTGCCTGCACAGACACCTACCTGAGGATCTGGGGAATGTCTGTGTTATTTTTTAACTTTCTTGCATGCCTTTACACGTGTGCTAGGAAATGAGATCCAGAAGCGTTGCTAGCAGAGCCATGCAAGGGAGGCAAAACAGAAGCGTAGAGAAGAGCTTCACAAAAGAAGGCGGCATGCTCCCTGCCAGCACATCTTACATCCAAAGCTAGGCCTGGTATCTCAGGAGTCTACTATGCTTCATTTGGTCCTACAGAAAAAGCTGAGTGATGATGGGGCTGTGCTGAAAAGGTAGGTCTGTTGGGGTATAACAGGCTTCCAGCAAGCACCAGACTTCCTCCATGCATGATAGTGTGCACACACTGGACACAGAGTTGAGCTTTCCAGAAGCTCATCAGCATGTCCAGAGCCACTGTGGACATGGTGAGCTGTCCTGACCTGAGGATCAGCCTGCTCAACATGCAGAAGTCTTGGCCATGTGTAGCACATCTTCAGAATTAGCCCTGGCAAAACTTGCAGGTGGGAAAAGTGGGGAGGTACAGGAAAAGCTAACTGTGGTTAGCTCCAGCAGTGAAGGTCCTACCTGTTTAACAACAATTTGGAAAAGGGCTTAGAGGTCAGCTAACCACGAACTCCCAGGGTGAGGTTATTATAAAGGCAAGTGTACGTGCAATTGCAAAGAGCCTTTCCTGAAAAGCTCAGGGAGGTTGTGGAATCTCCTTCTGTGGAGTTACTCCAAACTTGGCTGGACAAGGCACAGAGCAAACTCATCTATCTTTGGAGTTTGTCTTGCTTAAAGCAAAAGGTTCAGCTGCTCTAGAGATGCCTTCCCACTGCATTATTCTCTGATTTCCCAGAGGAATGCTCTGTCTTGGTTGCCCAACTGAGCAGGGATGTGATGGGGAGGGAGCAGGCTAGCAGAGCAGGGTTGACATCCCTGCTCATGCTCCTATTGACCCCGACGTGGGGGAATGCTTCCAGTACCAAAAGGCTTTGGTGTGTGGCCAACAGAGACAGGATAGACCCAGCAGGTGAAAGATGAGTAGAAACAGACAGTGCAGTGTTTAACATTTGCACCGACTCTCTCTTCCAGGTGTCTGCCTGCAAGGAATGACTACACACAGGTACAAACAATGGGAGGAATGAGAATGTCAGATGCAAATCCTCCCCTTAGGAAAGAGCGGGGCTGGCCTGGGGGAGGGTGGGAAGTGGCAGAAGCCCATTTTGGGGTGGACGTCAGGGAAGAAAGTGGAGGAACAGGGTGGGTTACTTTTCTCTGTTGGAATTCAAAAGATTTTTTTCTGCATTTTCCTTCCAAAGCCCATGACTTACATCTTTTTTTCCCCATAAAATTTTATCAATGACCAGCAGAAATCTTTGTCACCGTAAATGGATGAAACATGGAAAGAACAGGGTAACTGGGAGGAGACAGGCTCTCAGCATGACTTTTGCTGAGAGCTCCATGTTTGCTTTTGGTCCCCCACTCTCCGTGCACCCAGATCCAAGGACAGCGTGGTGGGGCCAGGGGCAGGACCTGCCCCAGGACTCTGCTGCTTCTCTGGGCTCCCTCATATGGGTATTGGACAAGCTGTGAGAACGGTCTAGACCGTGCTTTTGCCAAGAAAGATTGGACCAGACGATCCTTGAGGTCCCTTCCAACCTGGTATTCAATGATTCTATGATTTAAATCCAAGGGGAGAGGCAAAAGTGATGCCTGAAATCCCCCATTCCCTCCCCTCCCGAGAAGACAGAAACTGCCTTTGTCCAGCTGCTATCTCCACATCGCACATGGTCCTCTGCCCACCCACCTCATGGCTCTCCCCAAGGACTGAGCTCGCACCAACACCCAGCCCACTCCCTGCACCAAGTCATCCTCACCTGGTGTAAATCTCTTCTCCTTCTGGTTGTAGAAGTTGTGGTAGGAAGAGATCACTACAGGAATAATGGGGACCTGGATGGGAGGGAGTCTACAGTGAATCTACAAATTTCCCCATTCCTCCCCAAAACGGAACTGGTGTTCTTAAGTGAATCCTGCACCTTGCTGATAATTACCCCAGTCAGCTTCATAGTAGGCACTCATAGGGATATTTAGATCATTTAACTGTATCACCCAACGTCCTCGCTGTTGGTTTTTGCACTTTCATCTCTGTATTTAGGCCAACAATGCATGGATTGCCAAATTAGTATGTACAGAGGCCTGTTCAGCAGAAACTCCCCCCCCACCCCGCCCCCAGCAGGTCCAGGGCTCTTGTCAAGGTCCCCCCACTTTTTTCCCAAGCTGAGTCATGAAGGTTTTTCCCCTTTCCCAGAAACAGCCCCCTCCTGTGCCATCTGCAAGCTCCTGCTGGGTTCTTGGATATATGCTTGATCCAAAGGGAAGCCAGGGGCCAGAAGCCACATAGCCCTGGCTGCTGGTGAACCATGGTAGGCAAACCGCACCCCAAGGGGCAGGAGGAAGGTGGCTCTCACCTGGGCTTTCACAGCGAGCTGGAAGGCCCCACGTTTGAAGGGCAACATGGAGCCACCACGATTGCGAGTTCCTTCAGGGAAGATCAAGACCCGGAGCTGCAGGAGAGAGAACACATTGAGATAGAGGGACCTCCAATTACTATTGTAAACCACTGCACAGGTGTACTCCCCTGGGACTGATCTGTCTGCTCCTGACCATGCAGGGACATCTATTTCCTCCACTTCAAGCACTTTATGGACACATAACACACTGAACGAGTGTTGAGATGTTCTTACTCTGTTCTGCCCAGTGCCCAGCCCAGAGACAAAGATCCCTTTCCAGCCACATCAAGGTTCATGTTTTCCAGCGTCTCCTCACCGAAGAGTCCTGCCCACTCACATTTTCTTTGTGCAGGGAGTGTGCCACCTCTGTCAAGGTAGTGATAGACTCTTCCCTCTTCTTGCGGTCAATGAAAATGAGTCCTGAAAGCCAGCATGCTACGCCAAAAGTGCCCATGTATAGGATTTCCTTCTTTGCAATGGGCACACAGCGATTTGGTAGTATCTCCATCATCACTGGAAGGGGACAACAAGGACAGAACAAGTTGTCATCTGCACTGGGGCTTCCTCCAGATTCTGGGCTACAGCCCTCTGCCCTGGGAGATGCCATGCCTGCAGCGCTTATCCAGCTTCACAGGATCAGAAACATGTTGGGAAAGGGATTCTGGGGGTCTCCAGACCAACCACCCACTTAGAAGAGGACTATTGCTGACACTGAATGACAGCAGCTATGACACGGCTGTGGTCAACTGACACTCTCATCCCCATTCTCTTGGAAAGGATGAAGCTGATTTAGCTTGAAAATACCTATCGGGCTCTAATACCCTGAAGAACAGCCCTGGCTTGGGGCTAGCTGGTAACGGACTATGTAGCAGCCACTCCTGCCCCTCTGCCTGTGGTACTCAGGATTTCGTACTACCCTCCCCTACAGACAACTGGGGCCAGGACCAGGAGGCAGGATCACCACATACCAATAAGGTCAAGGGAGGTCTGGTGATTCAACACGAGGACAAAAGGTTTCTTAGTCCTGAGGTTCTCCTTGCCCTTCACCACTATCTTGAGCCCAAAGATGTATTTGAGTGGTAGGAATGACATGCGCAAAAACCTGGAAAAGGGGAGCAGACATAAACCAAAGAGACACTGAAATTGGGTAAAGGAACCAAATACCATTCTTCCAAACCAGCCCATCTCACAGACTGCTCCTGCAGAGTAGCCCGTTTCTCTGCACTCCTAGATTTGACCCATGACTTGGAAAACAGCGACTAGTACGTCTCTTCAGCTCATCACTTCATTAGAGAAGACAAATACACCTGGTAGGTTTTCTTCAAGCCAGGTTAGACCAATGGCCAAGGAACTTCAGCTGTGGATCAGCCAAATACTAGATAATGCCCAAATTCATAGTGCACCTGTTTGTACTCTACTTCCCTGCCCACCTTGCTGAATCGTGAACACAGGCTGCCATAAACATGCCGTGCACCTAACTCCGCTATTGCTCACGCTGTGGAAAGAGAGATGATTTTGCCTCTGGGTGACATTAGACTGCAATTCTGGTAGCCATATTTTAACAGATACTGGAAAAATAAAGAAAAGAATAAAAGTCAAGCACAAAAGTCAAGAACTGAAGAAAATTTCTTAAAGTGAAAGGCTGATGCCTAATTAAGAGATATGAACTCCCACTGCAGCATGCAACAATGAAGTAGTAAATCCTGCCTCTGCAGCACTTCAGGAGGCTACTCTGCCGTATAGCAGAGTCAGCTTCTAGCCCCCACTCAACCCACACCCCAAGTTACCAATGCCCACCGCTGCTGACCACATGTACACCCAGCTGCGCAGCCTCCGGCTAAGTCCGGCAGCTCGTTGCAGAGGCAGTAACAGATGGAGAGAGGGGATGGGCAGCGCGGGGACGGGCTCAGAGGCTGCCAGACCTGGGGGCACCGGGCTGTAATTGCAGTGATGGGGAGACCAGTGACAATGCAGGCGCCAGCACTGCGCCGTGTTAATGTCTGCTCGTGCCTGCTCAGGTGGGCACCAGGTCAGAATAAAGTTGAGAAAGAGCGAGCACCTGCAGAGGCTTTCTCAACACAGCTTAGAAGGGGAATGACCAGCCACACGGAGGAGGGAAATACGGCTCGGAAGGCCAGATAGGAGAGGTTTACTAAAAAAAGCAAGTTCCTTTACCTGTGCATTACATCCAGTTTGTTGGCATTACCTAGTCTGTCAAATTTATGTCACCTTTTACATCCTTTCCTTCCATCATTCATTATTCTATCAACTCAAATACAATACTGTAACCCACATTCCTTCTCTGAATTACAGGGCCTGGCAACTCTCCACACCAATATACAACAAGGAATTCCCCCCCTCTGCAGCGCAACTCCCAGGACCTTCCAAAACAGTGTAAGTTGACTCTATCCATGCCCAGAGCAGAAAGAAGCCACAGACAACTTACTTACTTAATGTTTGCCACATTACGTCCACGAGGAATACTGATGATAATAACCAGAATGCTTAGGGTGAAGAGCCACAACTTATAGAAGGTCATCTTGCAGAAATATCTGAATGCAGGATTCACCTGGTAAAGGACTAGAAACGTGATGAACAGAAAAGTAACTGGGTAGTGAAGGAGCAAATGCTCCATCCTTCCAGCCCAGAGTTAACCAGAGGAGCGTTGCACAGAGCAGTAAATGAGTCACGAGCACCCGATGTTGTGGAGCAGAGTTTAGATTCCCTTGATCAGCTACATGTGGGTGGCACAAGGCTGGAACAAGATTCGGGAGCGATGCTTCAGAAAGGCTGTGGTCGCTGCTCAGAGCTAAACTAACCATGGAAAGCCGGTTTAGCAAGGGATCTCCAGCAGCACTGTGTGTAAGAGCTGGCTGGCAAGCAGGGGCAAACACGCAATAGCAAGACTGCCTATGTGCAGGAGGCGTGTGTGGCTCTGGGCTGGTAAAGCAATGACTGCTTGGAGAGACAGCCCCCCTTCAGGGGGGCTCTGTGCATAGGAACCCTGAGAACTTTTAAGAAAATCTTTAATGGGAGGGAGTGGGATGTGTCGGACAGCAGAGACAGCAGGCTGTCTCACTTTCTGTGCAAGCACTGAACTTCACCAAGAAGTGAGATGGCTGCAAGATGCCCAGGAAATCAGAAATTAGTGTATGGAGGAGAGAAAGAGAAAACCAGTGGTCCTAGCAGCCAGCTCCTGCCCCATACATCTAGGCATTAGAGGGACCAAGCTGAGCAACTGGACAGTCCTCAAGAAGAGTGGGAAAAGTGGAAAAAGTGCCACATGTCTAGACAAAAAGATGAACAAAGCAAGAGCAGCTACCTCTGATGTTTTCATGGCCAGAGGCAGGCACATGTTTAGACAGCATCTGCATACGTAAGGAGTAAATCAGGAAGTATAACCTGGGAGTGCTCCAGCTGCATTTCACTTCCTAAAACCATTGCATGAAAAGGATCTTTGCAACAAGTACAATGACTAGGTTGAAAAACAAAAGCTTCATGTTTCGTCATCTGCACAACAGGCCTTGCTCAAGCAGCTATCACTTAAGAGGAGTAACAATATTAAATTCCAGCTGCAGATTTTCAAAAGGGAACAGTCCCAGGACCCATAAAACCACATTGATTGTTACCTGCAACCTAAAGAACAAGATCAAATCCCTGAGAACAGTAAAAGGGACAAGGTTCAGCAATATTTCATGAAGAAACTAGGGAAAGGCGCGATAATAAAGAAAGGCATTGGTTGTGCTCCCTGCTCTCTTGGCTTAGCCAGGGACCCATCTTCTCCTGTCTTTCATGGGAAAACTGGAGAGAAGTGACTGCCGGCCTTGCTGCTCAGCTCTCCCAAGGCTTCCCTGCAACCACAGGAGAGGCAGCCAAAGCAAAGAGCTTCGTCCACAGCCTCCTCACTGTCCCTGTACCAGCACGTGAAAAAGACAAGCACCTCATGTGCGCACATTGGACCCAGGCACTGTGACCCCTCTGTACTGGAGCTGCAGAGACTACCTCCCCTTTGACTTCAGTTCATAGAGACTAGCCATGGCTGCTTTGTGCTTATCCAAGGTCTGATCCAGCAAACAGTTACTTTCCTCATGCTTATTAACCTTCTTAATATCTCATCAGTATCAATTATGGCCTTTCACAGTTGGGCGGAGGCTGATTTGACAGGCAGCTGGTTCATCCTGACCTACCAGGAGGGAGGTTGCTAAAATGTAATGCCAGTGAAAGGCACTTTGAATGGCTGTCCTGCAAGGACAGCCGTAGCTTTCAAATCAAGCCTGCTGTTGTCAGGCTCCTAATGGGAGAGGAACATCTTACACAACTCTGCACATGAAAATTCACCCAGAATGTCTAGGGACAGGGAAGCGTGCAAATAGGAACTCATCACAAATCACTGAAGAGATTTATTTTTAGGTCACTGACAGTAATTTACAAATACTTGCATCAAGGCCATAAGGAAATAATGTCCCTGCAGTATACAGTGTACTACCAAACAGGTACTAAGCTGTAGCAAGTTGATGACTTACCCAAAGGAACACAGAAACCTGAAAATACAGCTGATTACAAGAACACAAGATCCTGAACCTGAGGGAAAGACAGAAAAATGTCTCCAGCACAAATGGTGGTCTCCACATGGCCGAAACAAAGCATAATCAGAGAAGGACCCACAAAAGCAGATTTACAAGTGTGAGGATCTGTTAGACCCCCGGTGTGGCCAGTTTATGAGAGGACTGCTTCTCCATGGCACCACCAAACTGAGGAATAACCAACATCGGTTGGGCATCACCGAGTTGTTCCATGCAGAAAGGTGGCTCCACACACTCGGAGCACTGAGGACAGGCACGCTCTCAAGAAGACACCAGATATACACGAGAGTTTGAAGCTAGGCTAATGGTTATTTGGGGCTTTCAACAGCTGGTAAGTATCTCTGATGAGTATAGGAAAAGGCAAGGACCTAAAGAGATAATAAAAATTATGCCATTCCCAACTCACCAAGGAGAGCCAGTCAGCTCAGATCTAACAAAACACTTAGGCTCCAAGCCCACAGATACTAAAATCCTCAGCTATAATTTTCTTGTGTTGCAAGGATCCCTGGCACCTAAATCCATCATGCTTCCATTTCAAAAGCAGTCAGGTCTTGCCTAACCCGTAAGGTGTTTTCAGAAACTACAGCTCTAATGAAGTTCCCAGTTTCCAGACTAAATGTATCCATGCTCAGTGGACTCCCTTTTGCCCCTGGGTCTTTGCACCCTTTTCAGAGCCTGGCCCAATTTAAGTGAATCTTAGATAGGGAGAGGAGGGGCTTGCTCATATCATGAGCTTTCATCGTGCACCTTTAAAGACTCTCCTACTCACCAACTCTGCTAAGGCACACATTGGCCCGAAGAGAGAGGTGGAGGCAGGGAAGGTGATCTAATCTATTGGGAAAAGGCTAAGAAAATTGTCTTGTTCATGGTAAGCAAATGAAAGCTCAGAAGAAAACAGACTGTCAATACAGCAACGTTAGAGAGAGAGAAGAGTTGCTTAAGTTAAAGCTCACAATTGACTTCTCAATGTGAAAACGATGATTTCAGGATGAAATAAGAGGACTGGATTCTGAAATGGGAGAAATTCCCACTGGAAACTGCTGGCAGAAATAGCTCCACTGGAACAGACTGGAACAAGCTATCAAAGGGCAAAGTGCTGGGACTGCTCAGTGCCAAGGACCACGTGAGCCACCCAGTCTTCACAGGGAGAACAGGACTAAAAGGAACTCATCTAGTGCATACAGTTACTACACAGTTAAATTAACAGTGATATTAAAAATAACAGAGGTATTAACAGTGATATTAAAAACTTTGGAGGGATTCCAGGGTAAATATATTAGAGACAGTTCATCAGGACTGAGGAAACTGTATTTATCATGCTCTGGCTGCAGCTCCATGATGAATCCATGCATCGCTCAGTTTTACAAGGCACAGATTGGCTTTGGATACCTATTTATGAGCAAAGGCATAGCTGGAAATTTTCGTAATGACAGGAGAAGAATAGTTTCTACAAGAAAATATGTACTGACTCACGAAGATTTCTGTGGCATCCAGACAGCTCTGACAGAAATGTAACGTGACAGGCTAGAATGTCACGCTATAGGACTTGCATCCAAGGGGGTGGTGCACAGTAGAGCCAGGTGAATGTGGGCTGGAAAATAAATCAGTTTATCACTATAAATCACAGAAACATTGAGGTGGGAAGGGACCACTGGAGGTCTGCAGTCCAACCAGCTACTCAGAGCAGGGTTAACTCCAAAACCAGATTAGCTTGCTCAGGGCCTTGTCCAGGCAAGTTTGGAGAATCTCCAAGGATGGAGGTCCCACTAGCTCTCTAGTCCCTGTGTCCGCATTGCACCACTGTCATGGGGAATAATGTTTTTCTTTGTCTAATGGGAATTTCCCTTGTTGCAATCTGTGTCTATTACCTCTTATCCTTACACTGTGTGCCTCTGAGAAGTGTCTGGCTTCATAGCTACTCATTAGGAAGTCGAAGACTGAATAGAAATCACCCCCCCTCTGCCCTTCTCTTCTCCAGACTGAGCAAATCCAGCTTCCTCAGCCTTTCTTTGTGCATCATGTGCTCCAGCCCACTGACCACCTTGGTAGGCCTCCACTCAAATGAAGTATAGTCATCACTGGGAGAAGGTCCTGAGCAAGGTAGACTCAGGATGGACATCCATTCCCAGAGCTGGAACGGCTGGGGAGGCTGCAGGTGGGGAAGAAAGTGAATGAGAGGCCCTGACAGAGCTGGGAGGGAGAGCTGCATTTCTGAAATCAGCAGCAGAGGCTGAGCAGGGCAAACAGCCCCGTCCCGGCTCCTGCAGGCTGTGTTCCCATCTCAGTGGCTCCACAGCCAGGGAAGGCACGCTCCGGGCAGTCCTGTTGCAACAGCCCCCATCCTGCCATACAGGCATTTCGCGGGTTTGATTAGGTAATCAAGCTGATAAACTAGATTAAATTTTCCAAATGTCAACCTTCTCAGCTAAAATTGGAAAAATAGGTCCTCTGTGCTTAGTGCACACAGAAAGATCATGGGTGACTTTGAGACAGTAATTTCCTCCCCCTTAAGTTAATTGCTGAAGTCAAAAGGTAATGAATGAGCCCTCCTCTGTCCCCAAGGGGGCTGAACAGATGCTGGAAGTGCAGACATCAGAGTTAGACAACTAATACTAGAAAACTAAAGCTGGAGAGACTGAGACACACATCCCCCATGTAGTCAGGCATCTCACACCCATCAAATCTGTTGTCTCCCTTGTAGCTCTCAGCACCAGGAACTTACCCAAGAAACAATGGGCTTCAACCCACTCCCAGGGCAAGCTTGCATGCTTTCTGCCTTCAAAACGTGTCCAGGCTTATGTTTGTCAGCTACACACCCGGGGTGTTACCCAGCCCCAGCATCGCCCCTCCGCCCTGGCCAAGTGCTGGCAGAAGTTGGTATCTATGCCTGTTCTTTTTCTCCATGGATCTCACGGGAACTCGTCCCATTTTGGAGGTGATAAGGAGACGATTACTGTCAAGCGTTTGTTGGAACTAACTCCTGCGCCAACCCCTTTCTCTGAGGAATATTTCATAGTGCCACATGACACAGGAGTATGGGTCAGAAACTTCAGCAAGAAATATCTGCTTTCATTAAAAATACACAGGTTCTTGCATCTGCTTTGTGCAATATCCCCCCACAAAACCTACCACCATCTTCCACTCACCTGTGGTTACTGCACCTTTTACAAAGTGCAAGGAACATTTTGGCCTCAGCTCAAAATTGCAATTTATTGATCTATAGCAGTAACACAACAAACTTCAGAGGAAGGAGAAAGCAGTTTTAATCCCTTTCAACATAAGATATTGAGGGGACAAAGTTGGAGTAAGACTAGATTAGCTTTTACTTTCTTGTGCTTTAAGACTGTTCTTTTCTTTGCCAGGATACATCCCATCACCTCCACAGCCCAGGGGTAAGTCACTCTGGCTCATGCCAGGCTGCAGGAATAACTTGTCATAGTTTTCCATCACACTAGATGATGCCTTAAGCATTCTGGACTAAGGGCAAAAAATGATGAGAGAACAGCTTTCTTCCGTGTGGACAATTTCTTCATTCCATATTCAAGCAAAACCTGAAACAGGGCATTTTAAACAAGTCTATTTGGGGTGCATGACAGCTATTGCTTCTTCACTCAAAGGCACTGTGAAATTAGTAGATTTTCTCTGGAAACTGAAGCACGTACTCTCTTTAAGCAAAAAAAATGGAAAGCAAGAATAAGCAGTCATTCCAATACCCCAATCTCTTTCTATACAGGTTGGAAACTTTGAAAGGAAGGTCCAGAACATGTTTTTGACAGTAAAGCTTACTGAAACACAGTGTATGTGAAATTGCCTCAGTTGGTTTGATTGGGAGTCAGTCTCCAGATAACGCATTTTGCTTTGCTTTGTGATATTGAGTGATCTGCACAGATCTGGGACATCTTTTCATGAAGTTCTTTTATCGCTGGACTCCATCTCACTGAAAAGGCTTCATGCAGACTAAATTGAGCAAATGACAGCAATCATGCTCAAACATTTCAGGCAGTAAAAGCATACACACAGTAAAAAAAAAAAAAAAAATCAATCTTAGCAGCTTCCCAAGTCTGGACTTCTGGTGAATCTTCAATGTTCAGCGTTAAAAGTCACCAGATGCTTCTTCTACAGGACATAAAAAGGAATGTGTTAACAAAAGAGAAAAGGACATCCCATAGTTCCCTGTTATCTTGTGTGATTTATTTCCATAGGTTAAGCTGAAAAAGAGAGACCACTAACTCTGGTACTAGTCCTGATTCCTCTAAAGACCTCCACAGATCCCTCCTTGACTACAAGATCCTACAAGTCTCACTTTTTCTGGCACCGTGAAGGTGGTGCCATAAATGGTGGCACCATTTATGGTTGCTCCCTGCCACACTTTCGAGCTGATAATCCCATACCCCTGTGGAGAATATAATGAACCATCCTCACGCAAAGTGGGAGCTGACTGCAGACAGAGTTATCACAGAATCATAGAATAGTTTGGGTTGGAAGGGACCTCTAAAGGTCATCTAGTCCAACCCCCCTGCCGTGGGCAGGGACATCTTCAACTAGATCAGGTTGCTCAGAGCCCCGTCCAGCCTGGCCTGGAATGTGTCCAGGGATGGGGCATCCACCACCTCTCTGGGCAACCTGGGCCACTGCTTCACCACCCTCACCGTAAAACATTTCTTCCTTATCTCTAGTCTGAATCTACCCCCCTTTAGTTTTAAAGCCATTCCCCCTTGTCCTGTCGCAACAGGCCCTGCTAAAAAGTTGTCTGAGCTCTTAATGATTGCTGTTAGCTGCAGAGATTTGTTCCTTCTCACAGCCTGGATATCGTCATAAGAGCGTGGCAGGGCCTGACCGTCAGAGCAAAGGAAAGATGATGTTTTGTTAGGAAAAGGCATGGCCCTAAGGCACTGAAGCAGCCCACCTTTCCCAGGGGAGAGTTACTCTTGCCTACATCTACTTCCCAGGGATTTCAGAGAGCATTTTGGAAGAAAAGCATTAAACCTCAAGAACTTTACAAATCCTGAAGGCAGCTGAGCTTATACTGTAAATATAAGCAAAAACTTTCCTAGCAGAAGTCAAACTCCACAGTCTCTTCCATAAGGTAGGAATGTCCACTCAAGTGCAGAGCTGCTTTGGGTCTGACCAGGACGTGCTGACAGCCTGCTCAGGGCTGTGCAAAAGACAGACCAACCGCCTAGACAGAAAGACTAGCCTCCCCGATCCGGGCATCACTTCCCATGCAGGAAAGCACAGGCGTCAACAGCGAAGAGCTGAACTGAAAAGTCTGTTAATCAGAAAAAGCCCAGAGCAGTGCACTTAGCTTGGTCTTGCAATGCTGATGCCAGAAAATCTGCGTGCTGGAGGTGCTACTCGCAGTGGACCTGATGAAATGGAGTATCCAAACATGTGCTAGATATGTACCTGGCACATATGTTCAGACCTGTTTTAGAGCCTCAGGGTCTGGTTATCTCACATGTTTGCAGGAAGGAACTGTCTGCTTTTTGAAGCTTACACCTTGCTCTGTAACTTCCTCGGTCCTCTTTGACTTCCAGGCTCTGAGGTTCAGCGTTGGGATCCAGCTCACAAAGCCACAAGGGTATCTGTTAGCCCAGAAGATGTGTCTTGGTACTTTAGAGATGTGGGTGTTGTCACATAATATTCATGACAAGGAGATTTTGGCCAGTGAAGAGTGCTGCCGAGGCGTGAAAACCCCTCTGTTCTGCCACCAAAACCTGCAGGAGAAAGAAGACAACACAACAGATTTTTGCCTTCTGGCTTCTTCACATTCAAGACTCCTGTAACATTATTTCCCGTTAACACCAATAACACATTTCTTTTGCCAAGAACAAATTTAAATTTCTGTTATTTAAATCAAGAGCCCCAGCTCACCAGCTGAATAATTTAACTTGCTTTTCTGCCATGGACATATAATAAAGATGCAATTGAATTAAAGCCTTGCCCTGTGTTCCCTCAAATGAGGCACAAGCACCCTCTTTCAGATAGAAAAGTCTGCACATACTGTACACGGACTGTGGTTACATCCACATGATTGCCATGCTGGAACCAGCCCTATAATTACTCTCTTTAAAAAAAATGGGTTCTTGTATCCTGCCATAAGAATAGGATTTCTAGATGTGCAGTAGACTGTTTTCCTTTAAGCTCCCAATACTGGGTTTTGAGCCCACAGTAGGTCTTTCTAGGCAGAAAAGTTTCCCAGAAACACTGGTCATGATCCCATTTTCAGGCAATCTTGCTAGCAAGTACAGGGAGTTTGCTTCAGAAATGCAGCTTAAAATGGGGCACATAACTCACTTCTGCACCTGATGCCCCTGAGCAACTTCAGGGAGGAGGAGGAGGACTTCAGGTATGTTGAAAGCACAACACTTCTCAAATTATTTTGGCTGGCAAGCAAATCCCAACCCACCCATATCCTGGTGCAGGTGAAGCCCAAGCACTCCTACATGTCAGACAACAGGGTTCCAACTCAAAACTGGGGTGGAAAGGAGAAATAGTGAAAAATCATCTCTAAGACCCCTAAGAAGTGCGCAAGACACTGTGATGGTGCAAAGCTGTGTATTGCAAACTCAGGAGATGGGAAGGTGGACAGATGTTTGACTTCTGCAGGGCACAGCAGCCCAGAAGGAGCAGTTCCACAGAGAGGGGACAGGGATGCTGCCAGTGCCGGGGAAGCAGCTTGGGCTGAACTGGGACTTAACCAAGAGAGAACAATTAATCTCTTTTACTCCCTGCAAAGCCTGAAAGTATGTTAGTCTTTGAGCAACATCCCTTGGTCTGCAGGCAAATTTTCAAAACTACCCAAAGCATGAGACTCCACATCAACAGATGCTGAGCATCTACTGTCAGTGCAAAGCCATTTAGGCTGATCAAACCTGACAGCTTTTTTTTCTAGTTGGTGAGGTCAATCCATCTAGATCCTGGTTTTCCCACCTTTAGAGCTGTACCTGTTTTTCTTGTTAAGGTATTTATATGTTTCCCTTTGCTGGAGTGAGCTGCTGTTTGAACACACAGTAACATGGACCTCCTTGGAACCACTTCTCTGAAGGAGGAAAAGAGCTCAAACATTCACACTGGGTGTGAACCGTCAGCACGGAGAAGGGCAATCCAATCTGCACAAGTAGTGATTGGCAGTGAATGGGCTGAGAGTGAAAACACTTGCCTGGGAAGGGATCTTAGCCTGGGATCTCAACCATCATCTAGACAGGGAATAAGAACATCACCAGAAAGGGAAAGAAACATTTAGAGGAGTAATGAAAAAAAAGCATCAAACAACTGGAACAGTTTCCAAATCTGCATAAAGAAATCCACATAAACTCCAGTCTCCCTCTGTCCTTTGGGGTTTGAATACCCAGTTCCTCTCTTACCTGTCCCCATCACGAATGTTCCTGAACTGGGTGCCAACGAGGCAAGCCATGAGAGGCCCAGCTCTGCCTCCATTCACAAAGGGCTCTGCAAGTGCCCCGATCCAAATGTCAATATTCTTTGGTGTCCCATACAGCCGTACGAACTTCTTCGCCAGACCACAATTCCTCAACACTCGAGCAAGTGTCTTCAATCCGGAGGGTTATGAGAGCCCACAGAATTGTCTCCAGGAGTTATAGCCTGCAAGCAGTTGGGTATCAGAGCAGACAGATCAGTAAGGTGTTTCCCCCTCCTGGAAAGATTTTTCCCCCTCTTTCCCAAAGTCAGGGCACAGGTAGGGTCCCAATATATTTAAAACATTTTTCTAAATTTTTCTATATTTCTGTTAATGCCATCGGCTTTCCACTCCTCCAGAGCCAGTTCATCCTGCCTGGCATTTCAATGCTGTTTGTGGAAGGGCCACGTCTTTGCACGTGATCTCTGCTAGCGGGAGTTGCTCCATCACCTTCCAGCATCGTTTTGCTGTTCCACTTAGCAGCAATGCAGGTGCCTGTGCACAGGCTCCAGAGCCATGGTGTCTGAAACAACCTCCTGGTGATGGGACCGAGGAGCTATGGGAGACCCACGCCCTGCTGAAGCTGCAGCAGAGAGCCAGAGGACCGACACCAGGGCATTTCAAATAGCAAAGGAGACCGATGTTCAGGCACCCGATCCTGCATGTGCTGTGACTGCTCCTAACCCTGTGCTGTGGGTGCTCAGATGAAGGGTCTGGGCATGCCTAGTGGCTGCCTCATCTTCACTGTGACCCAGGAACCCTAAGGGAGCATACAGTCTCAGATACCTTCAGCTAGAGCCACAGGAGAGAGGTCCTCACAAAACTCGTTGATGTTGCCTTCATTGAAAGTGAATCTGGACAAGATGTTGATGCTACCTCTTTCTGTACAATAGGATAGTGGCCAAGTACTCCCCCACAGCTGGTCTCACTTGTGTCCCTGTCTAGCCACAGGGACAAGCCATCCCACACTGCAAAGAGAGCTCTACGTAGCCCAAGTTACTTCAGGTGGGAGAGGGCCACCGGACTTTGCCAGCTGGACTAATTTTTCTGTACTGCAAACAGCTGAAAATCCACTGGACCACAACTGGTGCATAATTCTGCATCTTGGTGGACAGGGCACACACCCAGCAAAGGGCAATTTGCGACTCAGTGTCTTATCAAACGACCGCTTAAGTAGAGGAAAAGTCCATGGAGCACTAATGCCTGCTCCTACCTGCCAGCTCAGTGAACTGTTAGGTGCAGAGATGAGATGATGCTGCAGCACACACCTCTGCTGAGAGCAGGATGTCTAAAAACTGGGGAGAATTCACAGAAGAAGATACAGCATATGGTGCCTGGATGACACCGCTATCAAACAATTCAAGGACACTGAGAATTTGCTTTATCAGAAAAAGAATTAGGAAGCTTTTTTTGATCTTGCTATACCGTCATCCCCTTCATAGGTTGTCTAACATCAAGGAGTACAGTAGCACTCGGGGGTGGGCTGAGACCCAAAGGCTAGGAGCTAAACACAAATTCACACTAGAAATACATGTCAGTTCCGCTGCAGCAGATCAGCAGTCAAAGCCATAAATTCAGGATTTGTGGTTCAGATCAGGTTCTGCACAACAGTGTTCCTAGATAAAGCATGGAAAAATCGCAACCTTCTGTTGCAGCAAAGGCAGAGCAATCCTGTGACCTGACCATGCACCTGGATGTACTGCAAAGCCTCTGCCTGGGCTTAAAACCTGTGAATCCAGCACACTTTTCATTACAGTTTCAAAGTGAGCCCTATTGCATCTCCCAGGACGTTGCTGACACAGCAGCTCCAGGCACTTACATCAGCCTAATAACACTGTTAGGCAACGACACACCCATGAGCCAGTTGTAAAGTCCTATCAACAATCTATTTCTCAAGAGCATCTTGCAATGCCATTACACTGTTTTTGCATCTTGCAGGGCCCCGAGAGTGGTTCTGACACGCTTTTTTTCTGGGACACACTCTTTATCGAGAAGTTACCAAGAGATTTTCCTCACATACTGCAATCTGCTCTTCCAGTCATGTATGGCTGGGCTGGAACACTACAGATGCTTGGAGAGAAGCCACGGAGGACTTCTGGCCCTAATACCACTCCTGCAGACTTGCTGCTGAACTGCGTTCCCAATTTTGCCATTTGAACCACAATACAAATGAGTCAGTTACTAAACACTTGACTCTGGTCTGTGCAATGCCCCATGTTCTTCTGGCTGCGTGCCTCCATGTGTCTCCTCCAGCTCCAGCCAGGCTCTGACTTCATTGCTCAACCTCCTGTCGACTTACCTGTGGTTGTACAGAAATGATGAAAAGGTTTGGGAAAAAGTAATTTCAGCCAAGCATGGGCTGGAGATGTTTCTCAACGCTCAACCACAAGAGTGCCTGATTTCCACTTCTTTTTCTTTGGAAGCTCTGCTCCCACAGCCAACTTACCTGGGAGGCCATGATCTCTGCTACGCTGCATGTTAAGCGTGGGTAAATCAAACCCAATCCTTTCAACCTGCTCAAACATCTGATCCCGGAGCTCATCCATGACCATTCGCTGCTGTGTCATCAGCTTGGCCTGATTAGCCATCAGGCTCCGTAGAAAGGGGTCAATACCACCTGCAACGGTTACACAGGGACTCGTGAGCAGTGGAGGGTGGCAACCGTGTGTGTAAGAGGCTCAGGAGAGCTGAACGCAGCTTATATTCAATTATAAGCTTCTACTACAAGAGAATCAATTTTTCTGCACTTGAAGAATTAAAAAGGAAAATACTTTGAATAATGTTCTTAGAGTCTACAGCAATTAAGCAATCGGACTGTGTGCTTCATAATAAGATGGGCCGCATTTGACTGCAGAGAACAGCTATATTGGGAAAAACTCTGGCTGGTAGTAAAGGTCATTTAATACATTTAATACAAACTGCTTTTAAGTTTGACTGAAGCAGGAGCTCATCCAGAGAGTGCAGAAAAGGCTGAACGAAATAAACTTACACTGCAGAAATGCAAGAAGTTTATCTTCTTTAATGATCCTCCAGACAGCAAAGGCGGCGTTTCTGAGTTGAATTTTGGGACCTATGGGCTTGTAATTTTGATTCAAGCGGTCAACAGTTGGAGGAACTGAAGCATGAGCAACATGAAAAGCCAGGGTGAAGACACTGGATATTCGAGGATCCACAGACTCATTGTAGCCCCAGTAGCGAGGAATCAATCTCTGGAAACTGGTTCCCAACAGAAGAGGCAGGTAGTCCCTGTAGGTTATAATCTAGGGGGAAAGAAGGAAAGTGTAAATCATTAATTGCTTGGCCATCAGGTTCTTTGGAAGCAAAGTTATTGTTTGTGTCCAAACCACAGGAGCCGTCGCACTGTACTTTGATGGGATTTATGTAGGAGATTTTGCTAGCACAGATGTGGAGCAGAGAGACTCCCCAGGGCCAACCGTTCTTTCACCTCATCAGACCTTCACCCAGCTGCTCTGGCAGTCTGGAGAGGATCCTTTCTAGCACTGTTGAGTGACATTTTTGTTTCTTCAGCTCCGTGGCCTGGGTTCAAAGCCTCTTCTGCACCTGGCCATTGTACCATGCCACAGGTGGTGCAGCTCCAGGCACAGACACAGGCTCTGCAGGCCACTGCCTGGGCTCCTGGTTTCTCCAGCCATGCATGGTGGGATCTCTACACTCTCTAGCAGTGCTGAGATTTGCATGAACATGCAGTGATTTCCATGAAAATGCAAAGTGGACATAACTGCTCCAGGAACATCAGAAAGCACAGCACTGCTCATGCCTGACCCACGCTCATCCTCTGCCTGTGCACCGGGATCCTCTGCCCGTTGGTGCTGAGGACTTGGCACTCAGGTGTCCCCAGACATGCTCCTCCCTGCCTCAACAGCTTGGCAGGTCGGAGTAAGATGAAAGCCTGCCAAATCCTCCCAAATATTCCCTCCTCGTCCTATAGGTAGAGGCCATTCCCATCAGCCAGGTAGAACTGCATTTCCTCCTCCCTCCCACCCTATGTGCTTCAGATGACAAAGGAAAAGTCAACAGTGTTGGCACAGATGATATCACCGCCCACGGGCAGCTGTGTTAGTCCTCCCATAGTAGAGGTTTCCAAACCTGGTGTCATGTCTCTTTGGGATACTGAGGAGGCTGCACAATTTTAAAAAATCAAGTTCTTTGTCAGTAGGTGAAAATGTCTTAATTGTCTGAAAATTGTAGGACGATGAAACCATTGATCTAAACATGATGATGGAGGCAATGCTTTTAGTACAATTGTTGGAGTCTCTCCACATTGGCTTACCCAATATGTTTGTTCAACAATACTATAATATTTAAATTGACAGGTTTAAAAACAAACCTTTTGATATTCCTGCTTTTTTGTTTGTTTGTTTGTTGAGCCAACTCAGAAGAGAGGTTTCCAATTAGGTACGACTAAGCACTCCTTTTCTGTTGGTTGTAAAACCTCATCTGGCTTTGAAGCTGGTCCTGCTCCAAACCGGAGGCTGGACAAGAGACCTTGAGAGGTCCCTTCCAAGCACAGAAATATTTCTGTGACCCTAGGATCTCATTCAGGGTGGAGTCTGTGGTGCAGCACAGTCCCGAGGGGTTCTTTGCCCCAAAGGAGTAAGGACAGAGGAATGCCCTGGCTGGTTGCACCCACCAGCCCATGGGGCTTCTTGAGAGGAGGACACTCACAACCCAGAGGAATTTTAATCTAAATCTCCAGTACCATTTTTATCCTGTACCAAACACTGGTTAGAAAAACTTTTCCTCTGACTTTTCTGTCCCCATGTTTCTCAAACAAATATGTGCAGTTAAAAACCCATCAAGCAATTTGGAAATTTATCAGTAGAGGGGCATCAAAGATTCAGGGGGACCCCTCTGTGCTTCTTATTTCAGGTATCTCCATGTGATTTTGCTTTGGACGAAAGGGGCTGGTGGAAAAAATTTGGTCATTTGCACCCCAAAATACTGCACCCTTTGGACACCCCACACTAACAAAGCCCATCACGTTAATTCTGTGAGACTGCAAGACAAGGCAGCAGAGCCAGGACATACAACATCGTGGCTGGTACCTGGATCATGGCACGCAGGATCTTTCGTGCCTCCTGGTAGAGCTTCTCTCCATTCCAGTGGGGATTTAGTCTCTTCAGCTCTCTAGCCAGGCGGTTGTGCTCCCGCACAAAGAGGGTGTGCATGCACGTCAGCTCCAGCATTTCGTTTGCTGATTACCTGGGAGTATCACAAGTGAGCAGACTTGTACTGCTGGTGACCTGCTGCTTGGCTGCTTCCCACTGGGAAGAGGCGAATGTCACATGGGGAAGCACGCACAGAGAAATTTTTACATGTCTCGGTATCTCTGCATTGAGAAGAAGATGGGTAAGAAACACACAGGAGGAGAAGGAAACCAGGGTCTGGGTCCCGAGGGTTGGAGAGCACCAGAGAAAAGCCAAATTTCTGCTGAGGCAGCAAAAGCCAAGATGCCACCGTGGTTGTGCTCAGCATCACAGAGAGATGGGGCAATGTTTTTTTCAAATAAGGGCTAGGAGCATTAACTTAAGAAGCTAAATACCAGTAGGTGTTCTTCCAGGCTCCCAGATCAGAGAGACAGTCTCACAGCTCAAGAGAGAAATGAAAATGGGCAGAGGGAAGTTCGGATGGCCAAGGGAGCTCTGAAAGTCAGAAGGCATCTTTCAAACCAGCTGAAACTATGGCCAACGCAAGATGACAGTCACAATCAAGCTCTCTGGTGAGTAAAAGTAAAAGCAAAATGAGTCACAACTTGAAGGAATAAATTACAAATGGCATCACAATGACATATTAAATCCTTTTTCAAACATCTAGGCAGGAAACCCAAGAGAAAGCAGGTGATGAGAGTATAAAGAGGAACTCAGAGAAAAGTAAATATGTCATATTTAGTCCCATAGTAAATAGAGGGATTTGCTCTTGCATTCAGCACAGAGCCCTTTTCATTTACTGTCAAAGGCTGTCTGTAAGAGACTGCGGAAGAAGAAACAAAAGAAGCACTGTGAGGTTTCCTCGAGCAGAATGCATCCAACCCAGGGCTCCCAACAGAGCTCCAGTAGGACATCGCTGAACCCTGTTAGGCAACTGCACACGTAAAATTTCCCCAGTTCTCAGGGACCGGAAAAGTCACAAATAAGACACTGAATTTTCAAAGGAGCTTCCGAGCCAGCCTGAACTGTTCACTATAAATTCATTGACGGCTATGTACCCTGCTATGGAACAGCAACTGCTCCAGCAGAGTGCTGGGGGCTGGGAGCCCGCCCTGGGAAGCATCCAATACGCCTGCCCGTTCTGCTCCTCACTGGGCATCTGCCCTGTGCCACAGGTCCTGCGCGGTCCTCACCAAGGAGAGACCTGCACAGAACCGGGGAAGCAGCTGAGGACATGGAACGATGGATGGGACAGACGGAGAGATGTGAGAGGTTGAAGGAAACATAAAGCACCAAGAGCTCAAAAGGAGGGCGCTGGAGGATGACACCAAGCAGAGCTCTCCCACCGGTCCCACCACCAGCTCCTCACGGTATCCAAGGACCATGGGGATGTTGTCCAGAGGAGCTTGGGCCAGATACGTAGGGGGCCAAGGGAAGAGAAATCAGCTCCACAGCTGATGAGATCTGCTGTGCCCTCAAGCTTTCTCCGGCAGTGCCATGAGCAGCCCAGCGTGGCCACAGCCAGCAGGAGTTAGCCAGGAGGTCCTGCTCGCCGAAAGAAAAGAACCAGGGAGTGAGACACTAATTCACGAGGTGTATCGGAAACATCCCTCTCTGGGGTCCCACAGGCTTGTGGCAACATCCTGGTCCTCTCCAGCAGGGGCCAGGGAGAAGGGAGCAATGCTCAGGGCTCCAGGAGGTCGGTTATTTTGTCCCTGTGTGCTGGGGACAGGAGAAGACAGCAAACGGCAGCAGACGGGAAGGTTGTGGTGGCTGTGCAGTGTTTTGGCTAGAGAGGAGGCGTGGCTTTGGGAGGCTGTGCCCAGGACAAAAGGAGTTATTTTGGGTTGAAGAAGTGGTCAAGAGGATACCAAAAGCATGATGAATGATAAATGGGAGCAGGAGGCTGTCTTGATGGACTGAAGGCCTGTGCTGACGTCCTGGCCAGCGTGCTGCCAGTGCACCCCCAGCCTTCTCAGTGGTGGGGACATATCTTAAAAGGTCACCTTGGTCTGTGGCTAGCCTCATTCTCAGCCCAGCTGGGATCTAAGCTCCTCTCACAGTGCAGCAGACGCACTGATGTGCAGCAGCACAGGCAAATGTTTCATGGAGGTGACCCAGCCCAGCACCAACACGCCTCTACCCATCCTGATGGAAGAGAGACAGCCACCAAACGACAAGTATGGAAAAGCCATTGCCTTCAGGCCAGTCTGCTGTTGCTGCGTTTGCTCGGCTCCATCATGGCACTGGTTCTCAGGTCACCTCCAGCAGCCCTGTGTGCTCTCTGGGCCCTACCCCAGAGCTGCTGAGCACACATGGGACAGCTTCACTACAGGCATATAGTCACAAAGAAGATTTGGAGACGGTGAAGACCTTTCTCCTACCCAAGCACTGCCTGTCTCAGTCTTTCATGATGTTTTGCTATGCTCCATTTTCCACTTAAATAAGAAAAACAAACAATTAAAGAAATAAACCAGAGCTGTTGCAATTGTTCACTCTGGATTTCAGGGTTAGGGGTGCCAGCACCCGACTTACCTGCAAGAAAGCAAGGGATTTTAGCTCCCCGGCTGACTATAAGACAGGGGTCCTTCCGCATGCTGTCAAAGGGCATATATGCCTTCCCCCTACCAGTGAAATTCCAGTTAACAGCCAGCAAGCCCAGCGGGCTGCTCCGATCCCTCAGTTTGTTGGCCAAAGGCACTTCACGGCCATACACCACGCTGCCATCAAGAAAGGAGGTGAGCGCGTTGATCTGATCTCAAATTGCTCTGCCCCTGGTACAAGCAGGAGCTGAGCGGAAGAAAGGGAGGCAATCATCTCTTGTGTTTTTAATTCGTGGGTCATTGGGTGGGATCTGCAAAGAGATAAAAGAATAATTCATCACCAGTTCAGGGGTGCAGAAACTGCACTGTGATACTACACCCGTAAGAAAAGCCAGGCAGGAGCCATTTCAAAGACAGTCCCCACGCTAGATAGCGTGGAGATCAGTCATAAATCCCAGATATGATTGACAGCAGAGATGCTATTTTAGGAGTCCAAGTCCCAAATACACATGAAAGCCTGCAGATGCCTAAATTTCCATAAAGTCCTATGGATAGCTGAACTTTTTTCCCTGAATATATACATATCGGGTTGAATCTTTAAAGCCCAGGTGATCCTATCTCATGTTGGAGTCTAGTGTCCATGTCTACATTGTGGACAGCTGTCACCCAGAGCTTGTGACCCTGCCTGCATTCTCAAATGCATGTTGGGCAAATATCAGTGATGCTCCATCCCTTCACAGTTTTCCTCGAAAGGAAATGCGGGTACATGGGCGAGCCAGAGCTGCAGTACATCTTCAAAGGCAGGAGAGCAGGGCTGCAGGGTGGACATGTACATCATTAAGCATTTACTGGAGCGGAGACTGCAATGTGACTGTCATGCTAATGCCTTAGCCACTACTGAGAGATGCTCATCACTTCCTTGCCCCATGGCACTACTGAGCATTTAACCATCAAATGGGCATGGATTTGCTGGGGTATTGACACCCACCAGCACCTGTCTCTGACACATTTACTATAATCCAGGCATCACCCACGTTGCCTTTGCGCCATACCTCCAAAGCAAAGCCATATCGTTGAGGGAGGTGGATAAACGGTTGGGTACGGGGGAAAGACAGGCTGTGACTGTGCCTGACATCTGGGGACAGCCCCTGGGACCCAGCACCGCCACCTTACATAGAGTGGTCTGACCCCCTTGGCCTGCTTTGGGAGGATGTCCCTCCTTGGCCAAGGATGGGGAGAGCCACCCACATCTCCTGGTTAGAAGGCAGATACCCTCTCTCCCTCTTCCCTGCAAGAAGGCGGCTGTACCCTGATGGGAAAGCAAGGTAGCTGCTTAGCACAGCTGGTGTCACAGTCCAGCTCGCCACTGAAGGTGACTCTGGCTGGGGTGTCCGGACTGAAATGCAGGTCGTGGCCAATAAATTGGCCCCACTGCATGAGCATGAGTGATCTATGCTGGTCCATCCTGAGCTGCCCAGGGGGGAAGCGGACAACCTCGTTTGACACTTGTCGAACCTGCAGGGGATGAAGGTAGAACATGTGCATTAGGAAATGACTTGTACGAATGGGTGCATCGGTTCACAGGGTCATCAGCAAAAATTCACAAGGCTTTCCTTATACTTCATGGAAAAAACCCAAATCTCTCTCTGAGTGGGAAGGCATTACTGAGTGCCCCCTTTGCTGAGCATTGCATTGTTCTGGCTCTAGCCAGGTTTCTGAGCCTCTAGGCCAAGAGTATCCCTTGGTGGACATATGGAAGCAGCTAAGCAAGAGTCATACTGGATAGCCTGGAAAAGGGAGGCAAAAGATTTTAAAAGACCGCTTTGAAATAGAAGTGCGGAAAAAAATAGTCTTTGGGAATTTCTGAAGGTTTTCTCAGTAAACTCCTTCTAGCAGGACACTCTCCCAAAGCCCTCTTCCCTTCTCATCCCTTCCTCATCCATCACAATTCCCCCACAGTTCTTCCTTCATGTCTTACTACAGAAAAAGCGGTCAAAACTCTGCTCAGGCCCTGACGCTGTGCTCTAGAGCAGAGTTAGGAAGTACAATGAAAGCATGAGCATAAGGCGCACAGCCCAGAAAATCGCGGAGCTCCTCATTAGTGCTGTTGTCACACTAAGCCCAAGTGACCACACCACAGTGCCCCTGCTCCCGTCCAGGCTCCACGAGAGCCACACGCGCCCCCACAGATCAGCCCACCCATGGACCCACACACAGAATTTCTAGCTGGATATTTTTTATTCCGGGGATTCACTTGTTCATTTTATCCTCTGGCATGTTGCTTTTCAGGAGACAACCATCTTCCACAAACCAAATCAAAAAAGGTGAGTAAATAACTTCAGCTTCAATGTACTTAATTTAAAAGAACACATTGCGTAATTCTTTCTTTATCCCGTGCTTCTCCAGTAATCAGATTAATTTTCCTCTGCTTTTCCTGAAAGCATGGGAGTTAGAAAGCATTTCTGTTAGATCACCCTGGAGATTCTCATATGATCAGCCTGAAGTTGGTGAATTTAACTTCCTCCTCCTGATCACCACCGCCCCAGCTGGTGGACGTGCACTTTGACGCCTGTGACCTATCCAAGGACTGGCAATCCCTAAGCCCTGACACTGCATTTTCAGACGACTGTTGCAAACGTTACCAGTGGAAAGGGGAATCCAGAGAAACGCTTTCCTTCTGCCCACCCATGGGGGACGGACACGCCATCCTCCTATTCTGCTGGCAACCATCTGACCAGGGCTCTGTTTGAAGCTCCTAGTGATGGGTTTCTCCTGTCAGAGTGCATGGAAGAACAGCAAACTATTAGTGTCATCGGGACCATGGCAGGGCCGAGCGCTCATGGATGTGGAGAGAGACAGGAACCTCAGAACGGGACCACACAGCCACGTACAACGGTCGGGGAGCTGCTGCAGCCCTGCGGGTTTGGTGCTATCAATTAGCGTCAGGTTTAATAATAATAACAATAATAATAATAATACACACCAAGCCTCAGCTTCTCCCAGGCAAGAACTCAGGTCGCTGGTGAATCCTTGTGTCATCCAGCCTGAAGAAGGGCCCTCGACCTCAGACCATGGGTGGAACACAAAGGTGAAAGCTTAACATCAGAGAAAAGGGGCAGAGACTTAGGCCCGTTCATTTAATGGTATTACCAGTGATCTTTAATGGAAATGGGGTGATTTGGATTGCGAGTGTTACTATGCTGTAATTGGACTACGTGGTTATTATAGTTTGATTAGATTGTTAAAGCCTTAATTCGGCTAATAATACATTTAATTTTGGAGTGCATGTATAAGATGTGTTCTCTGGTTGCCTGTCATACACCGTGGGTGCAACACTGCCTAGGGCCAAGCAATGGAGGGACGCAGAGCACAGGGCACAGCTGAGCCCACCTTCTCCAGGGCTTCAGGGTCTGGTTCAGGCGTGACGGGCCTGTCCTTATCCCAGAGCCCAGATCCCCCTCCTGAATGAAGACACCGCTGTCTGAAAATGGAAGGAGGCAGGTAGCTCTCTCCCTACTTCTTATACAGATACCTGAAGGCTAAAGCATCCCCTAGGCAGGCAGAGCTGTCTGAACTCCTTCCTCTGCCTGAGGTGCTCCCAGGAGATGCTCTGCCTACCAGGTTCTTGGTAACGGGAGGGATGGGGAATGCTCCTATACTGTCCCTTTTAAAACACTCCACCTGTCTCCACTCTGACTTGCAGTCGTGCCCCTCCATTTGTCCAACCGTGGCACACGCAGAAGGTGCTCTCTCCCAGCCCGTGTGCCAGAGTTCCTCCCACGCACAATGTGGGGCAGGGAGACGGCCAGATCGTGCCCCAGTACGTGTTTGGGGCAGGAAGCCCTCTGAGACCCTGCAAAGGGGCAGAGCCAGACAAAGCCCAGGAGAAAGACAAAAGATGCAGCCTGATGACTGAGACCCTGGGCTGGAGCGTTAGTCCCCAACACAGAGCTATTCATATTTTGGCCAAAGAGCTAGTTCATGTACAACACCAAGAACCCTCAAAGCAAGACTGTAATTAAGAGCTCCACACATCTAGAAAACAACACCGTGGGGTGTAAAACTCTAAAGAAGGCATACTACATGGATCATCCTTGGGGCCATGGGTCTAGTTCTACTGATGGAGAACCCATCCATCCTGTTGACACAACCTCCTCCCTGTTGTTGCACTCGCCAGTGATCGTTCGGTAGCGGCAAGAAGCGGCCCAATTTATTTTCTTATCCTGCTGGTCACATCCACTTGCCTTGAAAATCAGCCCCAGCTGAGCGGGTGTCAGCAAGTCTGCCAGGTAACAACAGAGAATAAACACGCAGGAACATACTGGCCAGGAAAAAGTTTTCCTTCTTGTACACTTGAAATGGTTTCTTATCACAGTATTACCCAGAGGAGCACAGGAGGCTGTCATTTAAGGTCTTCCTGCTCAAAGATGTGCTGAGAATGCTCTCTAGAGCAGCAGATTGCTTTCTGTGGTTTGGAAAGAATTAAACCCAACAAAGCTGCAGTCAAATCTTATTTATAATTACATGTTAGGCCTGTGCAGCAGTGGAATGATTTTCTAGCATTAGCAACCCTTTTTCCTTCCTCTCCCCTCCCTTTTTATCTCCACCATAAATTGCTAACAGCTACAGTCATCCCAGCGGTGTGTGGCAAGTTTTCCCCCCCTGTGAAGCAGCCGCCAGCGTGTATCACCGCTGTTCAGAGCTGCCTGGAGAGGAAACCATCAGGTGGCTGGGCAGCACAAGGGGACACCGGCTTTGCATTTCCACCGCGCAGATTTCCCCATGCATGGGAGGTAAGTGGATGAGTTCAACCAGCAAAGCCTTCTTGGCTACTGCTGCTAGCACACCACGTCCTCAGTCCCTTGGAGGTTTCCTAGCCACTGCTGCCACCAACAGTTTGGGTCACAGCACGGTTTAAGAAGCCACTGCTGCCTCCTGGGCAGGTGGATGAGAGGTGGCAGGGGGGTGGTCTGGCAAGTCTCTGGAGCGGTGCTGGAGCGTGGAGAGGCTGGAGCCGAGCACAGTCAGCCCTGCCTCCCTCTTCCCGCTCAGCCCATGCCAGAGCGATGCTGGAGCACCCCGTGACGTGTGTCGGCCTGCCAGTGCTTTGCTGTAATGCTGGGGATCCCCAAGAGTTCATCTTTATACGGCGGGAGCCCTCCCTGTGCCTCCCTGAACTGCTTCTCTTACTGCCCCGAATTTGCCTTCTGCTCTCAGCAAACTGGTCTCGCTAGGAGGCCAGGACTGCCACCTCACGGAGGACATTGCTCCTTCAAGACACATGCTGAAATGTCCTTTCACATTGCTCTGTTCTCAATCTCTATTTGTGCCTTTCTCACAGCATCCTGTTCCCGATGCAGAACAATCTGGCAGTGACTTTGACTATTGCTAGGCAGAAAAACTACTTACCTTGGGGCTGGGCTATTGTGAGTTACATCCTCTGTGTTTGGTCATTCCCTACTTAAGCAAAAGAATGTTACCTAGCAAAGTCTTACAAGCTTTGACCCGTTGGTACATTAACCGCTACATTGCAGAAAGAACCAGGGAAGTGCACAAAGCACTTTCATTAACTGATAAACCCCCAAATAATTTTTTTTAAGATGGAAAGAGAGCACAGAAAAATAACTCATCTTTGCCTCACTGCAGTCGCATGGGAGGGATTTGAGCCGTGGCCCATCATAACCCCCTTTCATTCCCTCCTCCCAAGCCCCACACAGCCCCAGTGACCAAGCCCCGTATCTTCCTCCTCTGCCTTCCTCCCAGCAAAGTGAGGTCCCTACCTGTGACGTTGAAGTCCCCCCTCACAGCCCATCGCAGCTTCTCCTTGAGGAGGGTCAGGGTGGTTTCCATGTAATCTGCAGCCCGGACGGCAGCCCGAGTCCCTGCCACCGGCTGTTTGAAATATCCCAGAAGCCCTGCTGGGGTCAAGGCATCTTTCTGCAGGTGCTCCTTTATGCTGCAAGGGAGAATAAAACAAAATCTGCAGGACTGAAATGGGGCAAAGCCAAGAGTCCTGCAGGTTACACACGTGAGCGTCGGGCACGCCAGCTCTCCTGCCATGTTACTAGTCTGAAGCGCAAACAGAGGCAGAGTCATCTACCTCCCTGCACAGCAGCTGGAAGAGACCAGGGCTGGTCCTGCCACCCTCAGCAGAGGAGCAGAGTTGCAGGCAGAGAATCTCTTAAATTGCCCAGCTCCACCTGCCAGAAGACAAATCTTAGGTCTTTACATCCTTGAGGCAACCAAACCTCACGCAACTGTTACCCAGCTCATCAATGTCTGCAGGTGCCAGTCTCCATCCAGAGGTCCCAAACATCTCCAGGTCACCCTGTCTTAATGCTGCCAGAGTCTCCTCTCAGATGGAGGGGTCCCTAAGCCAGCGAGGGGTTTCAGAGGGTGGCATCTGAAGGAGGATATGTATGGGCTGGTAGGAAGCCGTACACTCCCAAACCATGGTGGCAAAAGCTGGGCTGTCCTGTCAGATCCCACAAAATGTCCTCACTGCAGCCTACAGTGGTTTGCTCCCTCCATAGGAGGGAACCACTAGAAATCATGTGCTGGCTCCAGTCCTCCTCGGAGTATCCCTGAGGGATGAAACAGAGCCAAGCAATACTGAGCTGGGAGGAACGGCATGCATGGAGGAGGACAGAGTTACAGCTCTTAGTGACCCAACAAACTGGAGCTGTGGTGTAAAAACAGGGTGAAGGCAGGCAAAATGCTGGACTACAGCCCACTGTGCTCCCGGAGGACCTCGCACCCTTGCCCGCTCTGCCAGAGCGAGGAGGAAAAGCCAGTGGTGCTGCAGCGCAGGCAGGGCACACGGCGTATGCCAGCAGCTGAGCCCAGTCCCGACTCTCACCAGTCGCGTGTGCGCTTGCAGGCTGCATTCACCAGCTGCTTGGCCTCGTTCACGCTGCTCAGGAGGGATGAGTCCGACAGCTCCACTGGTAGAACTCGGTAAAGGAAAGGGAAGAGCAGAGGTGAGAGTGCTGTCTCCCACCCGGGAGCATCCCTGTGCTGCAGTGAGGTTCTCTTCGTGCCTCCAGCACCCAGGGATATCGGCACAGCAGTGCTGGAAGTAACTGCTGCTGCTCGCTCTCTGGAGAGAGGTATGTATATACATATATTCCTTAGGGGAGTCTGAGAGAGTCACTCCCGGGCATGAAAAGGGTATCTTCATCAGTGAAGGCTTCAAATAGCCACCATGAGAGATGTAGGCATCATCCCTCCTGCCATTTCACAGCAGAGCGGTTGCTATTTCTTCAAGATATTTTGCAACCCCCATTAATGTGATTCATCTTATTTCTACGCCTCCAGCCACAGTTGCCTTCAGAGAGCCTGCACAGATACCACTGGCTGTCGTGACAAGCATGAAGAGCCCAGCATTAAGAGCTCTTGTCTGCTGTTTTTTTCTCATCGCTGTCTTTACTCCCCCACTTTTTATCCTAGGTTGGTTATAGCCACGTTGCCAATACACCTATGGTGAGTTTGAGTCCTTCCCCATGGCATCAACTGGCCAAAGCTCATATATATCCCCCTACACCTCAAGGCAGAGGATACACAGCCCGGTTTCCCCACTGCTTTCCCCAGTCTGTCCTGCAACCTCCTGCCACCCTCACTGCTCCCCCTCCTGCCTGGGGCAGCTCCCAAAAATGAATTGCGTTCCCATCGTCTGCTGGCTGCAGGTCACAGAACAGGAGGGGACATTTTCCCACAGCTTCTAGGGAAGAAGAAAACTTCAGAAATCAGCACGAAGGGGATAAATATCTCCAAATTGTCCCCAGATTCTTTAAAATATCTTCCCTGATCAACCCAGAGTTCACCTCTTTGACAATCTTGGTGAGCAAAATTATTGCCTGGACCACCATTTGAGACGAACGAAAGGTCAGGCATGTGCTTTCCGTAAGGATTTTACATTGTAAATTAACAGGCAGAGGTCTCTATAGGTTTTGGAGCGGTAATTCAGGGCTGGAAGAGCGCCAAGTGACTGCCCCATCCCCAAACTCCACAGCCCCTGGTGGCTCCGATTCACCAGACGCTGCAGCAGCCGAAGCGAGTTCACTTCAGAAAGAGACAATAATTCATTCCTCCCTTTGAGAGCAGGAACCAGCCCCCCGAGAAGAGGGGAGTTCAGTTTTCAGCCTCCATAAAAACCAGCATGAATGCAGGAAGGGAGCTGCCCGCTGCCCGCATAAGCCGTGAGCCGCCAGCTTCTCTAGGAGAATGCTGTGGGAGACAGTGTCAAAGGCCTTACTGAAGTCCAGGTAGACCACATCCACAGCCTTTCCCTTGTCCACTAGGCGGGTCACCTGGTCATAGAAGGAGATCAGGTTGGTCAAGATAGATACAAACTATGCTCCTTCTGACACCTCTTCAGGACTTTGCTGCTTGCAATAGAATAATTCAGGCCCTTCTAGACATAACTTTATCTTTTCTACTCAGGAAACCCCCTGATCTGAGAAACCTGAGGAAAGGACAATACCACAGGAAGAAGATACAGATGCCTGAAACAGGCTGAGGATCGCCAGCAACCCCAGGAAGATTTCTGCCGTCATCCCTGCAAAGGAATGCAAGAAGTGAAGAAAACCGAGGATCTGTGGATCTCGCCATGCATTGGAAAGGTCAGTGCTGACACTGCTGATGGCACGTGTTAAGGGAGCTCACGAGGTGTCCCCTTCCCAACGCAACGCTCCCCAAGAGCTAATGTGCTGCCTGGGAGGTCCTTCCAGTGGCACGTGGAAAGGGAGCTGCCTCCTGTCCCGGGGACCTCAGGCACTGGCGGGAACACACTGCTTTGGCACTATGGGGGCAACACAAAAGGGAGCAGGGGGCAGAACACCCTGCCAGCGCTGCAGGCAGGCGGCTTGCCGGGGAGCCTCGGCAGCAACACTGACCGTGCAAGGAGAGTTGGTGCGTGGGGTTAGAAGAGCTGGAGGGGAAGAGGGATCAGCCAGGGCAGCATGGGAGGTCCTCTACACATAGACATTTGGGATGTTTTTGCCCAAAGCTGACCCACTCACCTCCCAAGGCGGCTCCAAAGCAATCAGCTCTATCAGAACGAGCCCAGAGCTGTGGGCTGTGCCTACTGCACATTGCTTAGCACCCACCGTGTAGCTGCCAGCAAAGGTAGCCCAGAGTTCACCCTAAAATGCCGAGCTAAACCCATTCCCTGTGGAGGAGCCCCCAGCAACAGCAGCAGTGTGGTCCAGCCACATCCTCGCTGTGCTCCAGCTGTGCTTGGTGCCAGGCGGAGAGAGGTGCCAGCCCTGGAGCAAGGTGGGGGAAGCCATCACACAAGCAGCGGGAAGCGCAGACCTCAGCTGGATGCTCCAAACACAGCCCCAGTCCCCCACCCATGGTTCAGAAACAAGCGCTCCACGAAAGCAAAAGCAAGCGTGCAATGGGCCAGGCTCTCACCTGCGATCTTCTGCTGTCCTCACCACGGCCCACTCCGCGCCTGCACTTTTATCTGCAGCAGGGCATTATCTGCAGCGGGCGGCCCAGCGGGGCTGACCCACGGAGCTTGGAAACTCCCCCATGGGTGCATGAGGCCAAGGCAGCGCAGCACCCACCTCCCACCCCAGCTCCCTAGCAGGGAGGCTCCTGTGCACCCACCTGGATACACAGCCTGATGCTCAAGCAGAGCTTCCCCAGTTTTTTGCGGGGGGAGATGTAAGGCAGTACTTTGCCATGGTTTGAGAGTCTTGACTCCTGGGGATGTCTTACAGGGACAGGGTTCCTTCCCCCATGGTGCTCTTCACCCTTTGCTGCTCTTAGAGGTCAAGATGTCTTCATATCCACCTATGGAGGCACCAGCTCTACACGGTGTCTGCTCTGCTCAGCACTCCCCATCTCACCTCCCTAATCCGCCCTGCCCTGCGTCCCTGTTGTGGTCTGGAAGGGTCCATGAATGCTGGTCCTTGTGCACTTCTCTGTGTAGACAGGAGCAGCAGGAGGAGGAACCGGGATGATGGTTTGAACAGGTTTCACCAACCTCCAGCTGCTGATCTTGAGCACAGGGCAGCTCAGGTAGGGTCTCACCCTTGCCCAAACTGCCATTGTACTGGGCGCTCATCTGACAAAGCACCACCTCTTCCCCCGGCCAAAGACCCCTCTCCCTGTCCGAGTGCAAATCTAGCTGATGGACAAATCCTTGCCGTGTTACAGCGGTGCCGATGAGGCAGGGCAGTGGGATACTGCTGGGTCAGGCAAATGATGTGCTTGAACAAGCTGATGTACAGAGAAGCAAAGGAGCTGCTCACCAGTGCTCCTCCTCAGCTCACTCCTCTCTAATTGCGCATTGCAATTGTTTTTCCTTCAGTAACAGAAACTCCTTGGTGCAGCAGCACAGACTGAGAGCACCCAAGTCTCTGCCAGTGTTCCCCCGGGGTAGGTTAAATGCATGTCTATTAGCTGACCTCTTCCCTGCGTGGGGTGCTCCAGGAACCGCAGTGGTTATACAGTGCCTCTAGCAACGACTCTGCAGGTGTCCCCGTCCCGAAGCTGGGCTACTTGCAGGTGGAGCCGTACCTTTTGATGCACTGCCTTGGTCCTTCAGTGCTTTAAAGAAAATCTGCAGAGCAAATCGCAATTCTTGCAGTGCGTCACAGGTGAGGCTGCACCTGGAGCACAGGTCCTGTTTGCAGACCCCTAGTCCAAGACAGGTTTCGGCAAACTGGAGGGAAGCCACCTAGAGCACAGGACATATGAGAAAGCTGGGTTTGGTCAGCCTGGAGGGGAGAACTATTGGCTTCAGCTGTCTGCTGGGAGGGCTCCAGAGCAGATAGAGCCAGAGTCTTTTCCAAAGTGCACAGTGAAAGGACGAGAGGCAATGGGAACGTGGTGCTGCAAAGAAGATTCCCATTAGACATAAGAAAACCACCCATGAGAGTGGCGCGGTGCTGGGACGGGGCCCAGAAAAGGGGTGGGATCTGCATCCTTGGAGATAGCGCTCACTTGAACAAGACCCTGAGCAACCTCCCCCGGCCTTCGAGGTAGCCCGGCTGTGGGCGGGGGGGGGGCACCAGAGACTCAGGAGGTGCCCACACCTTTCTGCATGTTTGAGGCAGAAGCGGAGTATCTGCCTGAGGTGCCACCACCACCAGCTGCTTGCACAACGGCGAGCGCAGCACTGCTCTTGTGCAAAGGGGCAGAGCTGGCAGATTTTCGAAGCCATTATCTGTGTGCTTCCTCTGCTGTACCATGCAGCTCACCGGTTAGAAGAGGATAAGGATTTTTCAAAGGCCAGTGAGACAGTGCATATCTGTGCTGATAACGGCATTTCACAGTTAGGAACTTACTTAATTGCTCTCAAAACTACTTCAGAAACCATGAAAGTGGGAGGTTTTGAGAGATGCTTTGTCTCTTGAATGTTCACTTTCCGCAGGGCCTGACCCTGCTCCCAGATAACGGTGTATGGGAAAGGCTGTGTATCTGGGTGAGCCTTCTGTTGAGCATCAACACGAGTGCCAAGCCCTTGTGCTCACCACCTTCAGGAGCAAAGAAGAGACCACGTGCTGCTCCTCTAGAGTAAGGAAACAAGAATATGTTGATGCAAGCAACAGTGCCTCGGAGCAGAGACGTGCCATCAACACCTGGGATAGAGCACAGCAATTAAAAGCAGAGGGTATCTAGATTATATTTGCATTTTACCTTATTTTTTTGTTTCTTGTAGGCTTTTGTGTTTAGCCACCAAAGCCTGAAGGTCTTAAACCGTTCTCAAGAAGACACCTCTCAGCTTTGCTGTAAAACCTGCCTGGTGTTGGGGAACCAGCTGAATTAGGGCGACACTGCTGAATGACCCAACATTTACGCACCAGTGGCCTTCGCAGAGCCCCACGTAACACCGCAGATCGCCGTTTCAAGTGCCCACGTTTCCACTGATGGGGCTATGAGGCATCAGCTACTCAATGAGTAGTAAGAGCAAGGTACAGAACCAACACCTGCGGTCTGGCCTCAGAGCTTTTGGGGTTTCCTTATTTTTCCCTCTTTTAGCCAAAGTATATTGAAGCACATAAAGAATATCATCCAGCTGAACTGTTCCGGCTGAATGAGAGGGGTAAAACACCTTTTTTCTTCTCCTTTCTTGGGGTCAGATGCCACAGACAGCAGCATTGTTCAGTTCCAGAGGTCTTCTAAGCAAACAGGCAGAAAAACTGCAACTCCTAGCAAGACCGGAGGAAAGCTCAGTCTGCCTCCAGCACCTCCAGCCCTCTCTTGCCACATCACAGAGACCACACAGGGTTGAGGCCCTGCAGAACCGAGCAGCTAGAGCAGGTCCACACAGGAGGATTGGACATCGAGTAGCCCAAGACTCGTGCATCTGCTGTGGTGGCACTACAAAAATCAACACCAATAATAATAATGGCATTTTTGATAATACACATTTAGACTTTTGCATAGGGCAGCAGTCCCCAGAACAACGCCAAACTGAGGTAGCAAAGCCTCTGTGTAGACACAGAGGTAGCAAAGCCTCTTCGCTAGGCATAGCACTGATTGAGACCCCCCCTGGAGCACTGCCTCCAGCTCTGGAGCCCTCAGCACAAGAAAGACACGGACCTGTTGGAGTGGGTCCAGGGGAGGGACACGAAAATGATCAGGGGGATGGAACAGCTCTCCTGTGAGGAAAGGCTGAGAGAGTTGGGGTTGTTCAGCCTGGAGAAGAGAAGGCTTCGGGGAGACCTCACTGCAGCCTGTCAGTACTTAAAGGGGGCTTATAAAAAAGATGGCGGCAAACTTTTTAGCAGGGCCTGTTGCGACAGGACAAGGGGGAACGGCTTTAAACTAAAGGGGGGCAGATTTAGACCAGATATAAGGAAGAAATGTTTTACGCTGAGGGTGGTGAAGCACTGGCCCAGGTTGCCCAGAGAGGTGGTGGATGCCCCATCCCTGGACACATTCCAGGTCAGGTTGGACGGGGCTCTGAGCAACTGGTCTAGTTGAAGATGTCCCTGCCCATGGCAGGCACCTTTAGAGGTCCCTTCCAACCCAAACTATTCTACGATTCTGGTCTCCTAGCAGTAGGCTGTTAATCTTTTGGGTAAGAAATGTGGGAGAAGACCCTTGCAACAACCTCTGAGCAGCTGCTGGCAGTGCTTGGACAGGTCCTGCCGGCTGGACAGGACCAGTCACTGCTGGCAAAAGATGCATGTGGACTCCCTGGAAGTTGCATCAGATGTTTAGGAAGCCTGCAAGTGGACTGTGGATTCCACCTACAAGACTGTTGTGGTGGAGCTGGTCTCTGTTGGGGCCATTTGTTCTGACAAAGCAGATGATGATCGTCTCAGGCTATCACCCCAGCACAGCAGTGTCTGTGTCAGAAGACAGTTAACTGCAGAGAGTTGGTCTACCCCAGCCAACCTGCCCTGTCAGCACAGCATGAAGAGAAGCCAACATCTGCAAGGGATACGCAAATCTTCTCCACAGGTAAGTGCTTCCAGCCTGGCTTGAAGGTGGCTCGCTGTGGAGGAACCAATTAAAAAATGGAAAACACCAAAGCATCTGAAACTTGGGTTTCAGATGTACTTCTAACAAAAGTACTGTACTTCTAACAAAGTTAGAAGCTGTACTTCTAACAAAACCCATCACTGACCTCTTAATTTTTGCTCTATTCTAAAAATGAAATCATCAGGGAATGAAACACTGCGGTCTGGATGCAGCCACCGTACCCGAGGCTGCTTTCACTGCTCTGCTACATCGACACAACAGGGAAGCGTGAGTGTAGCTGCATGGCCCGGGTGCTCCTCGGGCCCATCGACCCTCCCTGCTGACCTGCAATCCCGCTGCAGAAGGCGTTAAGTTTCAGGACAGCCGCTTCAGCCCCACGCCCTTCACTTCATATCCCGGAGCACCCACATACAGGTAACACCGAAGAGCAGAGAACAGAACTGCGGGAAGAAATCTGGCTGTGCAGCTCCCCCCGGGCTCGGTGGCACCCGCAGTGAAGGGGTCCAGTGCCCAGATCCAGGGACTAATGCTGCGTGAAGCCAGCAGGGCTACGTGCATGTCCAGCTGAGGTCTGGACATGGTGTAACTGCGCTCAGGCACACTATAACACCGTGTAACGGCTCCTCGGTGCTTTCTCCTCCAGGATTGGGTCTCTGAAACAGGAGAGGCAGAGACTTTTCACTCCCAGAGAAGGTAGCTCGCACCATGATCACAGGAAAGGTGGGCTCCTATATGAAGTGCTGTGGAGCATCCTCAAGGTGCAAGTGATTGGTATCATTTTCCTCTCCGCCCTCCCCCCCTCCCCGCAGAAGAAGCATCACTGGATCTTTTGCTTTTTTAAGGAAAATGTATTTTTGTGAAAATAGACTTTATTATAATAAAATTTGATATTAAATAAAAACATATGGTGTCACCAACACTCGTGGACACTGTGCTGGCATCATTCACATACCTCACATAACTGTCCTCAAAACAAGTACCCCACTGAAACATGCAAAGAAAGAAACACCGAAAAGGATAGAAACCATGTAGTACAAAACTCTCCGTGGCTTAGAAAGGGATGTGTCTTAACTCAAGGAACACATCGTCTCATATGAAAATAGCTGCAAACTCTCCATCCCCAGCTCCGCTCTCCACACGCTCCAACTCAGGAGCAGCCCGCTGAAACAGCCAAATAAAACTGCGAGAGAGGCAGACAATAAATAAATACATAAATACATAAATACATAAATAAATAAATAAGGCGGAGTCCCCAGCCAGTGTGTGGTCAAGGTGAACCAGCCAAGAGCAGCTGACAGCCGCCCGCCCTATAGGCAGAAGTATCGACCCCCTTCAGGGTATTGCTCCTTCCTCCACGGGAATCCTCGTGCTGCAACATGACTGAGGCAGTGTGGGATGCTCCTAGGCACAGCTGCATATTTACAGGTTTACAGTACAAATAACTCACTCGTCAGCCCAGAGACAGCAAAGGGGATTCATGGGAACAGAAAAGTGCAAATTTTCTTTGCAGGAAGTGAAGGGGTTGACACAACCTCCTTTGGACCAGAGAAATACCAGGGTGTGGAGTACACGGGATCTCTTCCTAAGGGGCCGGGGCTTTGCTGCGAAAAGCCATTTAGCTAACTTACAGCCAGAATATAATTTTAAAATTAAAATATTTACAGGGAACCGGTGCATTGAGGGCTGCATGGAGCAGGACACACTACTGTGGAGGTAGCTGTATCCTAGAGCTGAGGCCTCACACACCCCAGTGCCATGACACTCTGTTCAGACCCACTGCCCACACTGGGTGGGCACCCACGGCTGGGCTCTCAGCAGGGACCACAGCTCACAGACCCACTGAAGAGTTTTCTCTATTCAACATACACTTTTTCCCTATGAAAATGCTCTAATCAGCTTATTGCAGAGGGCTTCTCCTGAATTTTCAGTCACTGTGTGGACTGCACAGGCAGTCTTTACAGCACAATAAATCTCTTGTTAATTTTTCTTACTGGACCCAAGTTTTTTGAAGAGCTTTTTTCCTTTGAAGAAGAAGCCTCTCTTCTTTTTACTCTGACCAGGTACATCACTGCATTTGAGAATGGCCAGCGATGCCTGCTCTGGACACTGCTCGCCCATGACAAGGCAGGAAGGTGGCAGAGTAGGAGGAGTTGGTGAGGAGTCGCTCCGATCAACAGACCCACCTGGATTTAACTGAGTGGGAAAAAGAGAAAACAAAAGAAAAAAAAGCAGAAGTTAGAGCTGATGAAAGACATCATGCCAACGTAAACCTCAGCCAGAGAACCCCGCTTTCTCCCCGCCCGTCTGTCCCTCACCCTGCAAGGCTCAGCTCCTCTATGCAGCTGCAGATCCAGTTAGGAAGTTTCCCGTGGATTTAAACTTTTTTGTACCCACTACCTGGACTCTGCCTGAGCTCAAGACATTCTGAAAATTCCTTAACTTTAGGCTAAGAACAGGACAGCAGAAAAGCCCCACTAAGGAGCTGGTGAAAGATGCTGCTTCACAGCTGAAGACACTAAGTGAAGCACCTCCTGAGAGCACGGATGGATAGATACTGATGCATCCACGTGTGCCTGCTGGCTGCCTGGGCCAGGGGAGCCCGGTGGGCTCCCAGCACGCTCTGGGACAGAAGGCAGGACATTAAGAAAAAAACAACCTAATAAGAACAAGGGCAATTCCTTCAGAATTTCAAGGAGGCTGGCTAAGCTGGGAGGCTTCCGCAACAGTGGCCATGCTCTATCATGGTAAGAGAAATCCGGAGTCTTGCAAGGCTGCTCACCATCCACCAGATCTAGTCGCAGGAGGGGCAGAAAGCAAAGTCTGATGCTCTGCAGTGGCACTGATAATGGAGAAAAAGTTCACGATGGAGCAAGACATGGAGAAGTCTTGGGTCAAGTGGCACACAGCAACTGACGTGTTCCTAAGTCACCTGAGCATTTGAGAATGTTACCTGGGCTCCACAGTCCCAAATGATGCACTGTATACTGCTCCTTTTGGAAAGGGCTTTTAGAAATCAGAAAGTGCCCTAGTCCTGGGCTCAGTTTCCTCTTCACAAAATACTAATGGCAGGTCAGTTCCCAGCAGCAGCCTTCTTTCCATGATCTCCTCTCTCTGGGCTTAGGTGTCTGGACAGTGACCATTTCTGATCTGGCAAGGTAAGCTTTCCCAAGAAGCTGCAAAGTTCACCAGGGAACTGGGTTTCTGAGGCCTAGGACAGCACTTGTCCCACTGCCTTCTCCTCCACACAGCTTTCACAAACCAGCATCTTCCAAGCTCCCATCTGTACATCCTATCTTGGCATTACCCAAAACACAACATGACAGTGGCTGGAGCTGTGCCAAGGAAGAGCCCTCTTCCTTGGCACGTTGAAATATCATGCCCTCATCATCTCTCTGCTTGGGTCCCACTAAGTCAGGGAGAGTCGAGTGCATGTTCCTCAAGGGTGTGTAAGCAGCCACAAGCTCCAACAAGGAAGATGAGTTACTGACACCGGCAGCAGGATGCTCTGCCTGGGGCGGAACCATTACTGAAGAGCAAAGACATTAGCCCTGCACGGGAAATGTGTGAGAATCACAGCAGCTGCCTGCAGTTCACTGGCAGGAGTGGACATGCTTCGGTCCTGGTCCCACACCGCGCCTGGGGAAAGCTGCTGAAGCAAGCAGATGCACAGACATAACATTACTGCCGTAGCTACAGCACAATCATACTTTATGTGCTGTGGGTTAGTTTATTTAAAGTTTCCTGGGGTCAAAAGCAAAAGCAGCACTGCTCTATCACCCTACTGCTGCTTCAGCACCCCACCCCCTGTGTGACAAAGAGCACAAAAAGCGGCTGTGACCTCTCCTCCCCTCACAGGTTGAAGTTATGCTGCTGTATTCCAGTTGCTTCACTCTGCTGCAGGAAGAAAGCACTTCTGGTACAAGATGAGCAGAAACCTCTTCCCTAGAGTCAGGCTCAGTATGTGCAATATCTATCAAGTCAGTCCTGAGCAGACATGAGTACAGGACTTTTAGAGAGCTCTGTCTTGGTGTGAATATATGACCCCTCCTAACTCCAGAAAGTTGAGAGTCAACTACTGTCTTGCAGCAATCACTTTAAACTGTCCCAAGTGACAGTGCCATCAGACTCCCTCTTACCTGAGCTAAAGGTCTTTGGCTACAGGGACAGAGATGTAACTCCTCTCCACCTCTCTTCCTTACAGTAAACAATACAGTGGCTGATACAGGACTTTTAGAGAGCTCTGTCTTGGTGTGAATATATGACCCCTCCTAACTCCAGAAAGTTGAGAGTCAACTGTCTTGCAGCAATCACTTTAAACTGTCCCAAGTGACAGTGCCATCAGACTCCCTCTTACCTGAGCTAAAGGTCTTTGGCTACAGGGACAGAGATGTAACTCCTCTCCACCTCTCTTCCTTACAGTAAACAATACAGTGGCTGATTTTTCCTGAACTCACACTCCATTTTCACCTGGAAATCTGGTTCCACGCACTTTCAGAGGCACTTCTGCGACTCTCCAGATACGCAACACTGGGTTGAAAGGCCAGCTACTGCAAGGACATGCTGCAGAGGGCTTGATGGCACAGCCTGGCCCTTGTGAAAGCTGCACTCTGCCTTCAAGGTCTACTCCTCCAACTGATGCTGCAGCATCAACTGCAATCTTTGTATCTCCTGGCAGCACGCCCGTGCAAGGTGCAACACTTGGTGTTGATGGCCCAAGTGCTAGTTAGGTCTGAGAAGTCTGGAAATAAATCTGAATGAATCTAGATGAACCATTTTCAGCCAGTAATGCAAGATTTATGGAGGCAAGGAGAAAAAGTAAGCCAGGTGAGGGCTAACTTGGTAGCCTACTGGGTTAGCTGTGTGCAAAAAGTAAGAATCCCTGGGTTCTGCTCCAGAAACTATTTGTGTTATGCAACGGAGAATCCTTGGATAAAATGCACAAAAGCATTGGGCTAACATCAGAAGGGGTCTCACCAACACACAGTGAGTGATCTCCCCTATGAAGCTCAAGCCTTGGGCTGTCTGGCTCCGCAGCCCCAAAGGATGTGTGAGCGATGTAAAAGCCCCCGTGCAGCCAGGGCAGCAGAGGCTTGGTGCCCATGCGCCACTGGAAACCATTTTTCTGGCAAAGGCGGGACAGTTTTAGGGCAGATCTGAAGTGGCCCAACAAACCTTACACAATTTCTCCTGTAGAGCTATGCATGAAAGACTGCATGCAAAATGAGAGGCAGGTACCCAGACCAACTCACAAATGTCACAATTATTTACTGTAATAAGGATACTGCATTATCAATGTCATTATCAAATATCGAACGGTTAAAAGGAAGTGACTAGCAGTTTCCCGTCTTTGTGGCTGAAAGTCCTGCTGATTCCCAGCTGTGGTATACGATGCCCAGGCAGATTTCCACACACAGAGGCACTCTCACACACAAGCATGTGCAGATATTCTCAGAGGTCTCTATATGGCAAAAAAGCAACAGAACCAGTTCACAGATTCATCTGGTAAGAGACAAATGATACTAAAATTAGGGTTTCTTCTCTAAGAGAAACATGAAGGAAAAATTGCTCTGTCAAGATCCTGATAAAAGCTATGAGGGTTGATAAACAGAAAAGTCATGTTAGTTTTCAGGGGGAGGTTTTCAGTGCTGTCTCAGGTATTACTGATTCGCACAATTTCAGGAAAACAATGTTTGAACCTAAGAAAAACACGAATCTGCTCCCACTGCCCCCCCAAACCAGGGGTCTCACCCCCCCCAGCCCCAAAATTGTTTCTTTAAGTGTTATCAGACAGAACAATTATCCACACAAGGTTGGTTTTAGGGACTAAATGTTACTACTTTAAGTTGATGGTGTGCAGAGTTTTTTTCAGGACTATACTCAGGAAGGAGTAAAATCAAGAAGAAAAAAACCACAGGCTGAATATGGGGTGTGCTCAGCCTGAGCAGGATCTTGCAAAGGCTAAACGAAGCTTTGGCTGTTGATGTGCTTGAACAGTGGTAGAAGGGCCAGGCTGAATTACAAAGCAAGTCTTTTCTAAACCTGAATATCCAGCACAGTCCCATCAGAGTCCCCAAAACCACCAGATAATTGTTCCAAACAATTGCACTTCATGTGCTCAACAGATCATGGCTTGTCCGTACTACAGAACCAATCTGGCAGGTAAAGGTCTGCCACCAGAGGATTTGAAGGTGGACTTGCTAGCAGATCCCCAAACCAGCCTGTCAAACTACGAGCAAGAAAAGGAGTAAACTACAGGTGCAGGACCCTTTAATATGCTAGGCTGGGTGGGAGATTGAAGAGGTCTTCTCACACAGACTTACATGGTTGCTCTCTCTCTCTCTATGTATCACTCATATCTATCACTGGACTCTTCTCTTCCTCATTCTCTGAAGAAAAGAACCGTCACGGGTGCATAATACAGGCAGAAATAAATACATGAAATCAATTAGAATCAAACACTTTCTGAAGGTGCTTTACAATCAGTCTTTGACAGAAACTGCATATTACTGATGCAAAAAAATTCATTCGACAGCCGCAGCATTAAAGCAACTGCTCTAAGTTGGTGAGCATGAGCGTTTCAGGGCCCTAGCTTGTGACCATAACTTCTTGGATACTCCTCTTGGTGCTGTATTTTTTATTGCTTAATCTAATCCCCAAATGTTGTGTGTTTGAAAGTTAAACTGCTTCACCTTTTTCAGTTGCCATCATTTTAAGATTTACTCAGAAATAATTCAAAATGATCCACCTTCCCCAGTTCAATTTGGAAAGTAAATCGTCCTTATTCTCGGGCCTTTGGCGTAGCAGCAGGGAGAAGAGAAATGTTAAGAACAGACAGGGTGAAAACATCAAATCCAAGAAGTTACAAGCGATTTAAAAATCACTCATGATCATGCTGGAGAAGCTTCTGTTAAGATTGGAACTAGCTTTAATACAAGTCCAAAGCTCTGCCGTGATACCATGGTGCATACGCATGCCCCCTGATGTGTTAGGTCTCAAGCTGGGACTGGTAAATTTGATGGGAGTCTGTTTTGCCATGATGTCTTTCCGAAGATTCAGACAACACTTCTCCAGAGGCTGCCATGCATCTTTTGCCTTTGGTGATTTTTTGCATACCCCCCACTCCCCCCATCCCAAACAGCAGCAGCAAAGGTGCTTCTGTTTGTGTTGTATAGGCCAACAACGCACTTTAACAAGCAAGTTCCTTAACTCCATGGAGTGAATATGTCGCTGGAGTTTGGAAAGCCCCAGGCATGGCTGTATCACTGTGAGAGCTCATTCCAGCTCAGGGATGGCCCTTAGAATATGTGTGTTTTAGAGAAGGAGGTATTCCTTCTGCCGTACCCATCAGGTGTTCTGCCTGTAGGTAGGGATGCTGCCATTGCTGTGACAGAGCCAAAAACTCAGTGGGGTCAGGTTCTGTCTCTCCTCGGTAATCACTAAACATACTTAAATGTAGTTAACTAATACAAGTCTGGTTATGAGCAGGGTAAATGTAAAGGGGGCTTTTAAAAGGGGGCAAACATGCCCTTCATATTTGGAAGCTGTTTAGATAGATCCGGGTTGCAAAGCACAAGCAGGAGGCAGGACTGCACATAGTTAAAGAGTGCTAAGCCAGAATCACCCAGGACAGGTATCCTGGTGAAGCAGGGAGGCAGCAGGACAGGAGGCAGTCTGTCACTACGCAGAAGCAGCCAACACAAAGTCATGCCTAGATAGTTAACGTCGATTCCCACTGAAATAAAATTGGCTTAATCATCATCAACTGAACTTTCCAAGTCCCCAGACTTAGACTATGAAGAATAGCAGCTCACGGACCAGCCAAGTACCAAAACTACCAGATCGATCCTGACCTAAGGCAACAGCTTCCTGCTCTGCAGACCCAAAGTTAGAGCCAATGCAAGGGGAAGCTCTGTTGGATCTCTGGCAGAGAGAAGTAGAGACAAATGGAAAGGTCTGAAGGGCAGGCAAGCCTGAAACACGTCTATTTTATATGGGTTGTTTTTATCACATTTGAAAAGCATTTCTGTTAAAAAAAAAAAAAAAAAGGTGTCTCATGAACCATAGGGAAAAAGCTTACAGCCTTGAGCATGCAGGGATATCTGGGCCAAACTGCTGTGTCCAGGGGAACAGTCACCCACTGCT
>NW_008824769.1:256605-260347 GCF_000699105.1 Pygoscelis adeliae | reverse complement strand
AAAAGGGGAGAGGAAAGTGGAGCAGCAGCAAGCTGCAGGGCAGCAAGCAGGGGCAGCTCGTGCTGCCTGCTCAGCAGCAGAGCAGACAGGACCTTGTTACTCTGTAAGGCTTGTGACAAAGCCTGGGACACGGCAGGTCAAACTGGTGTCGCAGTTTCCTCACCAGTAAAACAGAAGAGAGGGATGCAAATAGGAATACTTGAAATAAGGGCAGATTTGTTGTATGTGTTACGCTGTTTATCAGCCAAGTTCCTTTCTCTTTCTCGCCCTTAATAAAACACCATTAGTTAAGCCAAATCCTTCACATCTGCAAGTGGCAGATTAGCTCTCCGAGTCCTGAAGGTTACCTGAATTTCCCCACGGTTTCTGGGAGGACCCAGGCTGGGGCTGGAATAATGGCCCCTGGCATCTGAAACAGGCCCCTGTTGCTGCTAGTTGATGCCAGAGAGAAGGGTTAGATCTGTAATAAGCTACACTATGAATTCAATCTGTTTTAATTTTACTGGTTCAGGTCTCCTTTGGCACCCTCTATTCCAATAGATGAGTAATTTGGGAAGAGTAAATCATTTTGAGAGGGAAACTGAAGAAGGAAACCCACTCTGAATGCTTGTTTAACCCCAGGAGAGGTAGACTTGTGTAACCTCAGGGCTCTTAAACCCTGGTAGTAACAGCTTATTAACCTGTGATTCCCCAGCATGGACCAGCATTTATGGGCTGTGAGGAAAGGGACCGAGTATCCTAAACAGGTAGGCACAAGGGACCCAAACAACTTCTGAGTTTAGAAGACGATCCAGCAAGCTACCCACAAACCTTATTTCTGAGTCAGGCCTGCCACCTGCTCTTCATAAGAAGGCATTGAGGCTGTAGTGCAGACCCTGTACCCACAAAGCTTGAAATGCCTGGAGGCAAGAGATGGGGCTGCAGGTGAAGCCTAAAGGAGATCAAGCAGCATTTGAAGCGAGAAATGGGAGGTGGGTACGGAGAAAACATGAAAAATTTTTGAGCATGAAAAATAGGACAAGGAACACCTCAGAGAGCAGGAAAGCTATGGTGGCACCAGTGGAGAGTTCAACAGAGGAGGATTCAAGGCCACATACTTCCTTAAGGACTGGCTCAAAGCAAATCTGGGCCTGCTCTTACACACTTTTATGGGTCTGGCTCCATTTGATGGTGCCAATAACATCCCAAGAAGAACTGAAGGTTGAGTACATGTGAGCTGGGACCAAGCTGTGTCCCTCCCTGCCTCCCGCTCTCTAGAATGTCACAGCATATGAGGTCCAGGAGTGACCAGGGAGGTGCTACACTTTTGGCCTCACCCACTGAGGACCGACTGAATCTGGCAGATGACCCAAATCTCCCGCTTAAGCATTCGTTTCAGGAGTATCAGCAACATAATGCAAGGGGTTAGCTCAACCTTTGAATCCCCTGCATCTGTGGGATGCTTTCAAAGCCTTAGGATCCATCCCACAGATCTGTTTGGGAAACTCCCCAGTGTGTTTTGAATTTATCTGGAAGCACCTTGGACCGGATTAAGATATATCTATCTCAGGATGGGTGGAAGAGCACTGGTGTTTGGGTGTCAGTAACTTCAGAATTCTTTGGCATGGATATGAGGATATCTGAGAATTTCATGCGTCTCGGGAGCTGGCTGAATGGCTTTGCTTGCAGCACAATTTCACCACTGACCCTTCTGTGGACCTAAAGAATTTGCCGGTGGGACCTGGGATGCTCTTTGCTCACCTGACCATAATGAGACTGAGGCCCCAGTGGATCTTGTTGCTTTGTGCCTCTTTCTGCACTATGGAGAAGTCTTCAAGAAGAGCTCCTAGCACTCCCTTCTAAGCTTTTCAGCATCTCCCATGGGATGAACTGAGCTGCATGCAATAATTTAAATGATTCCATCAAATGCTGCATGCTGCGCAATGCCCAACCTCCAGCCACATCACAGTTCGCATGTCTGTACTATGCAGAGTCACACAATCTTACCTGGCTCTCAGCACTCAGCGGAAAAGCTTCTTTATCTTTTGAATTAAGTTCCTCGACCATGCCTCCATCCGAAGTTACAGCTTCCAAGAAGTTAGAGGGGACAAGCCCTCTCTTTTGGTTCAGCTCTCCCTGCAAGATCAACATTCAGTTCTCACATCAGGTTTCCCGGCTGATGGAGAAATAAATAAATAGAGGAGCAGTCCCATGCAGAGAAGGCTAGGCTATGGTCTGAGAGAAGCCCAAAAACACACTCCTGTTGGAAGGACACTCAGCAAATTTCACGACTCACATTCTTGCTTAGTTGTGGAACAATTCAGAGGGCAAAAAACACAGAAGAGAGTAAAGGAAGAAGAGGTGGCAGCAAGCCGTGACAAATGTATGCCAGCAACATGGTCACTTCTACAAACTCAGAAAATTTCTACTGCTATCCTGGAAGCAACTGAAATATGACTGTGCCACAAGCTTTCTAAAGGCCTTTGATTTGCTCTGGCATTTATTTATTTTTTTAAAGAATGAGGTACTACTGGTACAATGTCCTGTAGGCACTGCCTCAATGCTCACTGAGGTCCAGAGCTGCAAACCAAGCTCGGCTGTATTCCTAAAAAAATTGTCTCCAGTTCAACAGCAGGTGGTTGGGTGAGACAAAAACAACCCCAGCGATGTTGTTTGGCCAACACTATAGAAGAAGTCAAACAAAACATTCACAGTGATCCCCTCCAGACTTCACCTGGAGCTGAACCTCAACTTTCAAGTGTGAAGGCACACTGCTTTCTGTGCAGGAAAAGGTGGATGATCCAAGGGCCAAGGATTGTGTCTAGCACACAGCTCGTTGGCAGGCACGGTCACCAGGTATGCACAGTAAATTAAACAGATACCAGTGCTTGTTGAAGTTGATGTGTTGAAATATGGCTGGATGGGGGTCATCATATATTTTTATTCTTATGTTACCATTTTAGCTTCCTGCCCTGGAAGAGACCATGAGTCTGAGTGCTTGGTGACAAATCAGCTTACAGCAGATGCTGATTCAGATGATGTATGTACAGAAAAATGCATCCTAGGCTTTGGGAAACCCGCGGTCAAGTTATGCCGAGAAATAAACTCAGAACCCTTTGGATATTGAGTTTACAGGAAGAGCATGGACTGCCAGAAACAATCTGCCCTGCACTAAGCAGATATGGGTTTATTTTTTTTTCCAAAAGCAGAGTATTTTGTTCCCTGATTTCTGCTCTCCTGCCACTAGATGGACTCCAACGATTTCAGATGTAGCCACAGGACCTTCCCAACCCCTGTACTTACATAATAGAATCCATCATCGTCCATGGACCCAAACACAGTGATAACGTCCCCGGCACTGAAAGTCAGTTCAGCCTGCAAAGAGCAAGAGAACAACAGTCATAGGAGAAGCACTGCCTGGAATTTCTCACCAGAAACACAGGGTCACCCTGGGCTTCCTGCACAATCTCACCCTGAGGGAGGGAGGCCACTGTGTTAAGACTTGCAGGACCAGGATGCAGAAGAGCAACTGAAGTGGCTAACTGTGGAATTCAGCGCTAAGGAAGCATTTCATAAATTAAGACAAGAGCAAAACCTGTTTCTTAAACCAATTTTAATGAGGCTTCAAAACAGTACCTACCACCTGTTCTGGAAAGGTATGCTGAGAACAAGCTGAACAAGCACCAGCAATACCTTTCATTTCTTTAAATGTAAGTACTAAATCCTGCTCCCTTGGATGAGCCTGTTCTGTATGCAATGCTCA
>NW_008824769.1:252175-256550 GCF_000699105.1 Pygoscelis adeliae | reverse complement strand
TACAAATTGGAAGATTTGACTTGGAAACAGAACGTTACCGCACAACATACGTGACCCTTCACCATCACATCCATCCATCCTGCCAGCCACCCCAGCATGCACTCCGTGGAGCACAAGACCAAAGACAAAGGTGTAAGCAGTCTCTTCTAATGGAAGAAACTGCCCAGTTACAGCAAAAAAGCTGCTCTAAGATACAAAGGGTGGAGTCTCCAAACAGGCTGTGTCCCACTCAAGACACACTGGCTTTATATGCACTTCACAGAAGTGTTAGCTGGAAGGGACCTACCTCTAATATATTTACCTTATTATATCCCTAGTACTCAATTTATGTCTGGAGGCTGCAGGTCCCTCCTGTTGGCTGTGAATTACTTTGTTCTAGCAGAAAGACACTTGTAGGGAACTTCACTCACAGACACACAGCTGATCCTACTATGTCTTGGTGCAAGTTCACAAACAGCAGCTGCAGCCTTCTAACAGAACAGGTGACCAAATTTTCTGGGACTGTGAACAGGGAGCATCTCCAACAATGCAACAGAACTGCACCAGTTTGTTTCAATAATCTGAGCTCTGTTCACAGGGAAGGTTCTAGGAAGACCAAATCACTGCAAAAAATACAGTCATCTTGTTGACAAGGGCTCAAAAGTGTTCTTTGGACAGATGTATGAATACCTATAAGGATGCTGGTCGATACACGTTCTCATTTTATCTCTCCCAAGATAATCCACCATCCCTAAAACACTCTGTCCTCAGAAGCAGGCTGTCTTGCTCATGAGACATGCAGTTTGGGAGGCAACCATTACCTGAACTGTGCCACCTCTTGGCCATACACTCCTTTCTGGATGCATGGAAAGAATCTGAATCCAAAACCCATGTTTATGTTTGCTCAGAGTAGACTAACTTCCTCTGCTACGGAGGAACAGAGAACAGAGCATGTTCTAATTTAGAAAGGTTTTTTGCAGAAAGGATTCTGCATTGCAATCTTTCCACCTGAAACAGACTTATCCACAAAAATACTGTAGGGACTGCTTGAAAAGAGGACCAGTCCATTAAATTGAAACTAAGTCTTCTTGCTTGAACAAAGACCTACACAGGTAGTTAACACAAAAGACATGCTTACCTGAAGTATCAGAAGTCCTTTCAAACTCTTAAGCAGGTGGGTGCCCTGGATCAGCTGCTAACAGCAGGGGCTGCTTCCTCCCGCCCCAGAACTGCTAAATCCTGTCTAAGCACTAGAGGATGCTACGAGGCCACCAGAGAATGCTATGAGGCCATGAGATGCTCACAGAGTTTCACTGAGACACATACTGAAAATCATTAGGGGTACGTTGCTTCACAAATAACTGAACACTGTTATCAGAGAATGCATGAGAGAACATATTAGCAAACTCTACATTTTATGACTTCAGCCAACCCCTTTTAGCAGTTATATTGCCAAGCTATAATCGTCTTTGTTTTGAGCGAAGTGCTAAGTGTCTTGGGATAGAAGAAAAAAGAGAGGAAAAAGAAGCCTATAAGAGGAGTGAGCAGGTGGTTGTTACCTCTACGTCTGCATTTGGAGAGCTCTCCTTAGGGTTATAGTCGAAGACAGCCACCATACTTCGAGGAGTCAGCAGTTCAGCTTCGAAGTCCTGATGCTGCTGGCCTGCAGGACAAAAATAAAGCAAAAATGTCCCGAGCTGAAAGTTCTAAGACAAAATCCCAAATCACAGCAACTCCTTCACCGTTCTTGGAATGGACGGAGCAAAAAGAATACTAGGGGGAAACTGAATGGAAATTGAATGGGAGAGAGATCTTAGAGGCCCCAGGTAAAGCAGTTTTCTGATCTCCTGTATCACCTCACAAGCACAGAACTGGGGACATCTCCCCATTCCAGCATCCTGGTCTCCTGTCTATATATACAGGAATGTTTTATTTTATGTTTTCTATTTATACACACAAACTTATATATGTACACACACAGAGGACAGCAGTTCCTTCACAGTGTCTCAAATGGATATTTCTCCTCCCTCCACGCAATGCTCTTCTATCAAGCTACAAAATTTATCCTCCAAGTGCCAGGGGAACAGCAAGAGCCCCAGACAGCATCGACCGCAGCCCAGCCACAGCAGCACAGAGCTCAGCACAAAGGGAAGGGCAGGCCTCGTCGTCCAGGGAACACGCTGCATTTTCACAACCACCTGCCTGCTCAGCCCCATTACTTACAGGTGTGCTGAGTCTACAAAAGCAAAGTCTGGTGTTACAGAAAACACACATTGTCCAGTCCTTCATCTTACGGATTTAATCGCTGCTTCAAGTCAACACTGGATGGGCTAGCAAGGGGTTTGCAGGCTTGGCCTCTCTGGACATCAACAGATGACTGTGCACCTAAGCAGAGTGAGCACCCCCTCAAGGGACCTTGGATTTTAAGGACTGCAGCATCAGATGAGTAAGAGATTTCCCTGCTCCTCCAAAGCACAACCACGCATGCCCTCCACCTTCAAACACCCCGTTTAGTCAAAGACCACTGCACCCACTACTAAATAAAAGAACTAAAACTCTTCTTTCCTGAGACTGACCATTTTCTTACAGTGCTCTGAAGGAGCGCTACAGGGTCTTGCATTGGCCCTTGACTGCAAAACGCGCCTGTATTACGATCATGCAAATGTACCAACCCTCTTCTCATAGTAAGACATAGCAGTTCTCACCTGGATGAGACTTGTACTTCTCCTGTTTATCCAGCCCTGCTGAGGGAAGAAAATATCTCATCAGTGAGAGTTCATCTTTCAACAGTGACCACATGACATAACTGACAAACAACAATAAAAAGAACAAAGACCAAGGCAGCAAACAACAGAAGCAAACTGTTCATGCAACTCAAAGTCTATGCCAGTAACCATGACTCAGGGACGTAACAGGAAGCAGAGGTCAAGCTCCAAAACTATAAAAGACACCACTGTTGTTAAAAACTTAACACCAGCACAGGGATGGGCTCTCTTTCCACTTCCTAGCAGTCGTACAGAGACAAACATCTGAGGGTCCTGCAAGCAAGTAGTAAAAATTCAATGCAGCCTGTAATCCTATTGCAAAAATCAAAGAGGAAGCAGTGGGTGACACAGACCTTTCTTGGAGCGTCTAGGTTTTGGAGGAGGGACGGTTTGGCGGCGTGGAGGTGGAGAAAATGTGCCATTTCCTTAATAAAAATCCAAAAAAGCAAATAAATAGACAAGAGAGACAGTGAATGGAAAGTGAAAAGCATCTTGAAGAGTGAACAGGCAACAGAGCAGCATGACATGCCTCCCCTGGGAAGCAGACACTGTGATTTCTATGGGCTAAGCCCTAATCTCCATTTCTCCTAAGTGGACTCAGATGAGGCATGATCCACATCCCAAATACACACAGAAATCCACATTGTATTTATGCCCATTAGCCATACCACAGTACACATCAGACAAACTTCGCTGCACTTTATCTTTCAGAAGCAGCATCAGAAGGATAAAATAAAACCTTGTACCATTAACACCTGATAAATGCCAGGTGAGGTGCACCTCATCACCTCACTCAGGTGGGAAGGGATCTGGGGAGGTCTCTAGCAGCTAAAGCTTCTGCACTGAGCAGGGTCAGTACTGGACAAGTCCCCAGATGAGCCTGCAGAAGGAGTTCCCAGACCAACCCCTCCGAGGCATTTTCTTAGTTTCGAGGCTGTAATACGGGTTTATGGCAGCAGGAAAACAACAGAGGTACATACAGCCCGGCTGCCTAAGGAAACAAGGTTTACTCTCTGCACGGACGCATAAGGTATGTCTTTTTCACTACCACGACCCTCCTGAAAACTGTCAAACCCACTACGTTTCATGAAGCCTCAGAGCTATTAAGTTCCTTTATTCTTCTGAGAGTACGCAGCGGGGCAGGGGACAGAGAGCCTTGTGTATCCACATAGGGACAAAGGCCACCACAGGCATCTAGCCATCCCTGGGCACCAGAGGATACACACAGGAGAAACATTATTAATGTCCCAAGTGTGAAAAAAGCCTTACTCAAATCTCTCCTCTTCCTAGACATGAGAGAGGCCAAAGGACACAAACCTACCAAAAAAATCACATAGCCACAAAGTGAAAGCACACAAAGTGAAAGCAATAGGTTCTTTCGAGCCCTGTGCTCCTCAGGATCAACCTTCCAGAGACCCATGTTTAGGAGCTGGGCACTGTCAGCCCATTAGCCTCTAGGGCTGGATACTGGGTGTCACTGCAGGGAAACGGAAACAAGTTGGATTGCTTCCTTTTTTCTTGGGTGGTTTTTTGGGGGTGCGTTGCTTGGGTTCTTTCCTCCTGTGAGAGGCCGTGGAACAGCTCAATGTCAGGGCTTACCTTTGCCATCAGACCCACACTTGTGCTCTTTT
>NW_008824769.1:237525-250237 GCF_000699105.1 Pygoscelis adeliae | reverse complement strand
GCAGCCCAGCCACAGCAGCACAGAGCTCAGCACAAAGGGAAGGGCAGGCCTCGTCGTCCAGGGAACACGCTGCATTTTCACAACCACCTGCCTGCTCAGCCCCATTACTTACAGGTGTGCTGAGTCTACAAAAGCAAAGTCTGGTGTTACAGAAAACACACATTGTCCAGTCCTTCATCTTACGGATTTAATCGCTGCTTCAAGTCAACACTGGATGAGCTAGCAAGGGGTTTGCAGGCTTGGCCTCTCTGGACATCAACAGATGACTGTGCACCTAAGCAGAGTGAGCACCCCCTCAAGGGACCTTGGATTTTAAGGACTGCAGCATCAGATGAGTAAGAGATTTCCCTGCTCCTCCAAAGCACAACCACGCATGCCCTCCACCTTCAAACACCCCGTTTAGTCAAAGACCACTGCACCCACTACTAAATAAAAGAACTAAAACTCTTCTTTCCTGAGACTGACCATTTTCTTACAGTGCTCTGAAGGAGCGCTACAGGGTCTTGCATTGGCCCTTGACTGCAAAACGCGCCTGTATTACGATCATGCAAATGTACCAACCCTCTTCTCATAGTAAGACATAGCAGTTCTCACCTGGATGAGACTTGTACTTCTCCTGTTTATCCAGCCCTGCTGAGGGAAGAAAATATCTCATCAGTGAGAGTTCATCTTTCAACAGTGACCACATGACATAACTGACAAACAACAATAAAAAGAACAAAGACCAAGGCAGCAAACAACAGAAGCAAACTGTTCATGCAACTCAAAGTCTATGCCAGTAACCATGACTCAGGGACGTAACAGGAAGCAGAGGTCAAGCTCCAAAACTATAAAAGACACCACTGTTGTTAAAAACTTAACACCAGCACAGGGATGGGCTCTCTTTCCACTTCCTAGCAGTCGTACAGAGACAAACATCTGAGGGTCCTGCAAGCAAGTAGTAAAAATTCAATGCAGCCTGTAATCCTATTGCAAAAATCAAAGAGGAAGCAGTGGGTGACACAGACCTTTCTTGGAGCGTCTAGGTTTTGGAGGAGGGACGGTTTGGCGGCGTGGAGGTGGAGAAAATGTGCCATTTCCTTAATAAAAATCCAAAAAAGCAAATAAATAGACAAGAGAGACAGTGAATGGAAAGTGAAAAGCATCTTGAAGAGTGAACAGGCAACAGAGCAGCATGACATGCCTCCCCTGGGAAGCAGACACTGTGATTTCTATGGGCTAAGCCCTAATCTCCATTTCTCCTAAGTGGACTCAGATGAGGCATGATCCACATCCCAAATACACACAGAAATCCACATTGTATTTATGCCCATTAGCCATACCACAGTACACATCAGACAAACTTCGCTGCACTTTATCTTTCAGAAGCAGCATCAGAAGGATAAAATAAAACCTTGTACCATTAACACCTGATAAATGCCAGGTGAGGTGCACCTCATCACCTCACTCAGGTGGGAAGGGATCTGGGGAGGTCTCTAGCAGCTAAAGCTTCTGCACTGAGCAGGGTCAGTACTGGACAAGTCCCCAGATGAGCCTGCAGAAGGAGTTCCCAGACCAACCCCTCCGAGGCATTTTCTTAGTTTCGAGGCTGTAATACGGGTTTATGGCAGCAGGAAAACAACAGAGGTACATACAGCCCGGCTGCCTAAGGAAACAAGGTTTACTCTCTGCACGGACGCATAAGGTATGTCTTTTTCACTACCACGACCCTCCTGAAAACTGTCAAACCCACTACGTTTCATGAAGCCTCAGAGCTATTAAGTTCCTTTATTCTTCTGAGAGTACGCAGCGGGGCAGGGGACAGAGAGCCTTGTGTATCCACATAGGGACAAAGGCCACCACAGGCATCTAGCCATCCCTGGGCACCGGAGGATACACGCAGGAGAAACATTATTAATGTCCCAAGTGTGAAAAAAGCCTTACTCAAATCTCTCCTCTCTCTCCTCTTCCTAGCCTTGGGGGGGGCCAAGGGCCCCAAACCTACCAAAAAAATCACATAGCCACAAAGTGAAAGCACACAAAGTGAAAGCAATAGGTTCTTTCGAGCCCTGTGCTCCTCAGGATCAACCTTCCAGAGACCCACGTTTAGGAGCTGGGCACTGTCAGCCCATTAGCCTCTAGGGCTGGATACTGGGTGTCACTGCAGGGAAACGGAAACAAGTTGGATTGCTTCCTTTTTTCTTGGGTGGTTTTTTGGGGGTGCGTTGCTTGGGTTCTTTCCTCCTGTGAGAGGCCGTGGAACAGCTCAATGTCAGGGCTTACCTTTGCCATCAGACCCACACTTGCGCTAGGGAAACAGCGGCCAGCCAAAACAAGAATTTCCTCTTGTTTTAACAAGTGGAGCAGGTCAAACAATTGCCACTGGTAGCAGAGAGTACACAGAGAGGTGCAGGATGAGAGACGGGAGGGATAAGGGACAGGCACTGGGACACCAGTATGTTAACAGCAGTCTCAGGGCAGCTCACAGCCATCGAACTGCAGCCTAACTCAGCCCGAGCTGTGATGGCTGCACACCCCAGGGAAGGTTCCTCTCCTCTCTGTCAGTACATGAGTGGGAAGAAACAGGAAAGTCTCTGCAATACATAAAGCACTGAACCATGTACTTCAGGGAGTAAGGAGGAGCCCAAGGACCACTCCTTGTACACTCCTGACTGCCTACCTTGCTGTCTCACACCCTTCCTTCCCCATCCCCATGAATCTCTCTCTCCCCATCTTCCTCCATTCCCAAGAGCAGGGTCACCCCTACAGGTTCAATTAGACTCGCAAAACAAAGGAGAGAACACAGAAGTGAAAACTCTTGTTCACATCCTTCAGCTGCTCTTCAAACTCTTCTGTTTCCCCTTCTCTAGCGAGGATCAGCCTCACTCACACTCCATGCTGAGTTCACAGACACGACACCTCAAGCACAGGAGCAGCTCCAGCAGCTGCAAATGCAGCCTTGGGCAGCACTGTGCTGTGGTAGAGTCAGGTATGAACTGAGACCTCAGAACACCTGCATCCCCCATCCATTGAGACCTCCCTGCTTGCTACTGCAACAGCCACTTGTTTAAGCCTTCAGATCCTGGGGACCAGCCCCGGAGATCGTTTGGTGGGCTGCACTGGCCACACAGCTTGACAGCATGACTGAGCTTTCCACATTTCAGCAAAGAAACATGCTGACAATAGCACAGCACACACATAAAGGAGATACAGTACCTATGCTCTCCATCGGTGTGTCAGCAGGCAGGAACCCTTGCTTTAGGAGCTGCTTCTTGATTTCATTATTCTCCACCTGGACTTCTGATACCATGTTGCAGGGAATGTACCCCTCCCTTCCTGCACATTCACCCCTGTAAAAGCCATCAGCGTCCTTGTCTCCGCATACCTGCAAGGGAAAACACAGGCCAGAGACTGTTTGTGCTACAGGGGCTGAGATGCACAGAGAAAGGGAAGCTAAGGAAACTCCCAAAATGAAGGAGGCTCTGCCTCCCAAGGTTTATGCTGTCCCTGGAACATCAGATGGATCCATACAGAGTAGGAGACGTTCACTAAGGTGTGCTCTTACTTTCAGGATCTGTCCCTCCTTAAATGGGAGCTCCTCTTCTGCTGCATCAGGGTTAGGAGACATAGAAACGGGATCGTAGTCAAAAAGAGCCACAAATATTCTAATGCCATCATCTTTAACAGACGTTTCTGAAGCGGTGCTCCTTGGAGGACCTGTGTGCAGACAGGGGACACACCAGAGATAACGTCAGCACCATTCCCCTGCCATAGCCCTGCACGGCTCAAATACTGCCTACTAGCCTCTCCCCTGCCATTTCCAATAGCCTCCCTCTCTCCTGCTGCCCAACTCTCTCCCCCTTGCCCGCTCACCTGTACTAGAGAGCAAAGGTTTCCGGATTTGGCTTCTTCTTACGCTCTTGTTCCCTCTTCTGCTGGGAGCCTGCCAGGTGGCTGTGCCAGGCAGCTCCTGGCCCCTAGGATCTTTATTACCGGACGCCTGCAACAGGAACCACCAGAGAGTTAGTAGCAGCCTCTGCCTTACGACTCGTGTGAACAGCGCTCAGCCCAAATGCACTCCACAAAGAGCAGTGCATCCAAATGCAACATTCCTCTTCAGGGACACTCTAGAGCTGAAAATACCAAGGGAGTTGGAAAACAGAACTAAGTACAGGCAGACACCCTGCCAGGCACCAGGGGCGATCCCCTTGGGGAGCGTGAGGACACAGGAAAGGGCATTTCGAGGGGAGGCAATGACATTACAGTCCTCATCTACACAAAGCTTTCACAAATCAGCTTATTTCACCAGGGATTTTCATTTGGGTCCCACAGCCTCCTGCCATGGGGAGGAAGACCCAGTGCGAAAAGGAATACTGCATCGGTGACACTCAGTCATTTAGCAGGAAAAGCAGAAGCAGCTAATACAAGAAAAGCCATGGAGCAGCACAGAACTACCGAATCTCTCAGATATTCTTCCGGACAATCCTAGAGGAGGGTCCTTTCTCTGGACAACACTGAACAAAGCAAGATACAGGCAGGTCAGGGAAGCAGAGGGAAGCTAATGCCACTGCAAGCTGCTTCAAAGCCAGAATAGGAAAAGTCACCCAACCCTTTTGTGCAAGGAGGTGCTACGTATTCCCTTCGAAGGATGTTCGAGCCTCCTTCTCCAGCCAGGTGACTTACAGTCCAGCTCCCAGCCCTGCTCCTCAGAGCTGCTCTCACACCTCAGCGCTTCCTTCTCCTGGCAGAAGGATTGCAGGCGCCGGCTCGGAGACCCAGCCCACTCCATACCCTGCTCTTCCACCATCTCCAGTGTGGTCAGGTCCCTTCTGCCATCCATGTGGGCAACCTCAGACTGACTGCAGCAATCACTCCAGTCCCTCTGGCAGCTCTGGGACCTTTCTGGCCACGGCCTGCTCTCAGGGGGGGATGCACAGGTCGAATCCTGATCATCTTCGGAGTCATATTCAATGTCTATTTCCAGGCTCCTGGGGCTGGAGCAGTGTGTTGCCATCACAGCAGGTTCTGCAAACCCTGAAACCACTGCTTTCCTGTGGCTTTTTCGTAAGGTGCCTTGTCTGGCACGACTGTACATATCAAACCCCTCCTTACCACCAGCACTGCTCACAATGTTCAGCTCTTCCCTGAGGCTAGGAGCTCTGTATAACCCGCCTCCCATCTGACTGCAGTTGCCCAGCAGACGACTGCAGTGCTCTGTTAAATCATTCTGTCTCTTCCTACCCATCTCAGGCCGACTTCGGATCTTCTCTCGATAATTATTTCCCTTCTTCTTGCTCCAAGTGGGACTTGCCCCAGTCCCAGACTTCGGATCATTCTCCTGGTAGCCCCAGTTCCAGTTTCCCTTTTTCTGATTCCAGGCCAGCTGCACAAAGGCAGGATTTGTGTGGTCGGCATCCCCTCTGGTCTCCTTAAAACAACGCTCCTCCCGCGGAGTCTGAGTGGACAGATCCGGGGAGGTATTACTCCCATCTGCCTTTAGAAATGGCTCCTTGATGTTGAGTGGCTTCTCTGTCCTTCCGGAACGGTAGGTAAGCGTTTCCAAGGAGTCTTGAGGGTCTGCCTTTTCCTCCATAACACACTTCTCATCTTCATCTTCATCCTCATCCTCAGTCACTTCAGGGATGCTAAACAATTTCTTGCTGTGGTTCTTCTGAAGCGGGAGCTCCAGTATCCTCTCCAGAATCTCCTCATCGCTGTCAGTATCACAAAGATCCATCTGTACCCAGCCCCCGAGAAAAGCCACAGCCAGGACAAGCAAAGGAAAAAAGAGAGGAAATAAACATTAAAAAGAGAGTCAAAGTTACAGCTGATTCCCTCCCAGCACAGCAGGATGGAGCGGCGACTGTGGTCTGCAGCAAAGCAAGGGTAGGAAGCAAAAGAGAGCAATGGGTCTTCTGGAAAAAGACAATCAGATGAACTAGCAATGCAGCGGAAAGCGAGAAAGGCCAATGCATGGAAGAGCTCCCTCCCAGCCCCTGCCTCTACACACACAACTGTCTGCAGCACCTTTCATCCTGCCTGCCTGACTTCCCACAGCTTCAGCATCCCCAGTCTGGGATGACGGGGCAGGAGAGGCACAGTTCCTCCACGGCTGTTCACTGCACGTTAGAGCTGATTGGATTCCTCCCTCCTGCGGAGGGAGTCTCACAGCCTGTGCTCACACACGGACACACAGTCCTCCCTTACCTCTCTGGCCTTGCACTAGAACAGAAGGAAGCGACCCTGTGCAGCAAGACACCCCTTGGAGATGTTGCTGCTACGGGAGGACCATCCCCAGGCCCTTCCCATCATCTGTCAAGGTCCAGCTCTACAGTAGCTCACTGCCTGCAAATCCAGGTGAACAGAGTTGCCACAAATACACATGAAAACCCTTTACCTCAAAGGGGTCACACAGACTTGTATTTCACTTGCAGCTGGGTAAGAGCCTACCAGATTACATAAAACTTTTGGGAAAACACTGCTGAATTTTAAAATTTGTCTTGGACCAACTGTAGAATTTATGTTTTGTCTCTTACTACATTTATACTAAAATAAAAAGGGAGAATCCTAGATGCATAGTGTCAGTCAGAAAATACCTCTGGAGGTCTCTTGTTCAACTCCCCTGACAGTTTATATCATGACATGTTCTAAAAACATTTACAAAGAGTTTACAAAGCATATGTAGCTATTGATGTTTTAAGCTACAGGCATGAGCAGGCCTGTTCAGAGATAATTAAAAACTGAACCATGGTGGGGAAAAAAAGGCAGTTGTAAGCTGCCCATTGATTATTCCAACCTCCACAACTTTTTCCAAGCAAAAGTTGGTCTTGAATTATATTTAGAATTGGTTGAAGGGGCCTCCAGAGGTCTCCAGTTCAATCTCCTAATTGCAGCAGGACTGTTGCCAACAGTAAATCAGCATCTTTGCTTAGCTGAGGCTTGAAAACACCAAAGAATGGAGATCCTCACCTCTCTGGAGACCTGTCCCAAGGCTGCACCACCCTCCTGGGAAAGAAGTTTGTACTCATGTCCAACATGAACTTCCCAAACAGCAACTCACAACTGCTGCCTCTTTTTATATCATCTGCCACGAACAAGACGACTTTGGCGCTCTCATCCTTTTAACCATCCTTCAAATAGTTGTAGGCAGCTACAAGATCTCCTGCTAGTCTCCTCTTTGCCAGACCAAAGATCACCTTCCTCAAACTCTCTTTACAGGACGTGCGCTCTAAGCTCCTACCCTGTTTACACCAATTAGGAATATGCAGAATATATAAATGCAATTATAAAATACGTTCAGTAAGACTTATTTTAGCTGTTTACAAAGTTGTGGCTTTTGATTTTGAGTTTTAATATAATAAATAGTTTCAGAAATTAAACAACTTATCTGAGATTAAACATTTTAAAAGCAGCATCCCTCCATTCTTTCATCCCCCAAATCATGAAAGAGTTGGCTGAGGAGTCTTGAGATAACCCAAAATGCTACTGAACACACAGAATCCTAGAAAACAGCCCTGCTGAGACCTGGCCCGCTTCAGTCACCATCTTCCTTCACTCTATAAGGCAGTGTTGGGAGCTCTGTGCCCTAAAGCTTCCTGCCCCTGATGCCCCCTCCCCATTCAGCATCTTGTCATGCTCACACCCTCAACTTGTCACTGCCAGAACAGAAAACAATCACTTTATCAGATCAAGAAGCACCAGTTTGCTCAACTCAACAGGATGTGCGTGGGGTTTTGGTGTTTCTTTTTCAGAAAAAAAAAACCCAAAAAACAAAACCAAAAACATTCAGGCCAATAAAACAGCCAGGAAAGAGAGACAAAGAACTGCATTCTTGACTGTTCTTATTTCTTCTTTTCTCCTTCCAGGGAAACTGGTTTTATTCCATTTTTTCCAGTGCAACTCCAACAACTGGAAGCCCTTTCAACAACTCCTTCCCAGGCAGCCCCAGCATCTCCAGCCACCAGGCTCTCCTGGGACTCCTGACACGCTGCACTGCAAGTCCAACCTCCCCACCCGGGAAGCAGAACGCCCTTCAGAAGGAGAAAAGGAGCGGCAGCAAATCTGCTCCAGTATCATTACACTGTCTGCTACTGATCATTTAATGCTCACCAGACCCATCCCATCTGTGCTGCAGGCTAGCAGCCACACAGGTCAGCATCAAACTACAGATGTTCTTTTGTCATGTGAAAAAAAAATGAGGCTACTTTCTTGCTATACAGGCATATCACATTTCCTGCAAATCTTTCTAGTTTCTCAGTCATTCAACCTCAATACTTTCCCTCATGCAGATTCATCTCAACTGCCGTAATTTGTATGATTATATACCACTTTCCAGTCGTGCAGTTTTAGGCACGTTACCTGTCACAGATGCATTGTAACACACTAACTAGCTTTAACTGTTTGAACTTGTAACGTGAATTAACATGATCGCTCACAGTTCAGCTCAATCAGCATTTCCTCACTTGCAACATTTGAACTGCAAAGCCACGGCTCCGCTCCTACAAGTCATCCATTCCTACAGAGAGCACCAAGGTCTAAGCAAAATAATCTGCACTAAGTTATTCACATTCAGGAGTGCCTGCAGGACTGAGGCCAAAATATTACATGCCTGTTTTGCCTTAGGAGGGAAGGTGGGTTGGTACAGGATCTACAGATGGGTGGACTTTACAGATTTCTATGTGTTTGTGCTGGTTTTGGCTGGGATAGAGTTAATTTTCTTCAGCGTAACTGGTATGGGGCTATGCTCTGGATTGGTGCTGAAAACAGTGTTGGTGACACAGGGATGTTTCAGTTATCGCTGAACAGTGCTTACACAGCGCCAAGGCCTTTTCTGCTTCTCGCAGAAGCCAGCGAGGAGGCTGGGGGTGCCCGAGAAGTTGGGAGGGGACGCAGCTGGGACAGCTGACCCCAGCTGACCAAAGGGATATTCTATATCGTATGACGCTGTGCTCAGCAATACAAGCTGGGCGAGCAAGGGAGGAAGTTTGCAGTTACGGTGCTTGTCTTCCCAAGTCACCGTTACGCGTGATGGGGCCCTGCTTTCCTGGAGACGGCCGAACACCTGCCTGCCGATGGGAAGCAGTGAATGAATGCCTTGTTCTGCTTCGCTTGCGCACACGGCTTTTGCTTTACCTATGAAACTGTCTTTCTCTCAACCCACGAGCTTTCTCACTTGAACCTTCCAACTCTCTCCCCCATCCCCCTGAGGGGGAGGCGAGCGAGCGGCTGTGTGATGCGGAGCTGCCAGCTGGGGTTAAACCACGACAGCGTTCACTGTTTATATCTATATTAAGAACTTGATCAATAGGATTGATTTTTAACTCTGGGTTCTAAAGTTCACATTACATTGTGTGTTTTTCCAACTAATTAAACCCTGTGTACATTCATTACATATAAACACCCTTCCCTCTCACAAAGAACCTGCATTTTTACTAGCTTAAGACAAAACTGGGAGTAAAAGCAGAGCGGGCAGAAACTAAGCCAAGCACTGTTGAGAGCGCTGGGCTCAGACCAGCACCTCCTCCTGTGAGCTGATGACATGGGATGGCTGCACTGGCGCTCCCCGCAAGCATTATTCTGCTACAAGTTACCTTTTCCCCATTCTCCCGATAACATGGCTCTCTCTGGTCCCACTTCTTCTCTTCCAAAGCTTCTGAAGACAGTTCATCTTCTTCCTCCTCTTCCAAAATATCTGAAAGGTCAGAACTACGGTTGTGCTCAGCAAAAAGGGTCAGCTGTCGTCGTCCCATTTCAGACATTTTTTCTTCTTGCTATTGAAAAGCGAAACAGATTTCCTCAGTCCTCTCAGGCACTCTATTTCAGCAATAAAGCAGCATTTTAACTTTCTCTAGTACACATACAGCTAAAGTGTGGCAGGAAATAAATTGGGCAGCACCCAATGCAGCAATTGGCACGTGTGTACACACACACACAGACACACAAAACTGGCAGAGACCTTTTATAGCCTGCAGAAGAACAGTACTGCGTAAGACTGTAAAACCTAGGGGCGTCAAATACAATCCACATCCCTCCATGGGCAGAGACATTCAACCAAGGTTAAACAAACCTCTCTTTTCACTCTGGACATTTCTTTCATCACCTCCTTGCCAGGGGACAACCTCAGGAATTCCTGGCAGCTGCTCCCACCCGCGCTTGTGTCTCGGAAGGTGTCCTCTGTCCCCTCAGCCTGGCTCGGGGAGGGCAGAGGCTCTGGGCTCAAGTGCTTCTCCTTTGCCTCTTTTTGGGACCTTTTGGCGACTCTTCCACGGAGCATGCATGGCAGGTCTCCATATGTATCTTCAGACTACTGTTAGACAGGCTTTCCAGCTCTGGCGCTTTGGTTACAGATTGCTCCATCTGGGAAACAAACCAAAAAAAGGTCATCAGAAACAATGAAACCTGGGGGAGATATCACGCAACACTTGTGCACCAAAACGGGGCCCTTACCACCCCAAACTCTCTGACACAAACACTATGCGTTCTGCGCTGTTGGCATATGAATATTTTGGCAGGCAATTTGCAGCTGGGAAGGTTGGCCAGCCCTGGAACAAACCCTCCCTGCCATTAGCTGCAAGTAGACACACGGTCTTTCCACTGCTGCAGCTCTGGCCACCACACGTGGCTCATGTAAGCCACAGAAGTGTATTGACAATAACTAGTTTTAGAGCAGCAAGAAGAGGAGCCCAAGCTACACAACAAGGTCATTTCCCACTCTCATCTGCCAGAGGAATATCCTACACACCACCTTGCAGGTTAGCTTGAGCTGGAGGGGAGAACACTACCCCAGCACTTCTTGGAGCTGGTAAGGGCTGTGAAGAAAAGGGGAATTAATGAAGAAGAATATACACAGAGTGTACAACTGCACAGATTCGTGGTTGGGTCACCTAGTTGGATTACAGAAATTTTAAATTGTTGCCTGTTTTCCAGTCAGTTCAGTCTGGTGTTTAAGAAAACCTCTGGATGATGGAGGTGTGGAACCCCAGGAACAAGGAGGGTAAGGCAGGTGGCCTTCATCAAGCACCCCTTTCTCTAACCCTCGCTCTAAAATAAGGCAGCCTCCACTGTATTTTGCAATGGAGCACAACCTTTTCCTTACGTACTAGGCACACTTTGAAAATATTTACAGGATCAGACCCCTAAAGAGATTTAGACACTGCAGTGCCTAGTTTCTAAATGTCCCCTGGGCTCAGGCAAAAGCCAGACAGGTCTAGATCTCATGTTTAATCTGACAGCTAGGATCCTTCTGCCCTGTTTCTCTTTGTTGACAGCCAAGTGAAGACACGCATCTCAAGCAAGAAGGATGATTTGCATCCTGGAAGCACCCATTTCACTCCACTGACTACAAAGGAGGCAAAGTGACCCACCCATGTGTAACCATCTACACTAGACATCTAAATGTGAGCAAATGAATCACAATTGACCTAAGGTACTGTGAGCAGCAAATGACCAGGGGCTGAAGAATGATGATTGAAATTTTGGACTCAACATCTCAATGCTCCTGTGTATTTACCTGGCCTTTGGTCTTGGGCCCACACAGCTGCTGATGCTCCAGCAATTATCAGAAGTCTTCCCTGCTTTTGTCTAACTGAGCCTTCGCAAGCTCACACTGCCATGATTAATAAAGTCATGCTGAATTTAACAGTTTGAAGCACTCCCCTGAATCCCCAATGTCAAAGGTCAGAATGGGAAAAAGATCCTTTTTCCTGATATAATACATCACACACCAACAGGACCCACTTCCCTCTTGTCACAGAGCAAGCACCTTATAAATCATTTACCTGTTTTCTTATGGCATCCTCAGACATCCTCACCACTGTCCTAAAAAAGCCCTGAAAGCACTCACCCACCCTACAGGAATCCAAATACCCAATGTCATGACAGCTTGCCAGTTCTTCTCCAGACATGGCTGCCTCGCTGTGCAGTCCACTAAGGTGCTCCACCATGCTAGAGTGCCTACTATGCCTTGCGCAAACCCACTAGAGTGGAGGAGACCCCTTCAAGTCAGAGAGCACAGCAATGCCAGACTAACATTGACATCAGTGGGAACATCCTTTTCACCTTCTCTCTCTGATGAATTCTTGCTTTCCTCACTCTACTCCTGATCTGCTTGCATACATGCGATCCAGTGGCGAGCTTCATCTGCTCCTCCAGGTACTCAACAGCAGCCAATACTCCCTGCTGGTTTGCCAACCACTGGATGATGGCCCAAAGACAACAGTGTGTCACAGAAAGAGAAAGATGCTCAGTGGCATTTTGTTCCATTCCTCAAAATGATCCATTCTCCTTCCCGGTACTGGACAGGAGATGTAAGCACTTACCTGCACCGCCGTCCCTTCGTCCAGGCCTTGCAATTCTGCTTCCCTTGAAGGGATAGGCTCCGTGCCGTCACCAGGGAGCACTGTGCTGCCAGCTTGCTGAGGCAGCATAGTCAGGCATTTCTTGTCTTGTGCAGCATCTGATCCCTGTGGGGAAGTGCCTAAAACCTGCACCAAGGAAGCACTGGGAGAGGAGAGGTGTGGCGAAGAGGCTTTCTCTGCCAGAGATCGCGCTGAGCCGTCGTGGCTGGAGAAGAGATCAGTCAATTTGGCATCTGAGCTATCTGTGGGAACTTTTTGTCGAAGCGGGAGTGCAGCCGTCTGGTGCGTGGGTGGGCTGCATGCAGGCAGAGAGCCCCTGGGTTCTCCACGGGGCAGTCTGGAGGTAAAAGTGGTAGAAACAGCAGAATCTGAAGGTG
>NW_008824769.1:223197-237441 GCF_000699105.1 Pygoscelis adeliae | reverse complement strand
GCAAGACCGAGGAAATCTGGGCTGGAACTGAATCTACCGACTCTCCGTACAGAGACATCGTCCTCACAGAAACCTCCCGGCACACCTGGAACATCTGAAGCTGGGACAAGTCCACCAGGACACTCCCAGCTGTTGGAGACGTAACTTCTATCGCCTGCAAGCAAAAAAACAGGGAGCAATTATTTATTGTGCACAGCTCAGCCCTTCTGAGAATGACAATTCCTGAACCCAAAGTTAAGGACAGACCCCAAAGCTCTCGAGAGCAGGTGTGCAGAATTCTCACCCTTCTGCACAATATCAGGGAAGAATGAGCAGTAAAGAGAAATCGTTACCATAACCATTAGAGAAACTGGATATTCTATAAAACATGACTACATTCCTTCCTACTCCAGGTTTTAACTCTCCTTGTTCCCTACGCTTTAAAAGGCCATCCCTTTTTTTGGCCTCCCTTTCGCCTACCTTCCCAGACTCCTCCTCTTTTGAGCTGTGTAGAGAAAAAAGCATTTCCATGATAAAAGAGCAATCATCCAGCACAGCACCACTCTGTTTTGCACTGTGCTTCTTTAAACAGCTGTGGCTTGCCTCTCCCATGGCCAATGGCACAACATCATGTGTGCAGAAGACCGCAGGCCACTTTTAATACAGAATATCCTTGGAAGTTCTTTACCAGTATTCGTACTGGACCCTGGGGTGTTTGTACACCCTTCGTCTGTCCCTAATTTGAGAAAGGGCTGGAGAACGACACCTCACTCCTTACAGTCCAGAGACAAGCCTCAAGCGGTGGCAAGGTTGTGTGCTTGTACTTGTACTCTGTCCATGCCCTGTGGACTCGTTGCTCATTGAGCTCATTGCTTCCCCAAGGATCAAGCTAGTGCCTAGGGTGAGACAGAGGAGGCTGACACTAATTGTCCTGTTTTGCTAGTGAAGGGTCCTGCCACAGGAACTTTCCTAGCTTAGTTATATCAAGAACACATCAAAAATCTGGACAGATGTCTTTTTTGGTGTGCATCAGTCAAAACAAACAGCCCAAGCATTGTCCCTTCTCTGATATCATTCCTTTCCAGGCCAAGGACTGTCATTGCCTCCTCACGGCATGCTTACTGGATCAAGCTTTCCAGGTCTTGTGGCTCTGCAACTGCCCGCTACCCCTGCACCAGCCTCCAGCCACCCACCTGCACAAACGTCAGCCTTGCACAGCATCAGCACAATACCTTCTGTCCATCCGCATACACAGCGTAACCGGTGACTCGAACTCCATTGGAAGATCCTTCGGCATCAATGGTGACAGGTAACCAGCTGATAACAAGGATACCTGGCGAGGGACCAGCTTCTACCTGGACATCCAAAGGAGCATCAGGTGTGCCTGCGAGAGACCAAACAGATTTTCCTCTTGCTTACCTGACTACAGCATAAAGTTAAACTAAAACCTGGTGAGAATCAAAGAGAAAACTCCCACGCCAGACTTGCCACTGCAGAACTGTACTAGAAAAGACGGGCTAGTCTTGGGAAATTAGATAGACAGAACCAGAGAAAATAAGGTGCTCTTGTTCTGTGAAAGCTTTAATGCATAGAAAACAGAACTTTGCAAAAGTAGCTGAGGCCAAGATGCAGCAACCCTTAGAGCAAGGTCATGGCAAGCCAGATCTTCCACGCCCTGAGAGGCATGCTGCTCAAATCAGCAAAGGGGATGTCTTCCCAGAGCAAACGAAAACAAAAGAGAGAACAGATTTTTAAAATAAAGGAAGAAAAACATTAAGACAAAACAGTACAGCATCTCAGGCTTTGCGGCTTAATAAACCTTGCTTCCCTTCGCCCCAAGGCTTCATAGCAAAGTAATGACAGAGCACACTGCTCCAAGCACTCCATGCACACTGGCAATGGGCATGATGCTCTGATACCTGCTAGTGGGGTAGTGAAGCGTATCACAGCTGAGTTCTGCTCCTGCCCCTCTGAGACCTCTTCCCAAGGTGTTTTCAAGGGCCGGGCCTCCAGCTTGGCAACATACTGAGTGCTCGGCTGCAGGTTGTAGAAGGTGTACCAGTAGACCCCAGGTTTTGTTATGTCACATTCCTCCCCATTGAGATACACTGTGTGGTTGTAATTGCTGTTGCAGGGAAGCCACATGACCTCTGCTGACGTGGCAGTGACGCTTCTGACTTTCAGCATGGTTGGTGCCACACAAAAATCTTGCCCCACAAAGAAAGTGCATCGCAGTTTATCAGAACTGCCTTGCTCTGTCACAGTCTGCACAGACACGCGGTAAGCCTTTGTCTTTAAATCCAGCTTTTCAATCACTGCTTTGGTCTGAAAGCCACTCTTCACATTTTGACGTAGCTCTTCATCCACATAGATGTTGTAGCTTTGTATGTCTGGGCAGCCAGCTGGCAAAAGTGGTGGTTCCCAGCCTACAACTATGCTTCTGGCAAGCTGCTTGATCAAAGTCAATTTTCTTGGGTAAGGCACTGCTGTATGACTAACAGATTCCTCCTGGTCTCCTTCTGCTCCACTGGCCAATGGACTGATGCTACTCTCTTCAATGGAGAAATCGCTCTTATCTCCACTGCTGGTGCTTGCACTGACAAAACTTTTCTCCTGGTATGAACTATGGGTGATATCATTCAGCTCCGAAGGCAGAAACATCATGAGGTCATCATCTGAAACTCGCTCAACAAAATTGGAGGGGACCAGCCCTCGCCGGCCATCCATCAGCTCCCCTAAACAAAAAACAGGAAACCTGTTACCACTGCACCTACCGTTCAGCCTTCCAACCCATCTGTGAAGATAATGTGACAACATCTACGCTAGGTCATAACTGCACTGCAGTCAGGAATGAAAAAAAACCTCTGGGAGGTTATTCCTGGCAAAATTTCCTGCATTTCCTAGGGCTTCCCTAGTTAGATCCTAATGGCTACAGTGAGGAGACTCACTGCTCCACACATTCCAGAGCCATCTAACTAGAAAGTTGTTTTGTGTAATTAGCTTAAGGGTTTTTTCTTCTTCATCATCCTATTGTTCCTCATCACAGCTCTTTCACTAACTTGTGTCTTTTTCTAGCCTTCCCAAACTATGCAGATTCATGATTTTGTCTTCTCCCAGCCATACGGATTTGGGTTTTGTAGTACTTCCTCAAGAAAGTCCATCTTTCCAGCTCTGTGTTCAGCTCTGGCCGCCTTTTCAGTTCCCTCCTTTGTTATGCTAGCTTCTGTAATAAAGACGTCCCAAAAGCACCCATGGGGACGACTGATACCACAGCACTCTTGGTACGCGCAAGAACCATCAAATCACAGTCAAATGAGCAGTGCGTAGGGATTGCACTTACTTTCCCCTTTCAAACTCTACCTACAGCAAATCAATCGAAAGCAGGGAAAGCAGAAAACGTTAGTAAAGAATAACCTTTTCATTCTTTAAACAATAAACAAACAAACAAATAAATAAATACATGAGAAGCTTGGAAATAGAACGAAAGAAAGAGCCAGAACAGTCAAAGAGCAAGCAGTGCAACATAGCATGCATTTGCCTCAGCTCTTGCAAAGCACCTCAGTAAACTAGGATCCTTCATCCCATTAAGTAAGCCAGCTCCACAAAGAAACTTCATTACAAATTTACAGTCCACAATTCTTGGTTTCAATTCCATCTGCCTATTGGTCAACGAGGACCACGTTTTCAAAGGTGCCAAAAGAGAAACACACTGTGTGACACCAAATAGGATAACAACTGTAGTTTGGACTGCTTATCTTACACCCTACTCTGCCAAAAGAGCAAGAGGTAATCGAGACCATCAACTGCCTACAGTCTCTGGCTCACTATGCAGTCACTCGAAAGAGGGAAACAGACCATCTGCAGCAGGTGCCCAGGGCTGAACGTGTTCGTCTCCATGGCTAGGGAGGAACCATATGGGGATGAAACCTGGAGCTCTGCTGAAAGCAGTGGCAAAATTCCCACCCAGATCACTAGATCAGGATTTCATGTTTTAGACTTAATTTAATCATGACATAAATAAACCCTTTTCCAACAGAATCTGCTCTTCCCTCTGACAAACTAACTTTGGGCAGAAAACCTTTACCTTGAGGTTTCAAGATTCACTAAATTCCTCTCTTGGTTTTTTCAAGAGAGATCAACTCTCCACAGCAGTTCGGTCACATTTCATTCTACTAAAACACACCTTCAAAGAAGCCATCTTCATCCATGTCTCCATAGATGTAAATATATTCTCCAGCAGTCAGCGGAAGCTCTGCCTCTGGATTTTCATTAGGTCCATCAAAAGGATTGTAGCTGAAATATTTACAATATGAAGACTTACTTTGTATAGGAACTTTCACAGCAACACATTCAAGCTGTGATGTTAGATCAGCTTACAATTCACTGGGACTGCATTCACTTTTTGCAAGCAGCAAATTCCACAGACAAAGGTCAAGACTCTAGTTTATGGTTTTATATATAACTAATAACATTGCTCCATGTTCAAAGAGCAGCTAGGAATAATTTTCTGAGTAGCAGAACAGATGTCTTGTGAAGTTTCAAGGAACAGATCAGAGTGACTCAAGAAAGTGTTTAAGAAAAGATTTGAATTACCTGAGTGCCTGTTGTGTTTCTGAGTGTACCAATTAGATATGTTGTAGGACTCTACATTTCTAAAATAGGCACCCCTAAATTCACCTGCACCCTTAACTATTTTATCTATATAGCGCTCTACATTTCATGCATTTAATAGTTTTGAGAAAAAAATCGAAAATGTCCCAAACTTGTAAGGCACACTTTACTTGCCATACTACTGTCACGGACAAGCACAGCACAGAATCTCAAAATTCCCATGTTTAAAACCCTAAGAATGAGCTGATCTATGCAAGAAGAACGTTACATGAGTGGAAAAAAAGGTTTCTAGCCTTTTTCTTCATAATTATCCAGCCCTCAGTATCCAAGTTATAAATTTCTCAGTGGTGTAACTCAACGTTTTAAATAGCAGTCCAAAAGCTTCACTAGCATGAAAATGATAAATACATTGGTGATCGGGTTTGGACCCAGGTAGTTCTAACCTGCCTACCCAGGGATCCTCAAGCTAATCAGAGGGCCTATCACAGGAAAATGCCTCATGAAAAAACTTTATCTTTGCAAGCACCTACTGCCAGTTCCTGCTCTTTAGTCTTTAAAAGGGATTTCAACATGCCAAAGCAATGTTAACCTCTTTATGAGCTGAGCGAGACCTTATGGGCCCAAGACTCTGACATGAAGAGACAGATCACATTTGATCTGCTCCTCACAAGCACAGAATCATCCCAGTTCTCTTCCTCCCACTCCACAGTGTAAAAGCTGAAGGATATGTCAATACTCTTTGAACTGTAAATAGTGATTTGGGTTTGACCATGATGGCTCAGTGGATAGCAACAGTTACCAGAAAAATCGGGGTTTATTCTGTGCATTTTTTTGTCCTTTTAAAATTACAGCCAGAAGGATTTTGGCCAAAAAATTCAGGAATTCTGGGCCGAAATCTTCTTAATTGTTGGAATAAGATTTCTTGGAGAAAATTTCTTGGACTATTCTGGAGAAATCAGACATTTCAAGGAATGCGTCAATTCAAACTCAATTTTCCATCCAATATCATATTTTAAAAGAGTTTCATACAGTGCTGTTCACTGAACTACTAATGAGCTTACTACGTTTTTGTTAAGCTAAGCACATTGGATTTGCTTGTGCAAGAAATAACAGGTCTCAAAAAAATCCCATGGAGGAATAAGATACATGGTCTAACGTAATATCAACCCGTAACAGTGGTGAATCCTAGAGAAGAGTGCGAAGTAGGCAACTATGAGATAACCTGTCTAACCTCACAGACCACCAGAAATTACCCAGTACCTGTATCGAGCTAAGAACACCTGGAGCTTTGCAGGGCCTTGGTTGCCTGGCTCTGGCATTAGAGAGATGCTGTCAACATCCAGTTCTTCCATTTCACTTGCAGTGTCCACCTAAAAACATTAAAGATGAAGGATATGATATGGCCCAAATCAGAGTAAAGGAACACTCAAAGGGTTTGAACATCAGTGAACAAGTCCTCTAAGCTCATGTATGGTGCCAGTCTGGCCACTGGGCTAAGGACCGTCTGGAAGAATGACTTTTAAGGTGACGAAGTAGTAATAAGAAGCAAAGGCTCCAAGTTGCAGCTTCAGGGGTTCCAGTCAGACATTAGGAAAAACTCCTTGCCCAGGTGGGTGATGCAGCCTTGGGACAGGTTCCCACTGAGGTGGGGGATCTCCATTCTTGAAGAACTTAGAGCCTCAGCTAGGCAAAGCCACGGCCATGCTAGTGGCCTAGTGTTGGTGATAGTCTCACTGGAGTAGGAGGTTGGACTAGAGACTCTGGAGGCCCCTTCCACCCTACATATCCATAATTCAGTATATTCATTTCTTGCTACCTCTAAATGGTAGTTGTCCCTGTGTGCAACATAAACGGTAATCTGAACAAAGGAAACCTTATAGCTGTATTAGATGTCTAAGTCTCTAAGCACTTTTGTTCAGGCAGTTCTCCTCCAGCACCAGTAAATACTTCAATATAATGTTTATGTACTTTCAGAACATTAGATAGAGCTTTGGTTGGAACTGGTAGAGCCATCTTGTTCGAACAGCTGGCTCTGATAACACCCAGTAGCACATGCTGAAGGAAAGCATACAATAGACAGGGCAAGCATGAAACTCATCTTTCTGGTATAGCCTCTCGCTTCCTAGCAATCACCTACTTATGGACTTCCTAAGCTGGAGGCTGCACCCTGAATGCATTTGGTGACTACTGGCAGAAGCACCTTTGAGAAATTTGTCTTAAGTCTTTTTAATCCCAGTGACGTTTTGGAATTTTACATCCAGTGGCAATGAGCTATGTAATGCAATCATACTTCTTGAGGAAATGCACTCCCCTTGTGTTTGTTTGAAATGGTGCCAATGAACCAATTCAAGCTGCCTTTTTAAAGCAGACCTCAAGGCAAACGTATTTTTGATGAAGACCCATTGCAGGCACCAGAATACAAAGTAGGTATTTTTTCTAGTATATGAACTGCCAAAGTTAATCTTTGAAAGAGTTCAGAGCACCTTTTCAAGGTAGTGTACTCCTTGTAATGCAATCTGGCATCATATCCTAGGATAACAAACACCTGCACCCTGTAACACCCAAAGGTAGAACCAAACGGAGTAGCTTTTAGTAGCCTGGTTAACACCAGCCTGAGTGTTCCCATAACCATGTCTGGCTGAAGCCAAACGTTCTACACACTGGCTCTTTTCCAAAGATCCCACACTGATCTCTGTAGGCACTACTGGCCTTATCTCTCCATGGAGGCATGGTGGCTTCAAGCTTTCTCTTCAACTAAAAAATAGTAATTTTTCCCACTACAGAATTGACAGCAGTCACATACCTGTTCCTCCCCAGGTGTGACCTTCACTTTGCCTCTGAACATGACAGCTTCTCAGAGCTCTTACACAGTGGTAGGCAGCATCCTTTCGTTAGTGCCCTGGCCTCGGTAGCTCAAGACTTCAGTGTCCTCCACATGTACAACGAGGCACTCCATGTGGCCTCGAAGGTCTTAGTGCTCAGGAAACATCAGTGGACCACAAGAGCAAAAGCTGCCTCCCATGCCATCACAGCCAGCCCCACTCACAGCACTACTCTACCCTGAATTGTCACATCAAGTGATGTACAGCAGGGAGTATGAAAGACTGCTTAAGTGAATCCTACAATACTACGTAAGAGCTCCTGGGGAGAAGAAGCAACAACCGTCTATGAGATCTTGGTGACACAAACAAGCAAAGCCCATTAATTTCATCCCTCTGCTAGCACAAACTCAGCATCTTTTCACAGTTTCTTCCACCAAGTAAAATTTTAATACCTAAAAGCACCAGCAAAGAAGTTTGAGCCCTTCATCTACAGCTCAAGGCCAAAAATCGTCTGGACACAGTTCCTCAGCATGCTAAAAATAACGGTTTATAGCCTTTGTGTATTTTAATGGTAGCTGAGATGTCACAAGGAAGCTTAGCAAGAGCTTTCCCACACTTCCACCAATCAACCTCCCCACCTCACTCCTTCTCCAAGTTCCCAGCACTCTGTCTAGCCAGCTGTTTCCTTCCTGGAGCACAGCAATATGTTCAAATGAGCCTTACAGACATGGGCATCCAAGGCCTTTTCAATTTTTTCCTACAGCTTTTCTCTTGTTTTTTCCCCTGTTTTCTTCAGGTAGCCAGGAGGGAATGAGTGCAACTTTCCTGGTGTTCTCAGCAATGCATTTATTCCCTTGTGGCTAGAGAGCACAGGCTGCGGAGTGGAGTCCCATACTGACCTCTGGAGTTGGGCAGGATTTTGGACTGTTCTGCATGGACTCTGATTTTGAAGAGTTTGACTGAGATTCCACTTTCTTGGCTTGTTTCTGAGAACTGGTAGCAGCAACTGGGGAGCCAACAGTGGCATCAGGTGCCTGCTGTGACGACTCCAACTCATCAGTCTCTTCATTGTGAAGCTTCTTCGTACTCTGGTGAGTGAGCAATCCAGGAACCGTCGATTCTGCAATAAAATAATCTGTCTATTACTTTTAGCCACAGGGAGAATACAAGATGAGCAGTGAGCATCACAGTGAGGAAACACCCTTTAGAGCAGCTCAAGTCTCTAAAAATGTCACTCATTTAACAGTGCAACAGACTGGACACCCTGGGCTCTCTTTGGTCAGAGAAATGCCAGGTTCTCTTCATGACTACAAAATGAACCAAAAGTATTTACGAGAGAGAGAGAGACAGAGATCCCAAAAGTTAACTAAACATTTGCATTATTTCCTTTACACCTTTCCATTTACACAAATAACCACTCATTTGTCAAAACACTCGCAGGCATCTCTAGCAATTACCCTTCTCCCAGTGGGGCTGCGGGGTAGAGCTGCACAGAGCAAGAGGAAGCTCAGAAGTCACCAGCGTAGAGGTGAGAAGGTCAATTTTTCCTGTTTGAAGCCGGAATTGTTTGAGTTCCTGAGACAGGAGGCTGAACTGCTCTGTTTGACTGCGACACTGGTCTTCCAGATCTTTCACCCGGGCCTGACAGGAGAGACATAAGATGAGGCACAAACCCGTATCAAAACCACCAGTGGGGCTCCAAACAGCATTTGGCTTTGCTGCATCTTTTCAGTGGGTCTCAGACTCCAAGAACCTAAAGGTGTGCCCTGCCCACCAATGGTCATTAGGAACTGGCAGCTCCGCACCTATAGTATCTTTGAAAACCTGAGCCTCATCATCTATGAGGAGACTGACTGCAAGCTCAATTAGGAATTATCCCTGAAATGCTGGGTTTGAACTTCAATATCCTCTCTAAGCCCTGCACAAGACCAGATGAGGTAAGTCAAAGATAAATAAGCCTTGAAAAGAAAAAGATTGAAAAGGCTTTGCATGTTTACTGGAGCATTAAAATCACATCTCCAAAAGGAATTGCTCTCCCAATGCTCTATCTCGTCCATCACTCCAGAGACTCCAGCAAGCTCCCAAAACCTAACCTGGCTTCCCCACCATTCTGGGCAGGACTCCCGATTGTCTCTCCAGATCTTGGCTCCTCCAGGCGCTAGGAAGGGCAGAGAGCATCAGCACCCTGGCCCGTGTTGCAGAACATTTCTTTGATGCAGGCAGCCCACACACTTTGCCACCAGGTCCTACAGGGATGACTTGTTCCAGGAAAATGCATGCTGAATACAAGAAAACCACATCTCAGCAAGATGAGATGCAGGGGAGCCTTGGGGAAATACTATGCAGAGGGAAGGACGCATTCCTACTAGGGAACCATTTGTATTTTCCAGTATTCTCTTTCTATCATCTCTAGATCTTCACCTATCAAAATATTGTTGAGTCCTGGCTGTCCTTACACATCCCCACATACTCCCTAGCTGCGGGCATATCAATTCCAAGGAGAACGCAACTGCTCCTTTCCCTCTTCTTGCTCTTCCACCATGCAACAGCCTCTCTGGCTTCCTAGACAGATATCCTGTGTAGACCCTGCTCAGGCACTTCAGGTAATAAGTAAACAAAAAGCATTAGTGCTGGATGGAAATATATCATCTAATCAGCAGTTCTTCAACTTAGTTAATGCAGACAATATTTAATTTGGCATTAGTGCATCTGGCTGAGGTGCAGGCTCCGCCTTGCAAGAGATGACATTTGTTCCCTTTTTTCTCTTTGGGCTGAGATCACACCAGGCTTTGTAGTCACTCATCTCATCATTGGTAAGATGCATCAAAACAGATGACTGCATTGTGCTCTTCAAAATTTTTCATTCTACAAAATGTTTTTGAAGTGTCTTTTTCTCCTTCCAACTCAAAAAATAAATCATGCCTTGAAATATTATGAGACAAAGTCTGTTTTTTAGGCAGCTCTAAAAATAACACATCTGACCTGGAAAAAGCTTTCTTTCTGGTCTCAGCGTACCACAAAATCTTTCTAGCCCACTCCCTACCAACTTACAAGGGTGCATGCATTTTTATTTTATTGTGACATATCTGTTTTAAACACGTCAGTTTATCGCTTGTTTCCTTCTCAACTAGCTAGGCACTCTCAGTCTTGAAGGGAAGCCTGGAGAAGTCTCTGAAGTCTGGCAAGAAGTAACTGTCTCTGAACTGAAAGAGAATATCAGATGCCACAAGCAACTTCAGAAGTGTCTGAGTTCTCCACTTGCTCGGAGTCAACTCCTTGTTCACTAAGTCATGTTGTACAGGATACCTCTGCAATCATGAGTGTCTGAATTTACTTATAGTTAAGATTGTTCACATAAACGCTTCTCCCCTACGCATTACATCTTAATAGAGAAAAGAAACCATGAACAGTAAGAACAGTTGCACTGGATCAAAGTAGGGCTTCCTCTAGACCAACATCAGTCCCCAGTGCCACCTTGGGACGCAGTCTACAACAACACTGCAGGACTAGAGAGGGTTTTCCCGTCTTGTCTGGAGACCTGAGCCAGCAGATGCATCTGGACATTGTGTTTAATAGCATCATAGTAGTATCTTGGTTCTGTAAATTTATTAATCACAGTTTAAATCCATTTATAATGGTGGCCAAGCCAACAGCCTGGATAATCCACAGTTTAATTCTGAGATACCTAATTAGTCAGATGTCTTTTAGATCTTGTGTTATTCAAAACAATGTACAAACATCGCTTAAGTATTACTGCCACATCAGACACAATACATACTTCTAGTGGACTACTTGCAGAAGTTCTCACACAGCTGGACAAGCAGCAAGTTTCTAGGGCAGTGCTAGGAGGCAGGGGGATAAGGAAGAGGAGCCTAAGGACACGGCCAGGAGCTTCAGGGAACCGGCAGGAATCAAGCCCCAGACACAGAAGAGAGAGGAGTCTTTTGTGTCTATGCCCAACCCAGAAGGGGGAGGAAGGCGAGCCTCTCACACACCAACTGAGACTGAGTAGCATGATTACCAGAAGAGGCTGCAAGAGCAGGGAGCAGAGCTTGGTGGGGTCAGTTTAACCACCAATTCAGGAACTTACTCTGATTTTCCACACCAAGCTAGACCCAACTACCACCAGCTCAGCCCTGTCCTCTTAGACACTCTCCTTCTTGGCTGCTCTATTATACTTCCTCAGATGACGTTCCCCATCCAGATGCCCCTTGTTACCTTTCCCCGTATCTTCTGCTATATGTTTTTGAGATCAGAGAATCACAATTTTGCCAGAAGGGAACTCTACAGATCTGCAGTCCAAACTCCTGCTCAAAGCAGGGCTAATGCCAAAGGGATTAAAGGAACATCCATAACTCCACATAGATGTGGGTGCTACTTCTACAGGACGTGGGCATACCCTAATAATGTCCTTGGGCTGTTCCCAATTCCTTTCCTAAAAGTTCCCAGCACTGTACTTGCCTTTTTGACCAGACTTGTGAATTAGACTGACATTTTAAAAAAATCACCCTACCTCAAACCTGCATTTCCTGCCACAACAGGTAATTCAGAGCCCACTACTGTGCACCTTTAGTCACAGCAGCTTCTCCTCCATGTGCGTGCCTTTGCACAGTCAGTGTTACCTGTCATTTAATCTCCCCCTTACTCATGAGATCTTCTCTCAGCTCTTTGCAGTCAGATCTGAAGGTGACTGCTGAAAGCAGTTTTCTAACAGCTACAAACCCCATCACTTCCATATAAGCCTTCTTTCCAAATCCTTTGTGAACAGGCTGGCTAGCACAGCTCCCAGACTATAACTTCATTAGTTACTTCCTCTTCTGTGAAAACTATTATTCACAATCTCTGCTTCCCATCTCCCAACCAATTACAAAGCCAGCAGGACCTGTCTTTTCCTCCACGACACTTTCATTTGCAATGATATCACCATTGCTTTCGGGTTTTGAAGGAAACACTTCACTCTTGGACTGCAAGTAGTTCCCAAAAGACCTTTAAATGTATGCGACACACGGAGAAGGTGCACAGTTGGACAATTCTAAAAATCTGGAAGTGCCAAAAAAATAAAGCTCCCAATTCTAATCGGTTGAGAAAGCAAAGCTGCTCCATCAAACTCATAGTGGTAGCTCCTTTAATTACATTTATTTCTTGGAGGTGACACTCTTGCAATCTTTTCCAGAGTATAGTTAAAACAAGAATATCAAGCAACTGTCAAAGTCAGGACAGAGGAGAAAAATGTCCTGTTTGACAGGATTATAGCAGTACCTGCATGCAATCCAAAGTACTCTGGTAGCAAGAAGAAAAGCAAAAAGAGATATAAAACCACATCAGCAGTTACACTAGCCAAAAATCAACAATCTGCCAAAGGTAATCCAACCCTCAGTTTGAACGAAATTGTCTTCTCACCGACTTACAGTGTCTGCCTTGTTCCGTACTGAGATTCCTACCTCATTCCCAGAAGCATCTCCTTGCTAAACAAAAGCCAAATCTCACATACCAAATGCATGAATAAGATAACCACGCACTGTTTGAGGGCCTCCAAATCACAATATGCTTTGAGCCAAATCACAATACGCTTTGAGCATCAGTGCGGAATTTCAAGCTCTCTTTTCCCAGCACATTGCAACTGCCCACAAAATCAATGGAATGGGCACTTTGTGTCCAGACCTTTCCCCAGGTCCGAGACCAAGGAGTGCTGGGAATCAAGGCACAGCAGAACCTGCCTTTGACGTGATTTCAAGCGGCTAACAGCCTGCTCAGTCATGCACCCTGCTCCTAGGTGAGGGAAAACAAGCAAAGTTGAGCTCTGTTCACCATATTTCCCAACAAAATTCTACACTGGATTCCTGAAATCAGGCTGTCGCCTTTTGCATCTATGCAGTGCAAAAGGCAGTTGAGAATCTTGTCTTGTGTACTTTGGAACCACTACTGAACTCCTTCATTCCCATGAGCATAACCCTCAAGGTTTTCTTTCTAAGCGGAGACAGTCCTATCCATGGCATTTCTGCACACAGAAACTATCCCATACCTCTACTCACCCCCATCACTGCCTTATCACAGAACTACAGAATAGCTGAGGTTGGAAGGCAGCTCTGGAGATCACCTAGTCCAACTCCTCAGCTCACAGCAGGGTCAGCTAGAGCAGGTTGCTGAGAGCTTTGTCTAGTTGAGTTTTGAACATCTCCAAGGAGGGAGACTCCACTTATGACAATCATTTGACTGAACTCCTCCGACAGGGAAACAGACCGCACTCATTCTTCATTAATATTACATCAAAAAGCAATCCAAACACTTGTAAAAATGACAATACGCAGTGTAAGCACCTCAAACCCCCTAATTCTGCCCTACACTGATGTTCTGGAATGACTGTGATTATACTTAAGTTGTTTAAATGACTGTTGCTCCACACTAAACTTAGATTTTAATGACAGTTTCTCTTTCTTTGGTCCACCTGGTGTCATTGACTTATAAAGCATCTCTGTACCAGTAACATGAAAGCAAGAACATTTAACTGATGAGGTCCTTGCAGAAGAACACAACCAGCCTCTCAAACATAAAACAAAATGACTGTCCCTTTCTTCCTTTGCACAGGTAGATGTCTAGTTTAAGCCTAAGTAGCTTCTCCAATCCTTCAGTGAATTAGTTCAGAAAACATCTGGCAAGCATCAAACCTCCTTTCCCTTAAAGGCTGCAAAGAAGCGAGCTAAACACCAACTGACATAAGAGCAGCACCTGTATCAGCTCTGATCCTGTCCCTGCAGCTGAAAGCAGATGTCCCAGAAAGGACATGGCAATGGGGCAATACATAACGTCACTTCCCCACGATATTCATCCAGCC
>NW_008824769.1:213240-223162 GCF_000699105.1 Pygoscelis adeliae | reverse complement strand
TCAGGCTCTACAGTTCAGACACAGGTCAGGCCCTCTTCAAAGGAGATGCGATTTGCAGCCATGGAGCCATTTCCTCCATCAAGGACGCTTACCATCTCGCTCAACTCTCCTGGGCTCCGAACAGCCACAGAGTTGCTGCACAGCAGTGGACACAGGCAATTCAGCCTGCCATCTCTGACAGCATGTCACCACTACAGACAGGGCCATGGCCTCGTTAGCATGAGATCTCACTGTCCAGGCGTTGTACAGCGAGGCATTCTGCTCGGTCTCAGACGTTTTAGTACTCAGAAAACCTCAGTGGACTGAGAGCGCAGAAGCTGCCCCATTCACCATCACACCTAACCCAGCTCTCTGGCAGCCACTAAATCACCATGCCAAGTTCTAGGGTTTGGTGCTTTGCCTTTGCAGCTCCAGGAATCCACAGCCAAGGTTTTCTCCAAAGTCATCCTGATAATAATGAGATAATGCAAATCAAAACCAAAGCAGTGCTCATCACATCTGCCAGGCTGCACCGTTAAGCTGTCTGCCACCACAGCAAAGCGTGTTCTGTGTGGATGTCAGAGCACTCGCACAGCTGGTCCCAGCCGAGCAAATGGGACAAGGGAGCTGCCTCAAATTTCATCACTCGTTATGCTCAGGCAAAGGCCACATTTCTCCTTTTTTTCCCTAATAAAAAGCATAGAGCTCATATACACAAAAGAAATTTCAAATCACATGGATGCAAGAATTCGTCCTCCCTGCAGATGATCCTGGAAAATGGAGCAGGCAGATCTGAGGTTGGTTACTTAATGCATCCCTGAAAGAGCTGTTGAGCACAATCTGAATGAAGTAACCTACCTGAGGACTGAGCAGGCCAGGATTTAATCCCCAAAAACTTTGATCCCAGAGACTATTCTGCCAGCACAACCGATACTTGTCCACGGCAGCAACATATTGTGTCCGATCAAGACGTTAAAGCATTTTGCTCAAGAACCAACAAAACCCAGGGCATCGAGAAAGCTGACATTAAGAACAAAAGATACCAAAACTGCAGCCACTAATCCATCTTATTTTCTCCTGTCTTACCTCTAGAAGCTGTACTGCTCCTTCATGTTCTCTTTTTGCCTCTGCCTGCGCCTAAGAAGAAATAAGAAATGGAGTAAACAAGAAAGCAGCCTACCTAAGTTCACTATCATCACCACCTTGACAGGCCATTATAGATTTAAAACACTATACAGACTGAAAGCATCTTTGGTCTTTGGACAAACAGCAGTGAGAGATCAGAACTGCCATTCATCAGAAAAGCCCTTCACTTTGCTCACGTACCAGAGTTCGCCTAGACACAGACACTCTTCCCTGGTTTACTTTATCCTGTAAACTCACATATACCTCCTCCATACACCGCACTTCGAAGGTAACGAGGTGCAGGAGTCCCATCCCTTTCCAGGGGTTCAGAGAGTAAAATGTCCATTCTCCCACACTCTGCATACCTGCTGCAACCGTCTGACTTCCTCTTGCTTCTCCTGCAGGACTAGCAGCGCTTCCTTGTGCTCGACTTCCAGCTGCTGCCTTCGCTCAGCCACATTTCTCATGTGCTGCAGAACAATTCACAGACAGCTGAAGGGCGACATTACTGAAATACTGTCCTGTGTCCTATCACGCGCCATGAAGTCAAAACATGGCCTGTATTTCATGTCATCATCATTAAACAGGGGAGAAAGTAAGAAACTCCTACCACAGGCCAGAGCAACACAGTCAAAGAAAATCCTTCAATCAGTGATGGCCACCTTATTTCCCCTCCCACCCAAATCCCTGAAGCAGCCTTTCTTAAAGCACCTCTGCCTATTTTGGAATATTATTTATAATATATATAGAATCCTGTATTTTCCAGGATCCCGCAGCAGGAGAATTCCCAATGGAAGCAGAGAGACAGAAGAATGGACAAAAAAAGTAAAGAGACAACATGTGCCATCCAAAAGCAGCACTAAGTGTCTGGACAGTCCTTCCAGCCATGCGGATCCTACTGACCTTCAGCACCTGCTCCAGATTCTCCAGCTTGCTTTGGAGTCCTTGGTTCGTCTGAATTACTGAATCCCGTTCCTTAGTAACCAAAACAACCTGCAATTTCAGGTCAGCATTCTCAGATTCAACCTGAAGAGAAAGGATTTTCCATTAGCACAAGTAGCCATAGGTATTTCTTGTATAAATAATGGAGGACAATTTATTTCTCTATCTCAATAGTTTGTTTTGCAGACCTGCTTTCTACTTGTGATGATACCAAAATCATGAACCTCCTCTCCCTCTGGCTTTCACTCAAAACTAATACATGAGCATTTGTATCAGTCCTCAATGTGATGAACACTTTATTTGCACATACCGCTTCTCCCACTAGACTCATCTCCCCGCCCCATCTGCAAGGAGGAAGGCACTGGGATATGAACAGGCTACATAGTGAAGAGATACGAAAAAAGCACAAAGGTCTACAAGCTTTTTTGATCCTAGATGGTAGGATTAAACACAGAAGAGTACAGAAAGTTCAGTAGCCTGCTGAAATCATGTTTACCTCCTCCACTTACTACAGGAAATTCCAGCACCATATTTTGGTTCTAGGGCGCACTATGCCTTGATGACTGTTAGCAATGCAGATTATCAAGCAAAGAGAAACATTTCCACTTAGAACAAAGAGTTATTAGATATGTGGGAAGCCTTATGCATGGTGGCAACATTGACATATGGGATAGACAAGTGACTTTCTAACTCTTGTGCATTGCATTTGTCCAGAGAAGGAGCTGGGAACAGAAACCCATGGAGGATCTTCATTGGAGTACCAACTCTTCCACCATTCTCACAGGCAACAACATGTTCCTAGATCGCAACCCCCCGAGGTGCAGCCACCCCCCGCCCCCGAAATCTGCTCTGCAAACTGAACAACGCAAGTATCCTGCCTTTGTCCCAAGACCTGAAGGTTTTGGGTTTTCCATCTGGCAAGGGCAGCTCTGAATTGCAGGGGTGGCTTTCTCCCCTGGCCCATCATCAGCCACCAAAACCCCTCTTCAAGGATGACAAAAAAGTGTCAGAGGTGACGGAGGACTGTCAAACCCACCATATGCTTGCGCCACTTGCAGTGATGGGTTCTGCCCTACTACCACTCTGACCAGTGCACACTGCTCCCCACCAACCACTGTCCGTCTTTGGTTATGAACTCATTAACAAGTTACCACAGGTAAACCAAGTATGAACTTAAGTAAGGACAGAGCATCTCACTCAAGTCTTGGGAAACTCTGTAATAAAAATAGGGCAGTTAACTGCTCTGCTTGCAGTTACCATGGGGTACGCAGGACAGAGAGGCACACAGATGGGCACACGACCATTACTCAGCTGGCAACCTGAAAACCTAGCACACTAGCAAGTTCTTCTCAGCAAAATTTTACAGAAGCTAACGCTCCATCTGCCAAACAAAGATACTGCTTTTTACCTGTCCTGCCCATCCAGCCTTCTCGTTCAGCTGCAAGTTTTCTTCGGCCAGTCGTGCATTTTCACTTTGTGCCTCCTGCAGCTGGATCTCCTGTCCAGAAAGAGCAGGCATTACTACACCAAGGCCCTCAGACTAACTCCCCCAAATTATTCTGCAGAGCAGCTCCGCTGCTCCTGTTGACTGATGGTGCAGAATGCTGATGGGATGCTGCTTGACGGGTAGAAGGCAACAACGTGCAGCACTGCTCAAGCAGATATCAGCCCTGTGCCAGACAATCTGTTAGGTTTCTTTTCCAATTTACGTAGCCTCAAAGCCCAGAATGAGAAAGACTTTTCCTTGTCTACTTCACAGCTCCAGTGTCACATTATTTACATGCTGCTGCCTAGAACTCCGTCTTCACCTACAGCAATTCATCAAGTTTCACTGTTTGTTCAAGATCAGAGTCTTCTTGACAAGTTTCAGTTAAGGAAGAAAAATTATTTGGAAGAATGATGCTAAAGAGAGTTCTAGACTGCAAACTCAAGAGTTTTAAATGGCTGACTCTGAAACCAGGATTCAGTCTGGAGTTAAGAAAGCAACATGAGCCAGCCAGCACTCTGCCTTAGAGAATACTGTCTCTGAGCAGGCAGGAGGCCGTGGACATATGGAGGAACACTGACTCAATTTGTCAGGTCCAGTCCATCTGCAGCAACTTTGTATAGCATTAGAGGAATTAAATAGTTGCACAATCACATGACCCCACATAGACACACACACATTTCCCCATCCCAATGTTTTACGGATCATCAAATATTTTCTGGCTATCCCAAGAGCTAATTCCCTGTGCACGCAGTCTAAGTCCCAGCACTTCAAGGTGAGTTGGTCCCTTCTTGACCTTGAAAAGCTACTGTCTAACAACATACAATGACCAACTTATTCCTTAAACATCCCATTCTAACCCAGACAATGAGGCTGAGCTATGCACTATGAACTGCATATGAGTCTGAGCTATGCATTAGAACTGACCTGAACTGAGATTTGAGCAAGGCATAAAACATCTATTCAGAAGGTAAGCACCCTTGGGTGAAACTATACATTGTCACAGTCACTAATGCCACCAGTGCTGCTCAGCAAAGTAGAAACAGAAGGGAGAAATCCAGATGCTGTGATGTGACCTGTAAAACCTCCATGAAATTAAACAGAGGCGAGATTTCATCCAACAAATAAGAAGCACAAGCAAATGACTGTGGGTTTGTGTAATTACCATCTCAGGATGCAGAAATCTTTCGATACTTGTCTGGAGTGCATGTGAAAATGGTAAGCCTCTCCTCAAACGAGCAAAGGCCACAGAGTTTCATCCAGTGATTTATGTAGCTATATTATAGCCACAGCTAGCTGAAAGACTAAATAAACAATTCCAGCCTCAAGGACTGGAGCCCAAAATTTGTGACACTGTTCAAATTAAGAGAAAGACTGGTGATTCCTTATTAAGAGAAACTGAAGAGAATCCAAGAGAGTCACGGAACAACCTAGCTCCTCTTCTACCACTATGCTCAGAACAGTAGGCAACAAGAACACTTACCAGTTCTTTGCATCGTTTATGCTTTTTCCTCACTTCATGCTCAAGGTTTTCACATTTTTTGCGCTTTTTCTTGAGTTCAAATTCCTGCACAAAGCAAGCATAAGTAGATCAGCAAGTCCACATTCTTACAATGCATAAGAAATTCAAGCCCAGCTACTCAGACCTAATGCTGCATTAGCTATTTTTATTTTCTTAAGAAAATATCTTTGTGACAAACATAAAGAATACAGAAGCCAAGGGAGATTTTTTTTAAAAGGTAGTAAAACCAAAAAACTTCTCAGGTGAAACAGCTATTCCTCTCTTTCCCAAGCCTTTCATCTTCTAGAAACAGTTCTCTGCTTCCCATTTGCACAGATTGTTCCTATTTGTATAGAACAGTATGGAGGACAGGATGCAGGGGACAAAAAGACAGAGCTGTGCAAAATATTCAGCTTGAAACTGTGCTATCTTAGCTCCTATTCTAATCCAAATGGCATCTAACAGAGAGCAGACATCCTCTGGTTATGTACCTTTATCTGCAGTTACTCGCTACCACTCTTGGTTCCTCAGACAGGTAAGAACTGCTAAACCTCACTGTGAACTGTCCCAGCTTGCTGGAACAATTCACAAGGGACATATTCCTCACACGACATCTGTCCCAGGTCAGTCACATCTGTTCCCAGTTCAAATTAGACTAAACCAAACACAGCACAGAATCTACCGGCGTGTTTCCCTCTCATTTTAGTGTGACATATTCTCCCGCCAGCCCAATACCTGGAGCTGCCGCCCAGCGACACTCTCCGTGCAGACAGCCTGTGTTTTCCCACCGATTCCCCAAGCTTCCCACTTTTGCAGAGCAGCTGCGCCTAAAAAGACTGCAGTCCCCAGAATCTCTGCCTGAATTGCACAGGTGAAAACCCCAAGAAAAAGTATAGCACTCCTTCACCCAAAACCAGGTTCACAACTCACCAGCTGCTGTATCTGTTGGCTGCTCTCTTGGTCTATTATTGCATTTTTGGGAGGGAAATTTTCATGTCCTTCAGAGGCAGGTCCCAGCGGTTGCACACCTGGTTCCACCTGGAAAGCAAGCGAGATGCCAGAGAGCTCAGGGACAGCCAGGACTACAGAGCACACCATGCACACTGAGGGAGAAGAGGCTCTCCTGGCACTACCGCCTGGGAGAGCAACGCTCCACATGAAAACCCCTGATCTCTGAACTGCACCACTGGACATGGAGAAAGGTGAACACCATGCCGGGATCTCTCGGCCACCTATGCTGGGAGTCTTCTGGAGCCCGGCGCCAATCAATCCAGCTTGACTAAACCACCCACATGCAACAGTGGGCTCCAGAAAGCTCTCAGATCTGAGTTCCCATTTATGCCTCATCTAAGGTTTCAGTGAGAGCCATCAGCAACACCTTTCATGGTCCTCTCCAAAGCAATAAAAAGAAGACGGAAGATGGTCAGAAGGGAGAACACAACCTTCATAAACAGCAGAAAGTAGAAAACAGTGAAGGTGTCAGAATCGAAAGGCAGGGAAGAACAGAGAAAAAATACCCAGAAATGGAGCATCCCACCTCAGCTGGTAGCTGAGAAGGACTGAAATGGGAGCAGATGTGCTATGGCTTATGTGCCACCACCAAACCAGATGAAAGAAGACACTTTTCTGTACACGTTTTGTACAAACAAAATGCCTTTTAATTTGGGCTACAGACAAACACACTTTTAATCCTCCAAATTTTCACTCTCAGCTGATATTTGACTTGGCATTGTCTGCCTAGAGTAATCCTTGACAGCAGGGCAAGGCCTGAGATAAACAGAAGAGGGCTTTAATAATGTTTTAAACATTGAATTTAAAGTTGTTTTTTATAAATACATTTTAGGGATAGGAGATCTTTAGGATCATCAAAACCAACTTGTACAGTGAGGAAGCAGCGCATTTTGTGACTCCATCTCAGCCTTTAACCTTCAGTTGGCCTCTCATCAAAAGTGGAATTTCTCATTTCACTTTGAACACCTACAGTGCCGAGGGACCTGTCTGAGCTCCCTTTACGGTCAGTCATTAGGACAGTGTCTAAGCACTATACCTAAAAAGTGATTTCTTTTACCTCTTTTAGGCTTGAAAGCCACAGGTTTTAACTATCTATATTCGTGGCTCCACTGCCGAAAGTCAGAAAACTCTAAGAGACTACATTCAAGCCCAGGCTATCAAGGTTTTCACATTTTCTGCTACAAGGAAAATTCTGAAACCACTTCCCATGTGAACCTTATTCCCTACCACCCAGGGAATAAGGTTCACTTGGGAGCCTGGCAGTCTGAGCACCAACCAGCGGCTGGAAATCTTGAGATCCTCCACCCAAGCCACAGTACCCTGGGAGCTTTCAGGCATGCTGTGAAACCAGTATTTAGCTCTGGTATATCCATGTGTAAATGAGACTTTTTTTTTTTTAAACCACTTGGCACATACTAAGTTTCAAATCTGTATTTCACACCTCCCCTCCAAAATTATGCTTCCTTGCAAACGGAAAATCATAGAATCATAGGATAGTTTGGGTTGGAAGGGACCTCTAAAGGTCATCTAGTCCAACCCCCCTGCCCTGGGCAGGGACATCTTCAACTAGATCAGGTTGCTCAGAGCCCCGTCCAGCCTGACCTGGAATGTGTCCAGGGATGGGGCATCCACCACCTCTCTGGGCAACCTGGGCCAGTGTTTCACCACCCTCAGCGTAAAACATTTCTTCCTTCTATCTGGTCTAAATCTACCCCCCTTTAGTTTAAAGCCATTCCCCCTTGTCCTGTTGCAACAGGCCCTGCTGAAAAGTTTGCCACCATTTTTTTTATAAGCCCCCTTTAAGTACTGACAGGCTGCAAGAAGGTCTCCCCGAAGCCTTCTCTTCTCTAAGCTGAAGAACCCCAACTCTCTCAGCCTTTCTGCATAGGAGAGGTGTTCCATCCCCCTGATCATTTTTGTGACCCTCCTCTGGACCCACTCCAACAGGTCCATGTCTTTCTTATGCTAAGGGCTCCAGAGCTGGATGCAGTACTGCAGGTGGGGTCTCACCAGAGCAGAGTAGAGGGGCGGAATCCCCTCCCTCGACCTGCTGGCCACGCTGCTTTGGATGCAGCCCAGGATACGATTGGCCTTCTGGGCTGCGAGCGCACATTGCTGGCTCATGTCCAGCTTTTTGTCCACCAGTACCCCCAAGTCCTTCTCGGCAGGGCTGCTCTCCATCCCTTCATCCCCCAGCCTGTATTGATACTGGGGCTTGCCCCGACCCAGGTGCAGGACCTTGCACTTGGCCTTGTTGAACCTCAAAACGTTGCATTTCAGTCAACTTCAATGAAATTAGGTCCCAAGGAATGCTAGTGGATGCCAGCTAAGGTTAGATACTCACTGCACAAGTACCATGCACTATGCTTCACAAGTCACGCTCTCTTGCAAATAGATATGCAGTACAAATCTGCTTATTTGTGATCATTTCCCAGCAAAAAGCTAAATAAAATGATGCCATTCCTAATTACAAAGAACTCACAAAAATGACAAAATTATAAATTTGCCCACATGGACCTAATTTCCACCCAAGAATAAAGATATGCCCCAGCCACATGCTCACATACTGTTATTTTTACGCAGAACCCAGACTCATCACCATATTAAACAACTGATAAACAAGACTGGCACACACCACGAAGAGAGCTGTGCCACCTCATTCACAGCAGGGACTGGAAGATGCTCAATGGATGAGCCAGGTGCAAGGAATCTGTTCAACCATACAGTTAAAAATCACTGTAGAACAGCTGCTTTCCACCCCCAGCACCATCCACCTGGAGAGCACTGACCTTGGCAGAGACTCTGCTGAGAGAGCAGGATGGGGCTGTACAACTGATCAGCACCCCCACGCTGTACCAGCTAAAGCCGAATATACAACAGGCACAGAAGTACCTGTACTTTGGAAAATGACCAGAAAGTTTAAAGCACGCAACAGAGTAAATTAAAAATGTTGTAGGCTTTCTAGAAAGCTCTGCCCTTGGCACCCAGAAAGCAGCATCGCAATCCTGCCCCCAAAGAATCACTACAGCGTTTTCCACCTAACCATGGCCCGTCCCCTCAGCGGTGCCAGGGCAGCTCTGTGCAGTGTCAGGCAGAGCTGGACCAGAAAACTGAGGCAGGTTTCAGGACAAGGGGGAGGAAGGCTGGGTTTGCTAGGTTGGTTTTAACTCAGATCCGTCACATCCCACTGCTCAACATGAGTTGCACCAACACAACTGAAGGGGCAGTGGGAACAAGCGGTGGTGCGCAGGAGGCTGTTTAAGCCAGCACCACCACTGAAAGAAATCCCTGCTAAATTATGATTTGTCATTACAGAGATAAGCATCACCCCAAAACCCTAAATAAAGAAGTAGAGAATTCAGAAGGAGAACAGAGAAATGGGATTTTCCGAGGACACTTAGAGGAGAAGCTTGCTCCTTATACTCTGAGGAAGTTCTCTGAAAGCTGGGGAGTACTGCCATGACGCACTGTGCTGGGGAGCCGGATAGAACAGCAAAGTCATTTCTTTTAATTACGATAACTGCGGTTACTGCCCCAAGAGCTGACTTCATCCTCCGCATGGCACCTCTGCACCCGCATGAATACAGCCCGTTGAGCCTGGGGTATTCTGCGCTACAGGTTTCAGCTAAGAGAGGCAACAGCCTCCTTGCTCCCCCTCCACTACTGCTGTCGGGCTTAGTCTTATTGCTGTTTATCCGCCAGAAAAAGTTTTGACAACGAGGACAGGCTCCTGAATCAGAGGAATAAAGAGCATCCATGAGAAAGACTGCAATGCATGTTCTTGTCTGACAGAATCTACAGGGTCAGTTGAAAACCAAGGTATGGAAGGGCCGTTCAAGGAAGATAAGGGCAGCACCGGGGGGGGGGGGGGATCTCTT
>NW_008824769.1:211908-213216 GCF_000699105.1 Pygoscelis adeliae | reverse complement strand
GTGCATCCCTCTTCATCATGGAGGAATTTTGGGGGTGAGGGGCCACCAGGGCAGAAATCTCAAACTATGAAGAACAGAGCTGAGGATCTCTCTCAAACTGAACTGTCTATAAGAACAACTGTGGAAGCCAACAAAATAAACAGTAACAAATCACCAAGATGAGACAATATTCACCCAAGGGTTCAATAACCCCCTTCGGCATGAACTGAATCTCTCACTTCAGCAGTAACTGAATCAAGAGGTGCGGCGTGTCACTCCTCCGACACCGTCTTAATATGAAATAACTGGAAGGTGGCAAATGTCAAGTTTTAAGAGTATTCCAGTGGAGATCTGTGGAAACACAGACCAGTACATTTGACACCTGTTCCGGGCAAACTGATAGAAATTGCAACAAAGGTTAGGCAGATACTTAAAAAAAACCCAAACAAACATATATTGGGAAAAAAACCCACACTCACAAATCTATAAGGAGTTTTTCTAAGATGTCAGCAAGCAAACAGGTGAGGGAGATCCAGTAGGTACAATCTGCTTGGGTGCTCTGAACACATGCAGCTACAGTGCTCTGAAAGGCTTCTGCAGACAGCGAGCCACCACAGGATGAGGGGGAAGGCTTTCTCTCCAGTAAATATCTAGTAAAAATGAGAGGACTAAAAAAGAGGCAGCGGGAACTGTGCTCTCCAAGTACTGATGTAGCAAAGAAACAAATGGTGAGGAGGGCCTCATGACACTGAGAGATTACAGAGGGCCGTCAGACAAATGATGTTTTAATAGGACCCAGTGCTTAGACAAAAAGGCAAAGAGATCTATTGGGAAAGGGAGATAAAACTTCATTATGCCACCATATAAATCAATGACACAGCGGCTGGGATACTGCGTGCAGCGCTGCTTCCCCCAACACAAGAACGACAGAGAAAATGTACAAAGGAAGGAGACAAAGATGATTAACACTGAATAATGGAAGAGGCTAGGAAGAAACAAAAAAAAAACCCGGCTGAAGGAGAGGGGCCTATAAACTCACGAGTGACTTGGAAAAGACGAACAAGGAATGAATATTCAATACATCTATAACAGCTGGGGAGCAATAAACGAGAGCAGCTGATGGGAGTTTGGAGGGGAGATGAGTAGCCCGTCCCCACACAGCCTACAGACGTGGAATTCTGCCACGGGACACGGCCGGTACCAAAAGCTTCGGCAGGAAACCGGGTGAACCCACACAAGACAAACCCGCCAGGAGCCAGCGGACCCCCCCGTGCCGCCCCTGGCTCAGGAAACCCACAAACCGCCGGAGCTGGGGGGCACCGGGGTGCA
>NW_008824769.1:206519-211197 GCF_000699105.1 Pygoscelis adeliae | reverse complement strand
GGTGGGGGACGGCGCAGGGGCCGTGCGGGGCCCAGGGCCGTGTGGGGGACGGGCAGGGGTTAGGGATGGGGCTCACGGAGCAGCAGACCCCCCTGCCACCGCGGCCATGCCCATCGCTCACCCATGGGGAGCCAATGTCCGAACCTCCGCAAACACCAAAAATGTGTGTTTTCAGCAAATGAGGGTAAAACGAGGGGTTGCCTGGTGCCCTAGGCTGGAAAACTCAGCGTGGGAGACCCGTGCCGAGGAAGATGAGCAGGACCGAGCCCTCGGCGTGGCTCGGCGACCCCGCGCTGGACTGGGCTGCCACCAGCGTCCATGTCCCCCCTCGCCCGATGAGACCTGGCGCTTGAATCGGTCATTTCAGAAACCAGCACAGAACCTGTTCGCAGCGGATGCAAACCGCAGTGCTCACATACTCTTAAGAAGTTTCCTAAGGACAGTAATTAATTGAGTAATTAAACAGCAAAACTTTTAGATCGCTGACCCACTTGTCTCACCTCCCTGCGTGCTTCCCCTCCACGCACTGGGTCTCCCAAGCGGGCCTCCTTCGGTAGAGGTGAACCTTTGATGCAGGTATTTAGCATTGGTACGGGCGGTCCCAAGCGTGCGGGAGCGCTTGGCAAAGCGCCGCCTGAACTGATTTTAGAGGAACGTAGACACTCCTTGAAATTCTTCAGCGCGATCTGTCTCTGCAGCCGTAACACCTCTCTCTGGGACTCCCGCAACAGGCGGTCAAACTCAATGACGTTCAGGCAGCGAGGGTCATCCTGCGGGAAACACAAACACGATATGGAGTCGCTGACAAGCTCTAAAAGGTGGAACAGGTCGGCGTGGTGATTTAACACGCAAACTCCAAAAGCCTTACTGAGGAGACACTGGCAAAAACCAGGTAATGTGGCACACAAAGATTTCTGTTTCCTGGGTCTCCAAAGCCTCCAAAGGAGTCACTTTGCATCCCTTATGCAAATACGCTATTCCTCCCGCAGATAAAAACTAGCCTGTAGTGCTTCTGCAGCTATCCCAGTGCAAAGCAAAAGGGCTTTTCTAAGTGTGTGCTTTCTCAGCGCTTGCCAGCAGAGAGCGTGTCAGGATAATATAATTTCGTTTCCCAGCCAAACGAGAACCTTAGCTAGTTTACCTCCTTGATGTGGGTGCTGGCATTCTCTGCAGCCCTAACGGTGGTTAGGCCTTTAAATGCTGGAAAGAATGAAGAACATCTGGGATTTGTTCAGTTCTCGCTCAGGATAATGTTTGGTTTTCAAACATTCTTGATTTCTAACCTCTTCAGAGACAGTATGTGTGGATGGGCCCCTATCTTTAGCACAAGGGGTCACTCCCATCCACTCGGGACCCAAAACCAGCAGCTTTTGAAGGAAATGAGTGCAATCTTACTCTCACAAAAACGGTGAGACTATCTCACCAGCTTGTTTAATTCTTCAAAGGTTTTCAGGTTTCAGGAAGCTGAAGAAACACGTACCTGCATGTCCATACATACGTACAAAAGCTAGTTATGAAAACCTGTCTTTACAAATATGCTGCTGGAGGAGACATTGCTCATTCTCCTGGAAAGCTCCTAAGCCAGTGAATTCAACGCATAATTGGTATCCAGGACAAATTTAATCTCCTTCCCTGTTCACTTCTTATTTGCCCTAAAAATAGCATGTGCTTTATAAATACAATTTGTGTAGAAAGCCATGGTTATTCTCACGCTGCAAGGGGGAAACTGAGGTAGCATTAATGGGAACTGATTACAGATTCAAGAAGTGAGCAGCTGGGCCTCCTCTGTGCCAGACCCATGTTCACGCCATCAGGGTAGTAGTTCTTTAAACAAAATTGGCTGTGGCTCTGTATAAAATCTCCCTTCCCCCACCAAAAAAAGGCAGCTATTCCCAACAGACAGCCTCCGAAGCCTGGGGGAACAAGGGAGTAGAAAAAAAGCTCAGTCCTCCACTCACAGTTTCTATTATACACGTCCCCTGCAGCTGCCTCGCTGTTCGCCACAATCCCCCACTTCCAAGAATCCATGCTGCAAGAAATTGCAGCCTGGCTTTAGCTGGAGCTGGGGTTTGGTTGGAAGCCCATCACCGGAGCATGATCTCAGGAAATCATTTTATCCTACCCTAAGAGCCCTGACTTTGCAAAACAAGGCCAATGCTTTTGCAGCCCGGCATGCAGGGTGTCCATCCTGCCACTGGAAAGGAACTGAGTAGGTCCATTTCATAGCTACTGAAAAATTTGTGCAGATTTAAATAGCCTAGATTAAAATTGATTTGGTTACAAACTCTGAGCGTGCACATAATATCTCTGCATATAAACCCCTTCATTGGCATAATGCATTTTGCATGCTGCAGGCAGATTACGTGAATTTTGAATTTTAACTAGCTGAAAATTAAAATTTAATGAGCGGCTTGCTTGGAAGAGAAATGGGAAAAACAAGATCAGACAGAATGATCTCCTCTCTTGCTGTCTTCTCCGTAGATTCCCTGCTCGTGTATCGATGCCCCCCATTACTGGTGCCTCGGCAGTTACACAAACAGACGGTCTCGCCTGCTGAGCCAGGGTGGTCACCCATGCCCTAGCAAGGCAGCGGCTGAATTCATCAACCCTGAGGACTGCAACCATGTGTATTTCCTTGGCCAGTAATGAATCCTGCTCACCTGCCTTTGTCACATTCCTCTACAATTTGTCATTCTCCTGTCCCTGGCAGATTCAGGTTGCCCAGCATGCTCTGCTAGGAAAATCAGACTGCTCTGGAAAGGGTCTGTTCCCACTTCTGTGGGGGTCTGCGGTGAGAAATCAAGGGACAGGAAGGGAATTTCTTCTTGGTGACACTGTAGACCACAGTCAGACCTGGATAACTTTCTCCTGTGGTTTAATGCCAGAAGGAATCAGTGAGGCAGCCTGTACAAACAGCAAACACCCGATTGTTCTACGTAGACCTAGATGAGGTCTACATTACGGAAAGACTGAGAATCTACCTTCAAACCCATAGTTAAAATGAACATACGGGGAGGTCAGGGACAGAAATAAAGCTGCTTTCAGCAAGAAAGTATTTGTCACCTAAATGTCATGTAAGTAGGGTAGGTAGAAATGTAAGTATTCATTCAGCTCAGCTGGGTGCAGGAGCATAGGGTTGCACTTGACCACATCTGCATTAGCAAAATGGGGAATCCAGTGCGAGCCCTAGTGTTACTGAGCTTCTCCTGAGAGTTTATTAACTGACCTAAACTGAAAACGTCCAGCTCGTGAACAAAAGATGTATCTGATATGCCCAGAACAGGTTGCTTTAGTCACCTTGAGTGGGAATCACTTCACCTAGCTTCAGATGTCTGCAGAGGCTCCTTTCAGAGTCATCGCAGAGAAGCAGTGCTTTGAGGGAGCGACACGTCCAACCAGTTTTAGACGTCTGTCTTGGGATGAGCTGAATTATCCCTTTTATCCCATCATTTATATCGGCAAGTTCTGTGCTGGTGCTGAGGGGAACGTAGGTCACCAGCCCAGGTGCAGGCATCAGCATTGTAGATGGTTTCATGAACACCCACCCCTGTCTAATCATTTGTACCCTTAGTCATAGTCATAGCAGCATGCACCTAGTTACCACCCGTCTCGTGCTGGCTGTGAGCACTCGGAAAGCTGCAGCTCAAGACATGGGATTTAGACTGGGTCTTGGGAACATGCTGAGCTGGTTTACTTCTTAAAGAAACACTTTAAAAGGAGGTCTCCTGCTTCGACATCTTGCTTGAAGCTCAGCGCTGTGAAAAGTCATCCTGTATTTGTGGCTTCTCAGGGTTTGTCAGGGGGAGGGTTTTAGTCGCTGCTGAAAATGGCAGCTCAGACCCATGAATTCATGGAGGGACAACTGGTGTGTCCCCCAACACACTGTTCTGGAGGGGTCCGGACACCGTCTCTGCCACACGCTCGCCTAATGTCCCCCATCCAAACCACACATCAAATGCCCTCTGTTTTCAGTCTGCTCTTGGGAGTAATTGCCCTCACACCGCTTCCTGGAGCCTGGTTCCCAACCCTGTTGTTGCACTGCTTGTCCCCAGCCAGTGAGTGATGTCCCAGAAAGTGTCTCACCTTCCCTGCGATGAGTTTAGCCTGCAGCTCCCGGCACTCCTGCTGCAGAGCTTCGATCTGCTTGTCTTTCGCCAGGAGAGCACTGGCTTGCTCTGTCAGGTCCTTGGCACGCTGACGGGCAAATGCTTTTTTACACAGCTCCAGGCTGGAGCCCTTCAGAGGTACTGGAGCAGTTACCTACACCGGAGAGAGCAGCAAGGGAGAAAGCCACGTGCGTTGGTGTTCGTTAACCATCACCCCAACAGCCATCGGGCAGGGAGCACTGTCAAGAGATGCAGCCTAGCCCAAAGGACAGACAGACAGAGGAGCATGACAGATGTACAAAAAAGTGGGAGGAAAGAGGAAGGGCTGGATGGAGAAGTGGATCAGAGAAGAGGTGGGAAGGAGAAGGTGCTCAGCAGATGAGGCCAATGGGTATAGTCAGCACAGGAGGCTGCAGGCAGGGCAACAGCGGGTGTGGAGAGGAGAGAAAAACACCACAAAGGCAGAAAGACAGGAGAAGGCGGCAGAGAGGAGGAGGGGAGGATGGCAGGAAAGATGAGCATGGGAGGAAGGATGGAGGTGGCCAAACCAGGAAGAGAAATGGAGCTTCTGT
>NW_008824769.1:197220-206483 GCF_000699105.1 Pygoscelis adeliae | reverse complement strand
TGGGAGAGAGGGGGGGGAAGAGCAAGGGGGGAGACTCAAGGTGGAAGAGCAAGGGGGGATGGCAGTGTGCTACAGGGGGAGCAGGGCAGGCAGGGACAGGCAGCTGGCAGGGCCCAGGCTCTCGGCAGAGGTCTCGGGCAGGAGCTGAGGCTGCCCGGCTGCAGTCTCCCTGAGATGCCTGCTCTCAACATGCGCCCTCATCCCTGGGGCCAGCTCTCCCACTGGGTACCAGCACTGCGGAGCTGGAGGAAGGGGCAGCTCACACCCCCCTGCTCATCCCAACCCTCTGGCCACATCCAGTCCCTGGGTCTGTCAAACCCTGCCTCTCCCTGTCCAGCTATTTTTGCCTGCACAAAGCCTGACAATTTGGCAAGGGCCAAACAACAACTCTCTCCCCTGCCTGATCAGGAACATGGCATCCTCTGTGCAAACTTCTCCTCCCCAGGTCTTCCTGAGCATCTCGCCCACGTGCAGAAGCTGCATGCCGGGCCCTGGCTCCACACGACCTGCGTACCAAGCACTGAAGGCAACCGCTGCCAGATTAACCCCGGCTCGTCAGGGCCCCTTCTCTGGGCATGCAGCTGCCTGGCCCTGCCTCCAGCCCACCCTCCACGAGCCTCAGCCGTCCAAGCACTTTCTGCTCTTGGGAGACCTGGGCCAGCCCAGGAGCTCAGCAAGTCAGTTCTCCCAGGGCTTGCACAGGTCTTAAAACCGTCACCACCCCAAAGTTTCACTCGGGAAAAAAATAAAACAGTATTTGTATAGTTGCTGGAGGTCTGCATAGCTGTTGGATGTATATCAAATGATTTCTCTTAACATAGTATCTGACAAGTCCATCTGGCAGCAACTGTTGCCCTGCAAGTACCAAAACCCCGTGACAGACAGGCGGCGTGGTGCCTGGGGACAGAGAGGGCAGGCAGTGCCAGGAAAACCCCCTACCTTCTCTTCAGCAAATCTTTCACTTCCTCCTTTCTGTCCTAAAGGGCTTGAATTCCCCATCAAAATCCCTGGTTTCTTTCCAACGGAAGAAAGGTTTTCCCTTACTCCACTGCAATTAAGAAGCTCATGCAGGTGCTTGTGCCCGAGATCCCACATCCTACGGCCATCTCCCACCACTCCTGCACCATGTCAGATACTACAGGGTTTGCAACAAGCTGCTGTTGGGTTGGAGAAAGCAAAAACCATGCGGCTTGCACAGCAATGCAAGCGAGGTGTGGATGGGGCAGAGCAGTCTCTCTCACCCCTTCCTGTTTTGCTTTACCGCACTCCTTTTCTTATTCAAATACTTCCTGTTTCTTTTCGGTGAAGTCAGATGAATTATTTTCATGACTTGCCCAGGGAAAGCTGAGCTAATTACCTTAAACTAACACCTTAAGGTAGGTCAGCACATTTACAGCAAGAAACCAAGCAGGAGGAAATTGCTGAAAGCCAGCTCCCCACACACGAGCAGAAGAAGCTGGCGGTGGCTGGGTTTCGTGATTCTTGCCCTGCTGCTGATGTGCAAAGCATGTTTGCAGTAGGTCTAAGAAAAGGGGAAAGAAAGGGCCTTTCTAGCGCAATAGAAGTAGCAAGAGAGAAGTCCCGGCGACGAGGTGCTCTCCTAGCTCAGCTTCCCATCCCAGCCGTGCCCAGCAGCGGCAAGCCCCCGCACTCACGACTTTGAGGTTTGCCTCCTGGAGTTTCCGGGCTCTCTCCTCCAGGCGCTTGGCAATCACCGCCAGCTCCGCATTCTTCCTCTTCAGGTGCTTCACCTTCTCCTCCGTCTGGGGGAAGCAGCTCCTGCGCTAGATAACAGAAGGAGAGGATCGAGGTGAAGCCCCCGCTCAGCTTGAAGCTGCGCTCCGGGGGTGTTAGGGGAAGCCAAGGTCCCCAGCCCTGCCTGACCCGCTCTGTGCCCACAGGGCTTTTCCCAGCCAGGGCTTGGCCTGTTCTTCTATAACTGTCCCAACCATTAAACACCGACCCCTGCTCTTGTCTCCTCTCCAGTCACTGAAACCTGTGTTTTTCCCAGTACTTTTGTTAATGTGACCCACTGGTCCCCGTGAGATGCCCCTCACCCCCAACCCCCGGCTGTCCTGCAAGGTCCCTCTCCATCCGCAACACGCTCGTTGCAGGCCCTGCCTTTGCTGGCTGGGACTCGGCACATCTCCAGCATCAATCTGGCCTGGCCACCCACCCCTCGGGCTTTCTCTTCCAAAGTCTTCCCAGTTTATTTCCCTGGGGTTACAGGACTCAAGACATGGCTGCAGATGTCACAAGGATTTGTGCTGCACTGCCACTGCAAGCTTCGCTGTTGTCCTTTTTCTCATGACACCGAAGCATGAGTTGGGGGGAATGGGAGAAAGCGGGAAAGGACTTTATGATGTTGGCAAAGCAAATTTCCTTTTTCTTCCTATTGATTCTGTTCGCTCTTAATCCCCTTTTATTTGTTATCTGTCCGTTTCGATAAGCTGCTGCTTGCCGATGGCTCGTTCTCTCAAGGTCATACCCAGATGTGTTGTGCTGTCCTTTCACATCAGCAAAAATGTCAGGTCAGCTGATCCTTCCAATTATTTTCCTCCCTACCCCTGTGAGATCCCACCATGGGCGCTTGCTGCTTTCACTGCTTTTCTTCAGCCGGAAGACCGAAACTGATTTCTGAGAGTAAGATTTGATGAGAGCTTACACAATAGTGCTTTGCTAAAAATTCAGATGACTGATAAGGGGTAACCCCCCAGCATGCAGGTCATACTGGATTTAAGCTTCTAGTGTAAGAAAACTATCTAAAATATGCATTTTGAATTTGGTGATGTAAATCTGAAATGCTGAGCAATCAAATTTTCGGGGGCCCAGGGTGGCTGCATTCCCATGCCGCGGGGCTGCACAAGGCACTGATGCTCTCCAGGGAGGATGCAGGAGGGGAACATCCCCTCTTCATATCTCCCGAGGGTCCTGGCTGCCCACCATGGGCCTAGGGAGCCAGGGATGGGGGAGCAGGGCAGAATGGGGCAGCCTGGCTTGGCTTTGGGTGCTGGGGGTGCAGCTGGGGAGGAGCCGGGTGCTGAGCTCCCACGGGAGCAGGGGGCAGTGCTGCACTGTCACCCAAAGCTGAGGCCGAGTGAATCAGTGTTTCTGCTTTTCCAATTAAAGAGGAAACAAGAGCGACTTCCCCCTCCCCTGCCGTCAGCTCGCCGCTGCCTTGCTCTCCGCCTGCTCTCGTGGGTGGCTGCGTTAAAACCTCTTGTGGTTTCCAGCAGGCAAGTAGCACCAGACAAAGATGGCAGAGAGGGCAGCAGAGGGTCCCAGCTCCGCTTCGCTTCATGAGGAAGGGGTGCTGTTCGAGCCAATGATGGGTGCAGTGTGAAGGCACCCAGGAGATCCAAAGCATCTAGGCTCCCTTTCCCCCCCGGCCCCCCCCAGCCGATCCCATGTGCCAGCATCTCTTGGAGTTGGCAGCTCACCCCAGCCGGGACTCCCTCCCCGTGGAGCATCCCGTGCCGGCAGCCGGCCCAGCACCTGGCCAGGGTGTGGGATGGGGCCACATCCTCTGCTCACCAGCAAGCTGTTCTCCTCGGCCAGGCTGGAGCAGCGGTGCCGCAGGTTCTCCAGCGCGCTCAGGAGCTTCGTGTTCTGGCTCACGAGGAACCTGTAGTCAGTCCCACTCTGCAAAACAGCATGGGAGAGGCAAGGCAGGGCTTCACCTGCCCGGAGCGAGGGGGAGAGGGACCACAGCTGCATGCTCGCCCTGGCCCCACAGCGAGCCCAGCCTGGCTGTGCAGGGAGGCTGGCAGGATTGGGGCGCAGGCAGCGAAGGGGCAGGGTGGAATGTGGAGGCTGATTTCAGGAGGACGCGAGGGTCTGCATGTCCTCTGGGGGACGAGTGACCTTTGAGGCCAGGCTACACCATCACCTGTGGGTGACAGCCACCATCTCCATAGCTTTAAGGATGCTTTCAACTTGCCCAGACCCTCATGTTGTCCCCAGCCACTTGCATTTTGCCATAGTACCATCTAATCCAGCTCAAGAGCCAGCAAGAGCCAGGTGAGCAGAGCACAAGCCATGACACTCCAGACACGTGCGCTGCTCCCAACAGCTCAGACACCCGACGGCCTGCAGCACCACATGGCTTTTGGAGGCGACGAGAGCTCCTCGCCTGTCTCCCTGTGCCAGCTCCCCTGGTTTGGCCCAGGAGCCCGCCCAGGAGTCAGGCTCCGGGCTCTGCCCTCTCTGTGTCAGCCTCGGCTCCGGAAAAAGGCAACATGCTGGATTTCTTTGCAAAAACACCACTTTAATTTTGTCACATCAAAAGCAGCAGCAGCTCTGTCGGGAGCTGTATATATAGCTTTGTGGTTACCGCTTCCTGCTCAGAGCAGCTCGCAGCAGGCTCGCTGCCGAAGCAGGCTCCCAGAAAGTATTTTTGTGCGTTAGCAAAGCTCGTAGCCAAGCTATTGCTTCACAGCTGCCATATGGCAGCAGCAAGCCGTGCACCTCGGGAAGATCTGGCCAGATGTTTTCCCAGCAGCCAAGCAGGTCTTGCAGGACCCGCTCCCAGTGCCTGGCAAGTCTTTGCTGGTGCCTCTGAATGGCTGTGACCTTCCCGGTGCACAGCTCTGCTTCTGCAGTTTGCAAGCCAAGGCTACGAGTAAAACATCCCTCGGCTACCAAAGAAATGCTGCCCAATCTTTTTTGGTAGCAAGAAGTCAGACAGGCAGCTCACAGCACTCGGTGCCGCTAAGCTCTAGGAGGTCTGAGGCTGGCTAAAACTCATTGCGCTTTTGACCAATACTGTATTTTGGCTTTTCAATCACGGCCATTGGAGAAAAAGGGCAGGAGACCAGTACCACAAAGTCCACCCCATCAAATCCCCTGGCATGGCTGCTGTGCCCATGCCACGGCTCTCCCAACCTCTCATGCCTGTACGGAAATGCCTTGGCAGAGCGGGAAGGGAAAACACAACTGAAAGAGATTGAAAACCAAAAAAAACACCCTCAAAAGATAACACCCACCCCTCCCTGCTGGCCTCACGCAGTGTCCCCAAGTCCCACCAGCCCTCTGAGCCACCAGGAGGGATGGTAGGTGCCATGAGTTGACAGGCCTTGGGCAGAGTGGTTTGCAGGTGTCCACCCTGCAAAAATCCCAGCATTTGAAAAAGCTGGAGTGAGATGCCCCGTGGGAAGAGATTGTACCGCTTTCCACTTGTGGGAAAGCAAAAATATATTTATTTTCCTCTATGCGCTTTTTTTCCCCTCCCCTAGGCTCAAAGGCACAGTTACTGCCGCAGTTCCCAGGGACATTGCACCACAGCAGCCCCCAGGCACCTGGGTGCCCTCTCCCGCTCTCCAACGACTCGGGGCTGCTCCCAAGGGTGGTCAGGGCAGGGCCAGGAACCAAGTGGCCCCCCAAACTCAGCAGCCTAGGGGAGCCAAGAAGCTCCCCTGGGAGCCAAGCACCCTGCCTGGTGCAGTGCTCTGGGCGCAGAGACCCAGTACCAGATCCTGTGGCATCGGTCCCATCTCTGCTGCTTTACAGGGCAGCAAGGTGCCCCCAAGAATATTTATTGCCGGCTCCAGGAACAGCAAAGCACTCCCTTGGGCTGGGCACCCATGCAGGGGATGCTGAGGGTGCTGATGGGGAGACAGAGCAGGGTGGGTGCACGGGGCGGAGGCGGGGGTGTCCTACCAGCATCTCCCGTGCTGTGCATGGCAGCGCCTTGGGCTGGTTCACTGCCGCCATCCCCAAAGCCAAGCAGGCAGCCCCTGGGATGAAGTCAAAATGCATTATTTCCATCTTCTTGCCGCTGCCGAGCGGCCTCGAGCTTCTTGTCTGTGCTTGCTTGCACTGAGACAGGCCAAGCAAACTCAGCCAGCAACCTCTGCACTTGGGATAGGAGCTGGAGAGCTTTTGCGGAGGAGCTGATGTGCTTCTGCCTCTCCCCATCAGGCAGCTAGGACTTCTGATGTCATCAGCACCAGGTTTCTGCAGGGGACAATTAGCACTTCCAGCATGGCAGGGGGATCTTTTGGGGACTTAGATCCAAATCTCTGTATTTGAAACCCCTTTTCTGTAGCTATAAAACAACATCTTCATTGGGGCAGGATGCAAAGACTCACAACCACTCGCCCTCATCCTACCAGGCTGTTCCCAGTTCAGCCCAGGTTTCTTGCCATGGCTCCAGAGCCCATGATGTGGCAAACGCTGGGATGTCCTAGACCACGCAGAGACCTTCCCAGTTCCCTGGGTGTTGCAGAACCCCCGGGCGAGGTGCCATGGAGCAGGAGAGTGTGGCTGTGTGCTCCAGGCTGGGGCCAGGCACGCAGCCAAGCCTCCCCCCTGCCAGCACATCCTACTGCAGCCGCAGCTCCTTGGGGCTTTGCCCAGAGAGGCACAAGGGGCATCTGCAGCGAGAAGACGTGGAGGCAGGAGATCCTTGCCGTGCCAGGACATCTGTCCCACGCAGGGACCTCACTGCCCAGGAAAGCTTTGCCAAACCTTCCCCCCGGCGCTGAGCCGGCGCCGGCTGAACCCTCCTCCAAGACCGCGGAGAGCCTGAAACCAAAGGACTGTCTAGACGTCATCCCACGCTCATTAAACATTCATTTCCTATAATGAAATAGCTTTTAATTTATTAACCGCTCCGCTGTTCCTCAAGGTTCCAGCGCTGCGCGGTGCAGCCTTGCTGCAGGTCACGCTCGTGGCCCCATGGACAGTGCTTTTTGAAGGGAGCTGAGGAAATCATCAGGGAGAAGAGGCACAAAGGCTGCCCCCAAAGCGACTCTTCTTGATAAAGACAAGCAGAAGTGCCGGCAGGAGCTGAAATCCAAAAGCATCCCTCGGCCAGGGAGGTTTTCAGTGAGCTGGAGTCGGCAGGAGCTGAGGCAGAGCTGACACCGCGGGGCGGCAGGGAGGATCTCCGGGAAGTCACGTCCCCCAGATCAGGAGCATCCTCGGCCACAAAAAAATTAACCCAAGGGACACGTTCTTTGGCCATGGGGGAAATTTTCTAAAACAAGGTAGGAGAAGAACAGCAGGGATGCTGAGGGAGGAGAGCAGACCGCAGCTCCCCTGTGCAGCAGGCACACGGCTTTGAAGCCTTCCGTTACAGGGAAATCGTCATCATCTGTCGCCTCTTTTGGCAGGCAGAGCCCAAAATACAGTTTCTTCAGGATGCATTGAGAATGAGCAAACAAAGAAAAGCCTCAGCAGGGTAGCTGCAAGAAAGCTGCTGCTTTTTCACCTGAAAACTTCAAAAAGCAATGGAAAGCTGCAGCAGCTTTTTCAGGGAGAGGTGCCCAGCCAGGCTGCTAAATGGGTCACGCAGTCAAAATCCCCCTGGAGCACCCAGCATCCAGCGCAGTCTTTAAAGTCCTGCGGAAAACTTGCAGGAAGCCATTTGGGTGACAGTAAATCAAACCGCAGCGAGGACGACAGACGCTGCCTGCAGCGGCTGCTCTGCAAAGCGGCTCCGGGGGGCCGGGCCCTGGGCTGCCGGTGCCTTGCAGCACAGCCTGGCACGGACCGGCCAGGAGGGCTTCCCCCGCACCAGCCCCGGGGAATCTGCCAAAGTCTGAGCCCAGCCTTGTTTTAAAATACCTGTGGAGAGCCAGACGGAGAGGAGGAATTTACCAGGTGGCCCCACGAGCGGGAGGTCTCAGGTGGCCTTTGGAAACAGGCGGTCTCATGACTGATTTTAAAACATATACAATTTCAAGATGTATAAAACATACATAATTTCAAGATGTCCCTGCGGTGACCTCCCCATCTCCAGCAGATATGGGTCCAGCTGCCGGGGTTGCTTTGCAGAAGCCACCTCTGAAAACCAACCCCCCCTTTGCAGACCCTTTGCAGACCTATTTGCTAGGTGAAACTACACCAGCTCTCCTGCTCTCTTGGATATATTAAACCCACCACTTCTCCTTCACTTGAAATCATTGTCACCAAGCCTCCACCATGTCACAGCCCTTTAGCTGCTCGTTCCAGCTGACTTTGGTAATTAGTTTCCTTAACTTCTCAATCCTCGCCACTTGGAAATGAAACCTGTCATTGCCAATCCATTCTCTCCTCTTCCATCCAGTTTCAAGGGAATCGGCTCCCTCGCAGAACAAAGTTATTTTCCATAGGCTGCTCTTCTGCAGTGCCCTCGCTGCACGTCAAAAGAAGACAAAAATAGCATCACCTCCTGTTCGGTCAGTGAGCGAGAGCAAAACCCATCCGCTGCCGGCACAGCGAGCACGCCTCGTGCCACGGCGAGCATCATCCCAGCGGGGGTAAAAGGGATATTTTTGTTAATTACTGGAGAAGTAAGAGACATGCCTGGGATGCAGTCGTGGTTGTTCTGCCACTCCTTTGATAGGCAGTCTGTGTCTCACAGCACTTGTTCTGCTTCCTTCATTTTGCTATGGGTTCCTGGTTTCAGACACAAACATCTCTGTTCTTCCGTTGACTTCGTGGCATTTCCCCACCAGCTCCTTGCCCTGCACATTGCTAATTCCCGTTTCCATGAGTCAGCATTTTCTCCCGCTGCCCGTCCCTCTTCCAGCCTACTACTTGCCCTTATTTATGCGATTTCCTCATTTATTTGATTGTTATCACCCCATGCAACAAATTCACGGAAGAAAAAAATCCATCCAAGGCTATTAACTTCAAAGATACTGCCTCCAGCATGGGAAATGCTGGAGCCACAAATTGCAAGATATTAAGAGAATATTCAAGGGAACATTCACTATATATTTGCTCTTTCTTACACTTCCCCAGGCATCCTCTCCTGCACACCCTCTGACCACTGCCAGCTCTTCATATGCTCCTCACAGTGTGTTTAAAATGAGATATGCAGCTAAATTGGAGTCTCACAAATTCAGGTCCTCTCTATCTTTAAAGCCTCTTATGAAAGCACCATCATCGGTCCCAGGAAAACAAACCCAGCTACTCCAGGAGGAGAAAAATCAGCTCAGTAGTCCTGACCGCCCTGGCTCGGCTGTCCTTTGATGAGCTCAGCTTCTCCAGTCTCCCCAACCAGGGAGAAATTAATGTTCCTGCAAAACTGAGACAAGGAGGAATGTGAGTGGAAAATAAGCTCTCGGGGCAGACGCAGAGCGTCAGCGCTCCAAAATCCAAGGCTGCAGCCGGGTCCAGCGTGCAATGCAGCACAATTTCTCACCTTTAAGAGCAAATCCAAAATACAGGAGGTTTTGCAAGCAGAGGAGAGAAAATGACACCGAAATATGGCACAGCTGCTGGAAAGGCAGATCTGAAACGCTCCTGACATAATGCGCACACGTTTCTTCATA
>NW_008824769.1:193174-197065 GCF_000699105.1 Pygoscelis adeliae | reverse complement strand
CTGCACAGGCAGATCGCAACCGCGCCTGACTTACTGCGCACGCGTTTCTTCATCTTTCACAGTCAGACGTGAAACAGGGCAGTCAGTTGAGAGGGACAGAGGATTTGGAGAAACCCCTTCCTTTACCCCAAGGCCAGCCCGTCCCCGTGCCGCAGAGCCCAGCACAGAGCCCCACAGCACGCAGTCCTCCCAGGGATGGACCCAGTGGGGCCTCTCGCAGGGGAAAGGTCCTGCTCAGGGTGCAGGTGCTCATCTGGCTGAACAACTGCTGGTATCAGCAGTCCTCAATGTGCTCCTCGCCCTGCTCTCCAGTGCGGCACAGAGACCTGTAACCCATACTCCTTCCAGCTGGCCGTTACCTGCCTAAAGCAGAAGCGTGACAAGGCGTGTGTGGCCCCGGACAGGCTTTCCCCAGCTGTGACCCAACCTCTCTCCACGTTAAAGACAAACCATTTTGCAAACCCAGGATGTATGTAGCCAGAAACTGCAGCTGATGATCGCCGCGATATGATCCATCTTGGTTACCAGATAACCTGCAGCACGGGCTTATGCAAAGCAAGCTCCTCAAGTACGACAACGACATCACCTTCCTGCCCTTGGGTCACTCTGTGACCCCTGGGCACCCCTGTGTCCCTTGTAGGATCTTTTCCCACCTACACACCTTGTGAGAAAGATGTCTGCATTTCGTAGGATGAGAAACACCGACAAAGCCTGTTCTACCAACTACCATTTTGACACTGATGTACAAGCTTCTCCCTTGTCTCTTATCAGCTTTCGGAAAGATTTGGCCTAGCCCCACTCTGGTAAAGCAGGACTGTGCTCCTTCCCCACCACTGTCAGGGGACACTAACGGCATCTCTCTTTCATTGCACAGCTTGGAAATGTATGAAAGCCAGGCTATATACCGTAAAACCTAGTTTGGTCATAAAATTCAGGTGCTGGATCAGGAGCCAAGACAGCCAAGCTACCTTTTTCCCCTATTGCAGATTTTTCTGGATGCTGCTCAGCAAGTCATTGAATCTGCAGAGAAGTAGGCTCAAGCAACAGTATTTCCACTAGAAAAAAGCAAAACGTAGAAGTGGGAAGTAAATGTGTTAACATCTTCAGTGCAAACACAGAAAGACTTCGCAACCTCTGCTTCTTGCATACTCATGCACATTGCCAATCATTTGAGCTAAAGCAAAATTCTATTGGCTTCCTATAGAAATTTTTGGGGCTTTTTGTTGTTTAGCTCTGAGCAAAGGTCAGCCTGCAGCTCCCAGCACTGCAGGCTCAGGCCCAGACAACCCCAAGGTCTTTGTGGAGCATCTGGACTCTGTTTGGATGCCACGTGTCAGATAATTCTATTTTGTAAGCATAAAAAAAACCCCAAAACCCTGGGGAAGAATGATAAAATTTAGCTCTTTCCAGGTTTGGTATTTTGATGGCTGGAGTGGCGACGATTGTTCTCTGATATCTCATCTGTCTTGTAACAGAAACGCTAATCCAGAGAAACACTCCCTAGAAAGGCGTGAGACTTTGGTACTGATGAATGCACTTGGGAACAAAGCGCCTGTGCACAGCGCGTGGCCCCGGGCTGTGTCAGGGCTTCACCCTGGCAAGCCACTGAGCTGCAGTTCAGTAAATCCCCTACTCATACAGAAGTGCCACTGCCCTCTAACAGGATCATAGCTTGAAAAGTTAATACCAGGTCTCCTTCCCACCTCAGAGCCTCAGCAACAGTATTCGTGGTCTCACAAGTTTGCTTTTATTGAGTGGAGAGGCTGGATTACCTACCATGTTCAGCTCTGAAGAGGCAGATGTGCTCTTCCACCTTGGAAGATACATCAGGGAGCTAGAGAGACAGATTTTGTATGCACAGCTCGGTTTTTGCCCAGGTATCTGCTCCACAGTTCTCCCCCACCTGTTCCTGTTTTCCAAATTACTTGCAGTTTCCCGGGAGCACATTTTCTGCTTGGGCCACATCAGCCAAAAACCTGTTCTAGTTGCCCAGGCTCTGGCATGTCGGGAACGGTGCTCCTTGCCCCTCTCAGTAAAGCAAGAACTCATTTGGGGCAATTATAGGATTTTGTCCTGGGCTGAGAAGCCCCAAATCTCCAATGGCTTTAACAAGTAGCTAAGAGATGGAGGGAAAAATCATCCCCTTGCACCACTCACAAGAGCCAGAGGTGCTGTTCAGTGGTCAATATGGAAATGTGAACGGCAAGAGCAGCAGAAGACTTACCAACTGATGCCCAGAAGGGTATTTTCCCAGAACTGCTAAGCAGATGGCTGGGAAGCAGAAAGCCTGCACTCACAGCAGGAGGAGGGCAGCAAGGCTGCCAGCATTGCACATGCCGTTTCTCCTCATGTTATTCCAGCAGGAAGGAAGACTACAGCCATAGGACACCCAAAACAAGGAAGCAAAGACACTGGCGAGTTCCCTCACCAAAAATTTACAGAGGGTGAAATGAGAAAGGCGCTGAGGCGAAAGATCACAGTGCAGTAATGGCCAACACCAACATGGTGTGACAGCCCTGTCCCAAACCAGTTTGTCATCACCAGGCCAGAGGAGCCAAGGACACAGTGAGGAGGCAATGGCTGGTGTCCCTCATCCTCCATGTCCCACACAAGTGACCTGGCCAAGCCATTTGGACATGTCTTTGTCCAGAGAGTATAAGCTTGCTTAGAAAGATAGTTAAAATGAGAATTACCTTCCACTTCATATAGTATCGCTTTGCCTTTTCTTCCATTCATTCCTACAAATAAAGTTGTGCTGGCTCTTCATGGCAGGCAGCTATCTGAGGTTGGCCATACATTCATAGTGCTTGCAGAAAACAGCACTAAGTCATTTGCATGAGGCTAAGCATTGCCAAGACAAGAAAAAATTAATTTACTCAGATTTTGAGCAAGATGGAGTACGATCTTTCTCTAATTGGGATTGCAGGAAATGGTGTCTGTAACATCAAGAACTGCCTTAATTGCCCAGGAAGACCTTCTCGCCCTACTGCCATCTTTTATTCTGCTGACCTACCCTTTCTAGTCAAGGGTACAGCTCTACGCACCCTCAGACATTAGATGAATAGTTTTGCATCTTTGCCAATGGAAAATTTGAAGCTCTTGAAATGCCACGAATTCCTGCAAAAGGCACTGAGCTTATTGTTAAATGCAGCTTGGCCTGAAGACTTGACATGGAGGATCTTTACCAGCATTTTATAATTCCTACTGTATCTGTGCTTTGTGTTATTAAGCCCCACTGGGAGCAACAGGTTCTTTTGTGGATATTTAAATTCCTACTGACTGGGGAGCTCCTTGGTTTAAGCATTTTCAGTTGGGTTTTACAGATTTATTGAATATTCTCAGCTCCATATGACCTCAAGGGAAGCTGAAGCTTGGCTTTTAAGAAACTCAGATCCAAAGCAACCTCTTGAGATTGAGAAGTAGTCACAATAGCCAACTCCGAGCACCCTAGCTGTGCTCCTTGCTTATGCGGTTCATGGGATGCCAGAACAGGGACGTGGTCAGCTGCTGAGCTCATCCCTTCTGTAAGTGCAGCTGGGGAGGTTGGGGGGGACGAGTAATCCTGAAAGGGAAGGACGCAGGGAATATGCAGAAAGTGAATTACCTTGCTCTCCCCTCCTCCAATTTAGGGCACCAGGAGAGAGCCTTCACTTCAGCAACCCGCTCCCAAACCATCCTGAGTTCCCAGGTCCAAAGCAGATCGCACTGGAGCAGCATCCCATAAGAGATGCAGACAACTGAGCTCTTGTGGGACGTGCTCTAAAATCCATCTGGCAGCATTATGGGAACTTTCCAATTTGCAGCCAGACTGTATCTGTGCCACTCTAACCCCATTCTTCCTACACAGACGATGTTTTTCTCCTTCTCTGATATTCATTATTGACTGGGATC
>NW_008824769.1:190084-193113 GCF_000699105.1 Pygoscelis adeliae | reverse complement strand
TCCTGTGTCCACACAGAAATTTTGGAAAGCAAGACCAGAGAGATTTCAAAGGCCCGGGACCAAGACTACGTTTGTGAAAGCAAGCCCCCAGGTAGCATTAGTAACGTGGTGGGATGCACGTGTGTGCCATTACTCTGCAGAGGAGCTAGGAAACCCTGCAGTGCATTGCAGGATGCAAAGAGCAAACAGCAAACAGATGGGAAGACATGGGCATGAGTCGCAACAAGGGAAATTCCCACCAGACCTATGGAGAACGTTCTTCTCCACGGGAGTGCTGCAGCTTCGGGACAGGGTTAGAGAGGTGGTGAGATGCCAGCCCTTGGAGATACTCAAGACTCGCCCGGACAGGTGCTGAGCAACCTCTTCCAGCTCTGGGGCCAGCCCTGCTCAGGGCAGGGGCTGGACGGGAGGCTCCAGGTGTGTCCCCCAACCCACCTCCCTAATTCCAGAGATTCCTTGCCAGCTCCCAAATGGGAGAAGGGCAATAGCTCTCCACCCTCAGCACTCAGGAGGGACCTGAGCAAGAAAGCTGAGATTAACTTGACCTATGGATAGTCTTAACATCTGCCCATAGACTGTCCCTGAGGGAATGGCAGAGCAATAGTGGCAGAGGCTGGGACACACGTCAAGAGCTTCATCATAAAAGCAACATCTTTAATCAACTCTGTCAGCGATGAGCCCTCAGGAGGCTCTTCCCCACACTAGGAGATTACTCCCTGGAGGCAGCTGTCCTGTTTGCATAATGCAGCCCTGACATCCCAAGGACAAATGTCCTGAAGGAAGCCCGGCTCCGGCCAGCAGGACACACGGCGTCCATAGCACTTGTCCCAGCCCAGCCAGGAAGAGCCATGCTTTTGGAGGGGAGCTATGTAAGCATCCCCTTGTCCCCAGCTGTAACACAGCACCTTGCTCCCTAGGAAGCAGGTTTTAGGATGTGGTTTCCACAGCCCAGCAGCACCAGCACTTGCTCTGCCGGGGACAGCAGCACTGAGCTCCCTCCTGGGTCTGAACTGGAAGCCTTTCACATCACTAAAGCCACTTGACTTCGGGAGGAAATGCTGGATTTTTATTTTTTTTTCCCAGGAGAAGACAAGTTGACCTTCCTGGGGATCAATATCAGTGTTAAGGATGGTACCACCACAGTAACATCACAGTACTACTGTGGCACCACCACAATACAGCAGAGTACCACCAGGTACCACAGTACCATTGCTTTGATACCATCACAGCACCATCAGTACCACCAAGTACCACCATGGTACTGCCCCAGTGCACTGCTACTATGATGATACTACCATGGTGCTGCCACAACCCCATGGGAGTGGGAAGCGAAATATTAGTCACCCACCAAGCCAGGACCCTCCAGGATCACGGGGAAACACTCAAAGCAGCCTAAAGACCAAGGGAAACTGGATGGCAGGTGCTCAGCGGTCACCAAGCGGGGTCCTCACCCCTTCCACCACCACCTGTGTGCACAGCTGGTGCATGGGGGACCCACTGCAGGGATCAGCTAGAGCTGGCTGCAGGGCCCCCACCCCACAGGGTGCTGTTCGGCTGCTGGAGCACCCACAAACAGCCCTTTGAACCAGCCACCTGCTCCCCTGCCACTCCCAGCCTTCCCACCCAGGCTCTCCCACCAAGACACAGTGCCTACCCCCTCCCTTGCCGGCCGGCTCTCCCAAAAGGAGAGAAGTCAGTAAGTTTGGCACAACCAATTTGACTCTCAGGATGGATAGAAAAGAGGAATAGAAAGAAGAAAAGAAAGAGGATAGAAATCCTTCCCATTCTGCTGCCCCATTTTTTGGCTGGGGTGCTTCTGGAACAGCCAGGAGCTGTGGTCAGAGGCAGACCAAGGACTGCATGGTTCAATGTGGCCTTTCCCTAAGCGTCACGATAAACAGCCCTTCAAAAAAGACCCATAAGAAACTGTGCTTGAGTGAAACCATTTTCCCTCGGTGGGTTTCCAGCAGCACCGTTTCTCCTGCGGGATGGTCCAGCGTGCTCTCCAGCCGGGCTCAGCAGCACAGCACAGGCTTGACTCAAAAACCTCCTGCTAAACCCCGATCGGCTCTGCTCAGCTCTTCTGCCCAGTGCTCAAGAAGAACAGGCCGAGAGCTGATTTCTCCCCTATTTTAAAAGCATCGCAGAGCTAACCCAGACCCCAGAGGATCCCAGGAGGATGGCTGATTTTACCCATGGGAAAGGAGGGCAAGCTGTCTTGAGCAGGATGAGCTGATGAACTTTTGTGGCCCAGATCGAGGAGGTAAGGCTCCGAGGAAGCCTTTTGGGCTGTTTTTAGAGAGATGCTGCAAGGGGCCAGGCATTGCATTGCCTTGAGGTGCCCCGGTGCTGTCTGCAGGGACAGGTTCACCCTGCAGTGCAGGTGCCCCAAGCCCTCCCGGGCTACCCTGAGTGGGTGAATTATGTCCCTGCCACTACCTGCAGAGCCATTGATGCCGCCAGAGTGAGGAGGCACCTCAGGGACGGCTCAGCCTTTGCTGGTGCAGGGGCTGTGTCTGCACCAGGTGGGCTCTGCCCAGCGCTGGCCCCGTCAGGGCTCCGGTGAGACCCTGCACCAGCTCCAGCACCAGCCAGGGGAGAGGCAGCTGGAAATCCCTGCAGAAGGGCAGCAAAGGCAGCAGCTTCTTCTCTCACATGCCGGTGCGTGGCAGCAGCTCTGGCAGCTCCCAGCCCCACGGGGAAGGTTTTGTGGGTGGCTCAGCCACAGCCAAGTGCAGCTATTTCCCATGCCTGTCTTGTACCAAGGTAACATCCCCCCGATTCCCCCACGCCTCTCCCCCCAAAACGCGCACCACCGCACACCGCCAGCCAGCAAACGCACCCTGGCAGCCGCCTTACCTGGGGGGGTCTGTCTGTCCTGTCGCGTCCGAGCCCGTCCATCGCTCGCAGAGGCCTAACGAGCTCCGGTGCAGAGCGAACCCGCTGGGGGTCCGGAGGGGGGCCACGGAGGGTCCCCGGGGACTCTTCCTGGGGCTGGGGTGCTCCGGCCCCCTCCGGCCCCGGGGACA
>NW_008824769.1:184184-189041 GCF_000699105.1 Pygoscelis adeliae | reverse complement strand
GGATGGAGGTTTTGGGGACCCGCAGCACCCTGCGCAGGGCGAGCCAGTCTGCTCCTGGGAAAGCCAGCGGGTTTGTCCCCTTCCCTCCCGCTCTGATGACCGCTGGGGACAAGAAGGGGCAGCTCGGCTCTGCCCCAGGGATGCTCGCACACCTTCCCTCTGGGCGGGCAAATCCTCAGCCCCCCACCGACACGGCGTGCTGGAAACAACCCCCTGCCGAAAACACAGGCTAGGCCCTGCCTGCAGCGTGCCCAGGGTAGGGGCTGCGGTGGGCAAGAGGCAGAGGGTGGGCAAGTGGCAGGGAGGGAGGGGTGGGGCGTTGATGTGATCCGGGGAGACAGGAGTTAGCAGCATGGTGCTATAGCAAAGCGGGGCGCTGCCATCTCTGAGCGCACACACGCACAGAGCAGGTAGACGCGTGCTCCGTCTCTCTCTGCCTACTCCCTGCCTTGCTGCGTCTTTGATGAAGATCACCTCGTTCATCAGGCCGCGCAGCGTTAGCGATGCTCAGGGGAAAGCCGCCGGGCCACCCTGGGGGATGTCTGTCCTTGCTCCCCGGCCCTGTTCAAAGCTTGACCCACTGCAGAGCGAGGTTTGATGATCCCAAAACCAAGAGGCGTGGCACAGACCTCATCCTACTGCTGAGCAGCCGGGGACAGGTCCTGCCTCCCCGCGTCCCTGTGCGTGGCAACAACTCCCAGTCCCACCACTGGTGCCTCCCCACTGCGGGGTGGGGACAGCACTGGCATTTCACAGCGCGTTCCTCCCTTTGTGGTCATGGCTCCTGCACCAGGAGAGCCTGCTCTGGGCCTCCTGCTCCAGGGGAGGTACTGTGCAGGGGGTCTTTGGTGCCCCTTTCAGACACCACTCTGTGAACACCTCCTTTGAGAGCTTCATCAGCACATCCAGATGTGTACTGTGCAGATGTGTCAGCTCTTGAAGTGGATGCCATCGGCTATGCGTCATCTCTGCCTGAGCAGAGGCAGCACAGGCAAATCACCACCACGACAGTTATTTCTCACTGCTGACTGCAAAGGGTGTAGATGACCCACTTAGATGGAGTCCTGCGCTGTGGGGAGTTACCAACAGGTCTAACAGTCTCACATCTTGCAGCAGGCAGGAGCCTGCCTTCCCACCCGTATCCCAGATCGCTGAGCCATCCGTTTTTAAGGAGTGCATGTGCATGGAGGGGGGAAGCACCAAATTGGTGATGAGCAGCGAATGCAGCCAACAGACCAGAGGGAAGATTCCAGACAACTGATCCCACCTTCTTGCGTTTTCTGGTACTTGTCTACCTTCAAAACACCAGCTTAAGTGACCACTTCCCCTCCAGGAACAGCTCAGGATGAGTCCCACCACCCTCCCACTGCTGGGATCCCCCCCGGTCCCTGCCTGTGACTGTTTCCCCCTGGGGGAGGCACCAGGCAGGATCTCCGGGTACTGCACAAGCGTGGAACATGGCCCAGGCACTGCACAGCCCGTTGACAAGACAGAACAAGCTGTTTTAATTAGCAGGAGGCGAGAGCCAGCAGTGGGAAGGGAAATGCACCACTGATAAGATCGCATGGTTGCGAGCGGCACGCACGCTGCTCACAGCGCAGCCTCCTTGGAAGCCCTGCTCCGACACGTCTTGTTCTACACTTCCACTGCCATGTGCTGCTCAGTCTCTGCTCGTCTCATCTGGGACGTGCTGCCACCACGGCCCCCGCGGCAACATTCTGGTTCTCCCACTCACCAGTGCCAGACCCACATGGGCTCCATGGCGCTCCCAGGACCTGCTGCCCTGAAGAAAGAGGGGCCAGGGACAACCCCCTGGGCCAACCCAGGCTCAGTTTTGGGTCTCCCACAGCCTTCACTGAAGGCCGCAGTTAGGCGAGGTGAAGGCCCTGCATGGGATGTCCACACACACCCCAACCCTGGGGAGAGGATGTCTCCTGGGGCCCTGAGCTTGGGAAGCTGGAGCTGATTGTTCATGCCTCGGCCAGCCTACAGCTATTTAGTTGGCTGGATAAGTCATGGCTACAGACCATTCTTAGAAAGGAGAGAAGAGAAAGTCATCTGGCCTGTTAAACAAAGACTCAGTGGCTCAGGAGCTCCCTGAGCTGCAAGTCGATGAAGTCTTCATGAGAGCTATGGGGATGGGTCCTCCAAGTTACCCAGGGATCTGCTGTGGGGCTGTGCTCCCTGTAGATGAGATGGGCCAAAGGACTTCCCAGAAAGATCCTTGAAGCTCTCCCGGGTCAGGGGAAACCACAGGCTCGGGGAAAAGAGGTGATGATATACAGGAACCGATGAAAAATGGGTGATATTGGAGAGCTCGAGATCAACAGCTCAAATTTGGGGACATGAAAAAGGATCCCAGAAGAGCCCTCCAGCAGCACCCACTGCTCTCCAAAGGCCTCCAAGGAGCCAGACCTGTGTCTGGTGGTGCAGGGACTGGGGTACAGCGCGTGGTCCCCCAGGGCCTCCTGCCCTCTTCTGTCAGGGAGCAGCAAGGATTAGGCCGCTCCACAGTGGGAAACAAACGAGAAGCCAAGTGTGACCCCAGCACACGCAGGGTCCTCAAAAACCAGGGAGCCATCCCACAGCTTTTGAACAGGACACCGGTAACAGGGTCCCTTGGCAGCCCCAGCCAAGATAAGATGAACCAGGACCAGGGACCCCAGCCAGGAGCAAGGGGAGACAGAGCCAGGACTACAGACAGGGCTACAGCATAGGTGTGGGGTCCATTCGGGGTGCAGGGCCAGAGACAAGCTACCTGCAACATGGATCTAGGGTCCATCCAGGAGACGTGGCTGGAGACGAGCTTCTTACGCTATAGATCCAGGGGCCATCTGGGAGACAAGACCAAACAGAAGTTTACCTACATCAAAGCTCAAACAAGGACTGAAGACCCAGGGCTGAGCTGAAACAGTGCTCCTGGCCCAGGGGCAGCAGGTCCACGGGGTGGGGCCCCAGGGGAGGCTGCTCAGGGCAATTAAGACCAATTAGTGCCTGCCGGGTCCTGTCGAGCTCCTCCTCTGGCTCTGGGGATGGCATTTGGCAGGGACCAGGCGGGGTTCATGGGAGCTCCACTGCGGTCTTAGCTAGGGAAGGAAGCATGAGGACGAGCACTCGGGGCCGTGCCAGCCCTGGGGGACCTGTGCGTGGGTGCGGGGATGGTGACGTGTATCGGGACTCACGGGCACCTCCAGACTGAGGTGAGCGGTGGGTGCCAACCCATTTCCACCTTCTTTCCGGCAGACCCCTGGGGCTGGCCCCAGCGAGACGGCCCCTCCTGCCTCTGTGCATGAGCTCACGCTGGTGACCGCAGGAACGTGCACTGACACGAGTGGGCGCCTGCTCTCCCAGCGGAGTCCTTCAGCTCCGGCTTCCCACCTCCGTGCACCCAGCCTGTGGCCAGGGGGTTGCTCTGGCATGTCCTGGCGCAGCTCCAAGGAGGAGATGCGAGTGGCCACGTTGCCCACGCTTGCTCTTCCCCCTGATCCTGCCACCCCCAGCGGCACACGGCCACTGGCAGGACCGTGCCCTGGAGCAGTGCGGGGACCGAACCCCGGTTAAAAATAACCTAGCAAAAAAAGGGGATGTGGTGGGCTGGTCCTGCCGGGGGTCACAGTGCAGCCCCAGACGTGGTGGCCCGTCACAGCGTGGCGTGGAAACACCGTTACATGCACCGGGACTGATGCGGGAGAGGCTGCCTCCTACCCCGGCTGCCGGCAGAGCCTGGCCGGGCGGCTGTTGGTGCCTATAGCGCTCCCCAAAGCCGCCCTGACAGCGCTGGGACAGGCACCCGCACCCTCTGCAGCACCCGGAGGGGTCTCAGCCCCAGCCCCTGCTGCTCGGGGCATTTCTGGGTCTGCAAAGCGGCAGGGACCGGGGACCACGCAGCCTGCCCGCCTCTGCGGCATCAAACAGGGGCAAGGATAAACGAGCCGAGGTCCTTCAGAGACCAGGAGCTCACCCCAGTAGGGAGAGGACACGTTTCCTTGGGGGAACCTGCCAAAATGCATTCAGTACGGAGGGAGGGCACTGACAAATTGAGTTGGTTTTTTTTTTTTAAAAAAAAAAAAAAAGTAGCAGTTTCTGTTTTGCTGCTCTCAGCAAGAAACATGTTTCCAAATGTCTCTCCCGGCAGTGAACGCTGAGTGGCTGTAATATTCACAACCACAATAGTCCTCGATCAAAAACATTCAGTATTTATCCTTCCTAATACTTGAATATTCATTATTCTGAGGTAAACTTTCAAAACTTTTGCATGTTAAAAACTTGGACTTGCTTTTCCTTTCCAGCGCGCAGCAAAACAAAAGCTGCTCAGGGCGGCCTGCACTGGCTGCTTGTGGGGGTTTTTTTTAGCCCTTTTTCGTTTTTACTGTTTAAAAACTTGCCTCCTTGTGACCATGACGACAGTTTTGATTTGATTTTTTTTTTTTCCTTCCACATCCCCTTCAAACGGTCACAAAGCCAGGGAACGTGGGAAAGCCGGGACAGCAAAGAGAAGCAAAATACCCCGATCCTTTCTGGCCACCCCAGGGAGGGGTCAAAGTGAAAGAAAAATACCCCAAACTCAACAAAAACACCCACAACCTCTCCCAAGACCAGCACAAGAAGTTTTACAAAATGTGGAAACTTTCCATTAGCATTTGGGCTCAAAAAAGGAAAAAAAGGTGTAATTTTAATACTTTTTTTCCTACTATTTTTAGATGCCCTCTCCCATGGGCAGGAGATGGGGAGTCAAAGCCGAGGGTGAAGATGCCTGGGGGGGTTCGGGAGCTGATGTTTGGGGAACAGGGACCCTCCTCCCGCATCCCTGGAAGCCGGGTTGGTTTTAGACACCACCACAACCCCCACCCGGGAAGG
>NW_008824769.1:182073-184170 GCF_000699105.1 Pygoscelis adeliae | reverse complement strand
AGGGAGACAGGGACCCTCGGAGGGTCTCTTCCCTCCGCGTGGCCTTGCGACCATGGCGGGGGCTGCCGCAGGACACGGCAGCTTTGCCGGTGAGCCTTGGGGGACTGAAGGCGAGAGCCCCGTGTCGAGGGGCTGAGATCTCCCAGCTCCTCTTGAGCTATTTCCACCACCCCCACCCATGGTCCCACCAAGGCTGCCCCAGGGCTTTGAACGTGGTCTCCAGCAGCGTGTGAGCTCGCGGTGCCTCCCTCTGTGGGACAACCCCGCTGCCCGTGGCCGTGGACACTGCAAGTGTCTCTTCCCCGGTTTTGCATTTCCCAAGAATAGAATAAACAAGTCCACAAGTCAATGTCGAAAGAGTTTTATTTAGCAGCCCCTCGCCCCGCTGCACCCAGCAATCATTCGGCAGCACAAAGCCGTCCGGGAGCCCCCGTCCGCCTCCCATGCCTCTCCCCACTGCACATGGCCACCACCACCCAGCTCTTCCCAGGGCTTCACCACATGGAAAATGAAGATGGGAGAAGAAAAAAATGGGAACTGGAGGCCTTGCTACCTACCTGGCCTCCCAGCGTGGTGCTCGCTCTGACCCAACAGACCCCTCCGCTGCGCGTGTGGGGCACCGGGCCATGCTGCCCCTGTTCCCCACGTGGCCGGTCCCCAGGTGCCAGAGGGACAGCGAGGACGAGTAGAGCATCCGCAGCCCGGGGAGGGTGACGGTGCCCATGGGGCGGGCGGCCGAGCGCGGGCACCCTCCCGTGAGCCAGGCACAGCCCGTCCTCTGCTCTCGGACCGCGCGCAACTCGTGATGGGCACGTGGGTCGCGGCGGTGCTCTCTTCTCCGTAGCCCACAGTACACTCATCCATAAAGTAGGAAACACTACACCCTGCAGTGCTGTTTAGTAGTGCTTTCTACTTTATGGGTGACTGCACTGTCTCTCAGTCGGTGTCCGGTGGTTGCTCTCGTCCAGCGAAGTGCTCGCTTCCGCCGGCGCGGGGCCGCCTCCCGCACCCCACGTGGCCCGGCCATGGGGCCACCTTCGGTGTCAGCATGGCCAGGAATGCAAATTGCAGGGCTGGTCTTGCCCCGGGGACAGAGAGCCTCTGCCAGTGTCACCTCCAGCCTCGGGGAGCCGTGCCAGGCATGGGGGACATCCTCGTCCCTGTGGGGGAGATCCTGTCTTGTGCTCCCTCGTCTCCCCTAAAACCCCATGCTGGGCACAGGGGACATCCCCACCTTGTCCCCATGGGCAAGACCCTACCTCATACCCCATCGTCCCACCTTGAGCCCTATCCTGGACACAAAGGACATCCTCACCTTGTCCCCAAAGTGGGGAAGCCACCCAATACCCCATCCTCTTCATAGGGGACAGCTTTGACTTGTCCCCAAAGGAAGGACCCCACCTCAGACCCCATCCTGGTCATAGAGTAAGCTTTCACTTGTCCCTCAAGGCGGGACTCCACCTAATACTCCATCCTGGTCATAGGAGACCACTTTGACTTGTCCCCAAAGCGGGAGACCCCACCTCAGACCCCATCCTGGTCACAGACAACCCAATTGCCTTGTCCTTGCTGGTGGGCACCCCACCTCAAACCCCATCATCCCCTCTCAGACCTCATCCTGGGCACAGAGGATGTGGTTGCTTTGCCCCCATGGGGGACCTCCACCTCCTACCCCCATCACATTCACAGAGGAGCCCCTTGCCTTGTCCCCACGGGGGAGATCCCACCTTGAACTCCATTGTTGCCCTTCAAACCCCATCCTGGTCTCAGAAGACCCCCTCACCTGGATCCCAAGCTGAGAACCCACCCCAAACTCCATCATTGTCCCTCAAATCCCATCTGTGTCACAGAGACTCCCCTTGCCATGTCCCCATGAGGGGACCCCACCTAAACGGCACCCTGGTCACAGAGGACTCCTTTGCCTTGTCCCCATGGTGGAGACCTCACCTAAATGCCACTCCGGTCACAGAGGACTCTTTCACCTTGTCCCCATGGTGGGGATCCTGTGGCAAACCCCATCCCCGTCACCCTTGAAATGTCCCCATGGGGGACCCCACCTCATCCCCCTATCCTTTACCGAAGACCCCCTTGCCCCAT
>NW_008824769.1:180716-181045 GCF_000699105.1 Pygoscelis adeliae | reverse complement strand
GGCTGCGCGGCTCCACCATGTCCCCTTGCCCCCCGTCCTGGTGGGGGGGCCTGCACAGGAGTGAGATGTTCCTGACTGTGGAGAGAGCTTATGGAGCGGCCGGCAGCCCGTGGCGGGGTCTGCAGGATTCAGGGTGCTGCCCGGTGGTATGGGCAAAGCAGGCGGGGATGCAGGTGCCAGTGGGCTGCAAGCCCTAAACCTGCTCTTTAGGAAATGTGTTGCCCAAGAGATCTCCTGGAGCCTCTCACCCACTCGGTGCTCTGCAACACCAGACTTCCCCCGGCCCCGGGCAGCTGTAACCGCCGACGGGGACGTGACGCCCCCCGGGA
>NW_008824769.1:179993-180648 GCF_000699105.1 Pygoscelis adeliae | reverse complement strand
GGGAGCAGCCGTGGGACGCGGAGCGGGGGGGGGTTGCATGGTGCTGCGCGCCGGAAGCACGCCCTGCCCCAGTGCCGGGTGAAGCTGCCCATTAAACTAGATTAAAAACTACGAGCTAAATCCCCAAAAGTGACTGTAAAAGGTCTGTGCAATGGTTTTCAGGCAGCTCTGCAAAAGGCTCTTTTTTAGGCCAACGTGATTCACTCTCTACATTGATAATCTGGACGGAAATGTAAAAAAAGCCGCCTGGTGAGGTTTGCAGAAGGCAGGGGAAGAGCAAAGTCAAAAATAACCGAGCAGCGGCACAATCAGAAGTGATTTGACTTGAGCAGCACATGCGCTAATGACAGCAGGTAGAAGGGGCTTCAGTGGAGAGGGAATCGGTCGGGAAACTCTTTCCAAACTGAGGTTGAACTGCTGGAAGAATTTCACTGGCAAAAAAGAACAAAACAGCAAAGGCTGGAGCGAGCCCGACCGCCCGCCCAGCCGGCCCTGTCCCTGCACCTCTGGCCCTCAGAGGGCTGCCCTGTCTCCCACCCTTTGCTGGCCCTGTGCCCACCTCCATCCCTTTTGGTCACCGGTCTGGGGACACCGTGCTCCCCGCACTGGTGAGAAATTCAACAGGGAAAACTAAGCAGCCATTATAGAAGGCACC
>NW_008824769.1:168850-177980 GCF_000699105.1 Pygoscelis adeliae | reverse complement strand
CCTGCCGGCGCCCTGGCCAGCGGACCCAGCTCTGTGCCAGGGGCGGGCAGCTGCCTGCTGCCCAGCCATGCCCACGCGGCTCCCATCCATCCAGCACCTCATGGGCCTGAGAGCTGGGCTGGAGGAGGAGGAGGAGGAGGAGGAAGCGGGTAGTCTCACCCAAAGCCTCCCCGAACCCCCTCCACTGCCCTGGGGACAGTGGGAAAGGGGATCTGCTAGCCACTGCGTCCTCAGCCCCAGTGACACAGCCAGCCAGTAACATCTCCTGGCCATCATTCTGCCAGACCCCAGCAGAGCCACAGCACCTCAGTCATGTCACTGTTAACAATGAAGCCTAATGACTGCATTCCCAACACAAGACACCATACCCCCTCTGAGAACAAGGGACAGAGGCGCAGGGATGGGCACAGCTCGCTCTGCTTTGCAGCACAAGGGGTGGCCTCAAAAAAGACCCCTGGGACCGAGGGCTCCGACCTGACAATGCTCCTGGAGAGTGCAGGGAGGGCTGCTGCTGCACCAAAAAAATCAGGGGTGCCAAAACAGCTCCTGAGAGCTTTTCAGATGGGCAGAGCGTTGTTTGCCACCGTCCTGCCAGGCACAACGGGGCACAAGGAAGAACTGCAGCGCCTGTGGGCCGAGCGCCCCCCTCTGCCCTCAAAAGAGAGGGCCTGCCGTGCCCGCAGGGCTGGGCTCGGCGTGAGACCCATCGGGCTGAGCCACGTTTCGCCAGCGGGCACCGGGATGCCGGCGCTGGGCGAGATGCTGGGGTGGGCTCTCCGCGTGCTCCCGGCCTGACCCTGCTGCCCGCACCCTGCCTGTCCCCCTGGGAAGCGCCGCTGCCAGCGGGGCCGGGGTTGGAGCGAGGCCGTTAAAAGTGAGTCAACTAGAAACTGCCGGGTGAAACAGGCAGCGAGCGGGAGGCAAATGAGAGCGCGAAGGGAAACCTCAAAAAGCCGAAGTGACGCGCTGGGGCGGGAGCGGGGGGACACACGGGTTAACACGGGCGCCTCGCTTTGCCCATATATAGGCAAATCGGGGCCCGTCTGCGCCAATGACGGGCGCGGGACCGTTGGGCTGGCGCCGGCGGGGCACAAAGTGCCCCGTCATTTTCCATGTCACCTGCTGCAACCGGCCTCGCAGGTGGGGGAAGGGGAGGCCATGGGTCGGGGGGCCCGGCGCCCCCAGAGAGGCACCCCGCGGCACCCGGTGCTGCACTGCGGCGGCACGGATGGGCGACTCCTGTTTTCCCCTCTCCCGCCTTAATCCAAGGGTTGTGCAACCTTCCGGGGAGCTCTGCGCCAGGGTGGGCCCCTCTGGGATGGAGGATGCTCCGGGACAGAGCCCAGCAGCGATGCGGGGAAGGAGGGATGACAGCCGCCCCGCCGGGCTGTGGACCTCCCAGGGCGGGACAGGCTCAGGAGATGCGGGGCTGAGCTCTGTGGTGACAGTCCCTCCTTTCCCAGCGGTCCCTGGCCTCCCCCAGGACAAGACGTGGGAAGAGCTGAACATCTCCAAGGTCCAGAGACCCCGAAGGGGCGGGACAGGCACCCAGGGCTGCCAGGAAGCATCTCCCCAAACCTGGCAGTGACAGCACCTTTCCAGACCGTCCGGGCCAGGCGATGCTGGGAGAGCGGTATCAAAGCCCTCAGCCTGGCCAAGGGGCTGGATCCTGCAGCCACCGGGGCGTGCTGACACCCTGCCCTGTACCCTGCACCTGGGCTGTTTGGGGACCCACCGGAGGAGGTGCAGCGTCCTCGCCCAGCATATGTCCCAGGGCTCTGTTTGGGCACTCGATGGCTCTTCTGCAACTGCCCACGCAGGAGGACCATTGCCTCGGGGGGGGGAAAGCCCCTTCCAACCCAGAACCTGCTTTGGGCAGAGCCTGGGTGATGCACATCTGGCCAGGAGGAGGAAGGACAAGTGCCAGCCGGGATGCAGCAGGAGGTCTGGGAGAGCTGGGGACGTGGGAAGAGCTGGGGTAGATACCGTCAGGTTCTCAAATCCCTCCTGTGACTTCAGCTGTGGTCTCTCTTTGCCATTTGCCCTAAGGAAATGTGTCCTCAGCACCCCCAGCGACCTCCACCATCAGGGTGAGACCCCACCCTGCCCCACCAACCCTTGGCGTCTCCCCTTCCCATGATGCAGAGCTGCAGGAGCAGACCAGGGAGGTGAGAGGTCTCAGCCAAGAGGAGGTTTGGGACCCTCCACCAGCTTCTTGTGTCCCCCCAGCCACCAACACCCCAACCCTGTCGGCAGACCAGTGGGTTTAGAGGTGTCCACCATGAAGCAGCTTAGGGCCTCTTTGCAGACAGCACTGAGCTTGCAAGGGGTGGCAGTACCGTCTTCACAGGCCTACTTCAGGAACCGATGGCCCTGTCTCCTTCACAAAGCAGAGCCTCCTCCTTCCACTGCAATTCCTGAGGGGCAAACACCCAGAGGACCCATCAAACACCAGAGCTCCCCCTTCTCCCTGCAGATCCCCTCAGCAGGGAACGCATCCCAGTTCCTCGCCCACCCGCCTCCATTGCCAGTGCACCAGGAACCCCATGGGACGGCGCATGTGGCAGCCGTGCCTCATTTCTGCCACGCTTTGAAAGCTTTCGTAGCTGCCTGCGCCTCCGAAACCTGCACCCATCCCCTCTGCAGCCCGTCTAAATGGCTGCTGCTGAAAGCTGGCTGTGGGCCCCTCCTCTCCCCACCACATCAGACACACTCAGGTGCCTCGGTGACTTCTGCCCACGGGCCCTGACGCAGAGGTGATGGGCAGAATGGGCCACCCGTTAACGGCATGCACCGTGGCTTTGCCACCCTCACTCCAGCAGCGTTTCACCCCGGCCCTGGGCAGGCAGCATGGGTACCAGGAGGACAACCCAGGTCGTCTTCCCTTGCACCTCCACCCTGCCAAGGTCTCCTCAGCCAGTTTCCAAGGAAAACAGTTTTAAGCTGGGGTTTGTTTGGGTTCCCCCCCCTGCCCCCAGCACCTACTACCAAGGGTCTCCACACCCCTGCGGTAACCAGCCCCGCCAGGCGCACAGGGACGGCTGAGAGACACCTGGGAAAGCCCAAGTCCGCACGCCGGAAGGCAGCGAGGCGGCAAGTGAAAGCGCGTTTAGGGTGAAGCAGGCCTGATGCTGCTGCAGACAGCCCCAGGCAGCACCTCTGCCTGCTGGCCTTCGCACCAGCACGGAGGTGACAACGGGGGAGGATGCCACGGCGTGCGCAGAGCATCCACGGGAGCAAAACTGGGGGGGCTCCCCCCGCCTCAGCCACAGTCTCCCTTGGCCAGAGCACAACGCGCTCTAACACACGTCCCCCTTCATCTGAAGCCCAGATTGCCCAAGCTACAAGACAAAGGCCAACGCGAGCCGCTTTCATCCCCGGGCGGTGGGGAGGGGTGCGCGTGGGCAGGTCCCCGTCCCCCGGGTGACATGCGGAGGGGCCCCCGCGCAGGTGGGGACAGCTCAGCTGGGCATTTCCCAGCCCCGCCGGCAGCTGCTTCACGTAGAAACACCGTGTGCTCTGCGGTTTTGGAAAGTCACTTTTCTCACCCGGAGGGAGAGCCGGGGTATCGGTTCTCAAAACCCGCACGAAGAAATCCGCTGGCTCGTGCTTCCTGCCTGCACTGCCGGGGGCTGCCCTGGCCCCCCCACTGCCCGAGAGCCGCCGGGCTGCCTTTGGATGCCAAACCTGCAGGATTTTCAGGCCTGGCTGAAATATTTTAGCGTCATTTGGTGCAGGGGGAGGAGCCGTCTTAAATTGACTCAGATCTACAGCTCCCTGCCCGGTTGATGCTTTCTCTCCCGATTACAGCCCGGGCTGCCGCCGCACATTTTTCCTCCAATTTCTTCAACGTGAGAGCTCCCTGCCCTCCTTTTCTCAGTAAATAAAGCTCTGCATCCGTTTGCTTTTTGCTGCTACAAAACCCTGGCAGCTCCGGGGCTGAAGTCTAGCTGAAATGCTCATTTCAGGTGCTTTGCAGAGGTCCAACGCTCAGCTCCGGCAGCCTGGGAGCAATGAATCACTTGGGCGGCGTGGGCTGGGAGACGCGGTGCATGTGTGGGCGAGCGAGCAAGCTCGCAGGAAAGACGCTCACCGAGCCAGCCTGATTAGAGGCACCAGGTTCTTGGAAGCACTGCGAGCTGCTGCAGGCAGAGGAGGTGCAGCTCTCTCTGAAAGACCACCAGCGTTCAGCCCATCCGCTGTTCTGGCTCCAGTGCACTCGCACTGCAGCCCCCACCGACCTTAACTCTATATAACCTGGAGCGGTTGCGCTTCCTAGCGAGGGGTGTGGTCCCTGTGGGGTTTACAAGCCTCCTCACCTTCCCCGAGAGGCACAGTGACAACGCACACTGCTCCCTGGGGACAATTTCCTAAGCAAAGTTTCCAGCCCTGGGCAGTGACCGTGTTATTGCAAGACTGCAGCTTCCCAGGAAGGGAGACGTGAACCACCGTGCCTGCAGACCCACACCCGGAGCCCAGCCAAACAAGCCCACCCTGCCTGGGGTCCTGTGCAGAGCCCTCTTGCCACCTCCTCTGCACCGTGGGGCCAGGGGACAAGGTGGCCTGGGACTGGGGAAGGGCTCCCGATGTGCCTCCGGCATTGGAGCAGCTCCAGCATGGCCATTCCCCATCCCTGGAGCCAGGGAAGGAGGACGCAACCTGGGAAGCTAGTAGGGGGCGAAAGGCGCTGTGAAAGACAGCGGAAAATGGAGACGTGCCTCAGGTCTCTTGCTCAGGTCTGTCTCCAGCAGCTTCACCCCAGGCCATCGCCAGGCTCCAGCCCCGCTCCACAAAGCCGTGCTGCCACCCCGTGGCACTTGACGGGTGAGGCTTCGAGGGCTGGGCACGGCCAGGGTGGTTGGTCTCCGTCATCCCCAACATCCTTCCCGCCTGGCTGGAACCAAAACCTCACTCCCCGGACCCATCTCCCTCCAGCTGGAGAAAGAGTTGCCCATCTCATCCTCCTTGACCCCTTTCATTCTGAACCTTGTCAGCTCTCGTCAACCTCACACGGCTGCCCAGACAGCGCTGGCTCCAGCTTTCCTGGACCATTCTGCGGGGGATGAACGCACCCTGGGGGGATCCCAGCTCACCCCGTGCCTCTCGTGGCACAGCCAGTCCAAAATTGCCCTCCAGGGCCCAGAGGTCCATGCCAAAAATATCTAAACCAGAGCATCCTGCGGAGTCATGCCCTGGGCTGCCGGGACAGTTGCACCTCTCTCCCACAGACCTGACCTTATTTCCAAGGTACGTCTCCTGCCCAGTCTCTGCAACCAAGCAAGCCTGGAGGATAATTATCAGGTAACTCAAGTGCTTTGGACATTCACCAGGGATGTGTGAAAATCATGGTCAACTCCCTCCTCTGCCCGAGGACATGAACTGGCCGCTCCATCTTCCCAAGAGGAGGCTCCAACCCCCAGGCCGGGGGCTGAAGCACTCTCAGCTCTTCCTACAAAAGGCGATCTGCACCTGGAGGCGTCTGCTGGAGCCCAGAGCCCACCACCAACTTGACTCGGTCCTGGTCTGCACTGAGCAAATACTCGATGTCAGCATCATGTCTGCAAGTCCCCAAGAGAAACATGGTTTAAGATGTCTTTCTCTGCAGTGTTTCGTCTCGACTAATGCTGCGGCCCCCACACAGCCCCCCATGCTCACGGCAGTCTTCTCCAGCCACACATCTGCTCCGAAACCCCGCAGGAAGCCATGCCCCGGCTGACCTGTAGCGCTTGGGACTCTTTGTCAGGGCCAGCTCTACAAAACAGAGCAGGACAGAGAGCACGTCGCCTCCACGCTCCTGCCAGCGTCACTCCCCAACAGCGACGCATTCCCTTCGCTGCAGCCGCTTTCATCCCAGATCAAACGCAGTTTTCGTGCTGTATTGGTTTTCCACTGTTTGTCTACAGAAAACAAAAATTGAGCTTTCCAGCTACAGGATTATCTCAGAAAACAAAATAAAATGCTTATTTCACAGAGCTACTGATCTAGGACTCTGCCCTTGGACAAGCCGCCTTTGGGATTGGTTGGCTGCTGCCGAACTGGAACAAAACTAATTAAGCAAGAGCCATCAGCTAAGGAGACCAAATCTCTCAGGAGCCCGTGCAATGCAGACACCATCCAAGCTGACACTCGGAACAGCCAGACCTCTACAAATACGAGGCTGGAGGGGTGTTCCCACCCGTTTGTCCACCCCTCCCCTCTGCACGGCCTGGTGCCGCCTCCCAACCACACCAGCAATGGGCTCACCTCGTTCTGCCTGCCCTGGAGGCCAGCAACGGCCAGCCGAAGGTCCTTCAAGCCCCCTTCCACGTCCCTTGTACAGGCCCCTGCAGGCCCAGGGCACCGTGACCTCCAGGTAACTACCTCCACATGAAACACTTAACATCATCTTACCTACTCCATCCAGCCGTGAGCTGTAAGGCACAAATCGCTAGTCTGCTTGTTCCTACAGCGAAGGACACCCCAGTTCAGCCAGGGCAGGATCTCCCTCTCGAGGCAGGAATGTGGTCCGTGGCCTAAGAAGTGATGGCGATCACGGGCTCCAAACAGTCCGGCAGGCAGGGGGCTGCGTGCGAAACCCCTCACCACACCATCCGCTCCCTGCAGCAGGTGAAACTAGTGACCGAGTATACAGATGGACTCAACTCTGACCAGGCGGTGTGTTTTATTGAAATATTTACACAGCTACATCCCAGCTCTCCTCTTTTCCACACCAGCTGTAAAAAATCTTGTGCATCACCATTAACGACCGCTTTCCCAGACCTACTCACGCCCTCCCCCTTGTCAAGGCTCAAAAAAACACCTATGGTCTGCGTGGGCAGACCGTGGTACGGCAGAGTCCAGAGGTATTGAGCGAGAGGAGCCGAGCCAGCAAGCTCCCTCTGAGTCCAGTCTCGCGTTCCCACGTGCTAAAGCTACAAGGTTTCGGAGCAGTGCCCCGCGTGCCCGCTGCCTCTCCAAACGCGGCACCGGGGAATCCTCCAGGCAGCACAAGCGCCCCTTAGGTTTTTATAGCTGTGTCTCGGGACTTGTAAGCCACGCCACGGCTCTTCAGCTCTCGGACGATCCCTGCAGCAAGGAGACAAACACATTTCAGTATTCTCTAGGGATGAGGAGCCCTGAAAAAACCTGGTTGCTCTGTCATGTAGCCTTCATTGCAGAGATCAAGAACTGGACAACCACCTTCTTCATTTCTTCTAACAGAACTGTTAAGAGTGTTCCCTCTTCTAGTTTAAGTGCCTAGATAGAGCTCCCAAACATCAACTCTTTGTTTTGCCTTGGGAAAGAACCAGGTAGAGATTTTATTTACATTATTTCCTACCTGAAAATGTTTTAAAATTATGACTCTACTGAACGGGTCAAGCTCTTAAGGGTACTTCTTAAATCTTTCAGTCACTTCTGTGACCTGCCTGCATGTCCCACCTCCTCAGTAACTCCCCAAGAACAGGGATAGCAGAAGAGCACCACGGGGTTCAGCACGGCTGTCACCAGCGCCACGCACCAAGGGACAGCCAAACGACAGCCTGCGAGGCCCACGAGTGCAGCCTGCTGGTTACCGCGCTCCCCAGTCCTCTCGCTCCTCCCCGTGATGCGAGGCTGGGCTGGGCAAGGCCGAAGACAGCATCTCCCACCTGTACCCCCTCCGCCTGCTGCCCTGCGCTCCCTGCCTGCAGCTGCATCGAGCTCACGCCATCATCTGCTGCACTCCGGTCATTTCGGATGCGCCCAAAGCTGTGCCAGCAGGCCTCGGCTTCAAGCCTCGTGACGCTCCAGCTCCTTCCCAAGGCACACGGCGGAGCTCAGGTCATAAATAAGGAGCCTGGGATTCCAGACACAAGGACAGCTTTCACCCTGGGGGGACGGGATTGCAGCGCTCCGGGGAAGGGGCACAGGTTAGGAGTCTGCCCCGGGGCAGGGGCCCTCGGCTAGACGGATGATGCAGTTTCTGCATTACAGAGATAAGGCCAACCCTCCACACCCTCCACTCCATTTATAAACGCACAAACCCCACCTTAATGTAAGCCCTCGGTGCCGTGTGATGACGGAAAGGGGTATCCACCTGCTCACCGAGATTGCCCTAACAGTGCCCCGTCCCGCAAAACTCTTTTCTATGGACAAACCTTCGTGTTTCCCTGTAGCTGAACGGTTTGAAATGCGCCCGCTTTCTGGAGTCAGCCCTTAATCACCGTTTATCCCTCTGACAGCCTGCCTGCTATCACCCAGGTTTTAGTCAGCAGCATCCTCAATAGCAACTTCTGGCAGGCATAGTGCCGAACGACTGCAGGCAGAAAACCTGTCTGCAGGACCCTGAAACCACCCTCCCGTTCAGCATCCCCTTCTTGCAGTCGCCTCGCTAAGCCCTTCACCCACCCGGCGCGTGCTCTGTTTACAACACACGGGGTTCACTGAACCCCCCACCCCTGATGTCACCACACAGGTACAGCGCAATGCACCGCCCAGTTTGTCACCTCGGAGATGGCTACAGCCCCAACACCTAACGCGCAGGATAATCCCTCAGCTGCCATCCATGCAGGAGCTTCCCCTCAGACAAACCAGCAGCGTTACCTTGGGGCAGGCGGCCGGTCACAGACACTGCGTAGACACCTGGCTTGAAGTTACCTGGGGGAAATAAAACACCGAGTTACGCCGCACAGCGGCAGCCGGGTGGGCAAGCATCCCTGCCAGCCTCCGCCTGCGCAGATGCCCCCTCATCAGGAGCAGAAACCCCCCCCGCAGCCCAAACAGCAACTCCCGATCGTCCCAGAGAAGGGTTTGCTGGAGAAAGGGGATCTCCGGGTCCCAAACCAGCTGGGGAAAAACCACTCACTGATTCGCTGCCACTTGGAGACCCAGCTGTCCTCAGGGCTCATCATCGCGATGATCCTGCGGGGAGGGATGGGAGTGAGGGGACGTTTGCCGGCCAGGTGACACCGCAGTGCCAGCACGGCGTCCCCAGGCACCCCGGGGAAGGCGGCCGGCCCGGCCCCGGGCCCCGCTCACCCGTCGAAGGAGGAGCTGGTGCAGTCGTAGACCATCTCCCGGTTGCCCTTCATCTGCAGGTAGGCATCGCAGTTGTCGCAGCCGTCGTACTCGAACTGGTCGATGGTCTGAGGGGGACAGAGGCGTCAGGGCC
>NW_008824769.1:167143-168262 GCF_000699105.1 Pygoscelis adeliae | reverse complement strand
CTCGTGTTCCCCAGCGGATGGCCCGGCCTGTTTTCGCCTTTTCCTGCCATTTCCGAGCTGCGCCCAGCGGCGGGGCCGGGGCCGGGGCCGGGGCCGGGGCCGCCGCCGCCGCCGCCATCCAAGCGATTTCTTTCCGAGGCGTTGGTCGGAGGCGCCTTCGGCAGCACAGCCCCGATGGCTCCGTACAATGAACAAAACCAGGCGAGCAGACCGGGTACGTGGATAAATATATTAGTAAATAAATATATTTCTGAGCACATCAGCATATTCACACATCTTTGTTTCTATCGGACATAAATACACAGTTTTGCATATATATAAAACGTATTCTTCCTTTTTGGGGGGTCATAATTTATTCCCAAGCCCCGAGAGCCAGGACAGACTCAGAAAACAAAACAAAACGAAACCCAACAACACAAAAAACAAACCTATATTCACATTTCAAAAGGATCTGAACATTATAGAAGGGAGAGCAGAGGCTCTGTGCAGGAAGGGAGGAGGTCCAGCCAGCCCGGCCCACCGTGCCCATCTCAGCAAGACGGTGGTCCCTGGGGAAGGGCTGGGGCTTCGGTTTCGGACAGAGGGAGTTCGGGATGCTCTGGCTTCCATCAGTTTTCCGCTGAGACTTCGGACACAATGAAGGAAAACGAGCTCTGCTTCACTGCAGTGATGCGGAAGAAATTCGATGACAGAGCCCGAGGGTACTGAGCACTCAAAAGCATCGCCCCGAAGCGAGAGGTGCAGGAAACTGAGAGGAGCCATTCCCCGTTTTCTCAGATATTGCTTCTTCCCTCCCAGGCAGCCAAGGAGGGTAGTCCACCTACTGAAGAGGATCTCAAAAACCACCTTCCCGGAGAGTTCCCCCCTCTCCTCCCGCCTGAGAACCCACCGAGGCAGACCTGCACACTCTCATTCAGCTCAGCAAGCCCCGGGGAGGGGGCCCAGTGTCTAGGATGGCCGTTTTCTAGATGAAAAGGAGCAGCAGCATAACATCAGGAAAGGAAAACACTTTAAAGCAGGCATTGCCCTGCACAGCCTGGTAATACTGCAGTAGGGAGTGGAAAGGGTACGTTAGTGCTGACCACTTTCTCCAAGAAGCTTGGGGCTTGCCACAGATTC
>NW_008824769.1:158562-167103 GCF_000699105.1 Pygoscelis adeliae | reverse complement strand
TTAGACTGCAAACTAGATGCTCATTCCTTTGAGGCAGTGAAATGCATCCCTGGAGGTTCTCAGCTCTCTTGACTCCTAAAAAAACCAGTGGGAGCACCCGGACTTCATGACCCTCCCCTTTGTAAAGTCATCTGAGCCCTCCAGGATGGTCAAGAATGTAGGGAGCTGGTTGAGACAAGCCACGGACCACGTGCACAAGAACTTGAACAGGGGGAATCTGGATCCATTCCTGGGTTTTTTTCCTCTCGTTTAAGACTGACGTCTCTGCAAGGGAGAAAACATCTGAGCATGTGTCTTCTGCTTACTCTGTAGGACAAGCAAGAGGAGCCTGGAAATGTTAAAATAAAATTCTGCTGGGTTCTTTGATGAAAGAAATTCAGCTCTTCCCTAGACTGAAAGGTCCTGCAGTGGCTCGGTCACAGGAGACAAGAAATGAACACAAGCAAGGGAATAATGTTTTGTCTAAAACAGTGCTATTGGCTGACTTTTAATACCATCACTTGAATGTCAGTGACTGATTAGCAGCTGGGACAAAGATGCCTTTTTCAAAGATTAAGGGCAGCAAACCCCGTAAAAAGCTTTCCTCACCAACGAAGGAAGGCAGAGGCAGGATTATCCTGAACTGTGACTACATAACCAGTGCGCTCTCTTGAACTGGAGAAGAAGCTGCTGCTTCAAAGGAAGACACAGAAAGCTTACTGAGCACTGAGCAGACGGGGGAAGTCTGTCCCTTTGAAACCGGGTTTCAGATTGTCAGGGGTTACCTTCAGCTCCAGCCTTGTATCCTCACCAATGCTTCAGCAGCATTAACTCTGGAAACACGTGGTGCCATATAAACGTGCACTTCACGTGGGAATCCGGCTAATTCTTTGGCCTGAATGATCATTTAGGGCAATGAACTCGACAGTCTAATTTCCTGCTGTATGAAAACTGTTTGGGTTCTATATGTTTTGAATTTGGCAGGTTTTATTTTACTTGAATGTCCCCAAATTATGAGATGCAGGAAATAAGAACTAGTGACATTCCAAAAAAAAACCCACAAAAGGGAGGAAAAAAAAAGTAATAAACCAAGAGCCTAGCGATTTCTCAAGTTTTCTCTCTCCATCATCAAAATGTTAAAAAAGGCAGAAGGGTATTTTGAAAAATGCCTTTGCAGGATCATTTCAGGTGTCTCAGAAATATGAAGATAAAGCTGGGTGATGGATGGGGCTCTGCTCTGCATTTATTATGGATGCTATTGCTGGGAATTTTGCTGTGCCTTGGGGCAACGAGGGAGGAAGGAGAGAAGCAGGAGCCACGTGAACTCAAGGATTTTCCATGACTCCTGTGATGGGGGCATCTCAGGTTTGAAATATGCTCAACAGATGAGTTGCTTTTAACAGGGCTGGCCATCACACCTATTCTGAGGGTAGGTGGAGGAGTTAGAGGATGAGTGAGAGACTTGTTCACATTGCCAGATGAGAGGGTGGATTCTTTGCAACGGAAAGGGTCTGACCCAGCTCCTTCCCAGAAATGCTGACGTTGTCCCTGTGTCTTCACCTCTCCTGCTGCTGGCAAAACGCAGCAAATGGCCGAGATGGCGTCAGCTGAGGGACAATGAAGTGATCAAAAGTGGTGAGAGCTGTTGGTTTCCAATGAAGTCAGAAGAAGCACCTTGCAGGGCAGACCTGTGAGTGGTGAGATGGAGGATAGCTTGTTCCTGTGTCTGAAATAAGAGTGGAAAAGTTAAATGAAGAAGTCTGGCTTTTGACCTAAGTGAGGAAATGAAGTCAGGAGCTACCAGGCCACAGAAAGTCATTTCTGCAGCTTTTGGTCTTGAAGGCTTGTTTATTTTTGAAGTGTTTAGCAACACTTTCTGTGGCATGAACATGCCAAAATAGCAGCTTGCACTCACTCCGCGAGCTCTCCAGCTGGTGACTCTCAGGACCGGTCTCTGAGCGAACCAGCCCACGCAGACAGATGCCACAGGATGAAGATGGGCTGCCTGTGCCTTCAAAGGAGAAGGGGACCTGGAGAACACGGCTCTGTGTTTGTGTGACCATCGCAACGTGGGAACATGTGAGGAGACCACAAGTGTCACATTGCTTATTTGCAGTCTGCATCTTGGCGTGGGCCATGCAGGTCAGGGCTGGTTATTACACGTTGCCTGTGCAGAGAGCAAGATGTGAGCGCCTCTACGGCTGGTATGCTGAACATCTTTGTCCACTCCAGCTCTCCAGTAAGCAAACAGGCCAGTGTTTTATTAAACTGAGTGTTCACGGACATCCTGGACCTCCTCTTCAGATCCTGCATTCAAAGAAAAGGAAAAAGAAAAGTGTCAGCTACAACTAGCTGAAAATTCCCGGACTCTGCCGCTGCTGGGGCCTTGACCCTGCAATACAGAGACCAGATGCTGCAGTGAAAGCCACTAAGGTTCTCCCAGTATTTTGGAGGGACTTTTCTGGCCACCTCCCCAATCAGTTTATTCCTCTAAGTTAAAGCACAATAAAACGTAAAGATAAGATGTCAAGCTACTCTTTAAATATTTCAGCAGATACAGGCTAAGGGCACGGTGCACCCCAGGATTCACATCGCTACTAGATGTTTGCTTTTGAGGCTTTTTGATGTTTGCTCTTTGAGGAAAATCTGTACAGCCGTTTTAAAAATTATTAGCAACAGAAAATAACACTGATTCATATCCATGGCAGCACTTTCTAGGGACAGGGGACAGCAACAACAGAAACTCCAGACAACAAAAGCAGACTGCAAGTGATGTGTGCATGCAAGAAAGGGATGGCGCATGCGTTTCGCGGTGTTCAAGAGGTTGAACAAATTGCTTCTGAGTCCCAAACAAGCCAAACCCAACGAGTGGTTGCTGGCCACAAATGCCAATCCCTCATGCCCGGCCAGCAAGGACTGCAGCTCATGCTCTTCACCAGCCCCTTCTGCCCGGTGAATTATTGACAGGCAAGTGCTGAGTAGTTTACTCTGAAACATTCAACATAAGGGCTGCCTAGAAATGGTGCACCCTGAGTTACTGCTTCAGATAGTCCCTTTCTCTCTAAGTGACTGAGCGTTGATGCACACACCACGGTTCCTTTCCCAGATGTCTCTCAGGTCTGCCCAGAGCTCTCACGCAGGGTCAGCATAGCCCACTAAAGGCATACATGCATTATTTTTCACACTTCCCTTTTCCTGAATGTTCCTGAGATCAAAAGGAAACAAATGCCCATATATTCATAGGGAGCAATTCAAAACAACTCTTCAAAACAGTCACAGCTAATTCTTGTTTGTTATAAATCACCAGCTGTAGGAACAGGACCTCTGAAAATTAAATATATGGGAAGAAAACAAACAAATGAGATTCTGCTTTGAAAATGTAGCTAACCGACATGGGAAAACTAATGCACAGACACAGTGTTATACATATACATATGTGTGCACGCATGGCCAAAGTACCAGAAGACAGAGTTTGAGCGTATCTGGCATTTGTGATTTGTGTCACCGGTACATTGAATAAGTCATTGCCAACTGCTTGTCATGTACACCAGCTTATGTGCAACGCAAAAGAGACGGTACAGCTTTGATCACTCTGTGATCAGTCAGATGCCCGGAGTCTCAAATAACATTATTAAAATATTTTCTGAAAACCCGTGCCTGTGTGAGTGTCCCGTTACACAAACAGAAAGGAAGGTTAAAGAAAGGTCTCGAATTGGGAGAGGTGGTAGAGCCTCAGCTGCTGAACTGGCCATCGAGACCCACACAGGGCAATGACCTGAAGGAGCACACCTTGGTGATACAACAGAAATCTTGTTCTTTGGGTATTAGGTTTTAACGGTGGGCTTTTTCTGCCCTCTAATCCCTTTCCCCCTCTCTAGTAAAGATCAAAGACATGACATGAAAGGGAATGGCTAAGAGGATGAGCAGGAGATGGAGGAGAGGGGGAGGATGCTGACAGCGTGCTGCAGGAGGTGAGATTTCCCAGAGAGAGAAATCAAGAGATTTCATCAGCCTGTGCTGGGAGTAATCTGGCTGTTCTGGGACGAGATCCATACGTGCTGGGGTGGCTTAGGAAGCCATCTAGCTGTAATTCACTGCTAGTTGTCTGACTTCTCTTAAAAGGATCCGTTCGGCATTGCTTGAGGATTGATTCTTCAGTGAAACAACTCCCAGGTATAGTCTCCCAGGCAAGAGAGGCAGGGATGTATCTTTATGCAAACCCCACCAAGAAAAGCTGGTGGAGGTGCTCAAGGAAGTGGCATAAACTCCAAGATCACGCAAGCATCTTTGGGATCATCTGCGGTGCCCTGGCGATGGCTGTGGGCAGCGTTATTCCCTGCGATGCCAGTGCATGGCACTGCCTGCACAAGTGGGCTTTCTCCAGGGGCTGTGGACCAAGATTCAGCCTCACCTTGCAGCTGGGCGAGGTAGGCACGCACCTGGAGGGTGCTGCATCCCACAGGAGCACCGTCAGCTTCTGGAAACCCTGGTTTAGGGACTTCCTGAGCCAGAGAGTGTATTTGCATCTCTGCATTTCATAGCTCTTGATCTAGGCTCTCGAACCCATTTTACTTCTGGCACCTACGACCTCTGGGCAATGAGCACCAGTTTCACTACACACCGTGTGTTACCTTATTGGGTGTTTTAAAGCTTCTGGTTCCCATTTGATGCCAGCACTTATTTTGTTATAAGCACCAGTGAGTCTCTCTTATCTGCCTTCTCCCCTGCTCTCCTGATTTCATATCCTCTCTTTCATATCCTCTGCTAATCATCTTTTTCCCACATGAAAGTCTCTATATTCTTTCTGTTTTCTCAGAAAAATCTCATCGTTGTGATTGTACCCGATACCTTTCTGCACTTCTCCCAAGTCTGCTACATCCTTTTTTGAGAAGCGGTGATCAGTGGTGGATGCTAGCTGTGAAAGCACCACGGACTTACGCAGCTGCATAATGGCACTTTCTGCTTGTCCCACATTTGTTCCCAGCTAGCTCCTAGTAATAATTAGATTTTTACTTAGAAGCGGTTCTGCTCGTGTGTGGCACTTTGTGCTACTTACATGGGATTTCATCCACCACTCTATTGCCCGATAACTCAGCAACGGGAGATCCTTCTGTAACGCTTTGTGACCAGTTTTAAAGCTGACAGTCCTGAAGGATTTTGTCTTTTATAAACTTTGCTATCTCTTCTTGTCCAGGATATTTATGAGCTTGCTGAAAGGTGCAGACAGTTGGAGAACTCCACTTTTCTCCTTCTCCAACTTTCCTCCATTAAGACTGATCTGCACTTTGTCTCCTATTTTTTAGCGAGTTATTTACCTATGACAGCACCTTCCCTTTTATCCTTTGAGAGCTTCATTCCCCTAAAAGATCTGCGAGGCGTTATCTCTCTCTGCAGAAGTTGTGTTGCCTCCTCCCCTGGTTTTCACATTTAGCCATGTGCCTACAAGTCAGACCCTGTATTTGAATTTTTAACAATTTGCTTGGCAGGAAAGTCAAGCTCATCATTCTGTGGCTTCAGCTATTTCAAGCTGATATTGCCCTCAGCTCTTCCTTCTGGCTCTGGGCATGGGTAACAGACTGCAGTCCACGTTTGTGATTTAGCAGTTCTGTGCTTGAGCCCCTGCACAATGCCTGGGTAAGTGATCTGTAGCTCTGGCAATTTGTTACTATCCACTTTATTGATGCGTTTCAGAAATGCTCAAACTGATGATTTGATTTATGAGGGATCCTCTACCCCATGCCTTGAACAGAGACGTCCCAGGGTGAGAACCTCCTCAAGCACTTCCACGCTGATCACTAATGCAATAAATGCAGTTTGCTCTTCTGCTATGCAGTTACAGCCCTTGAACATCCCTCTCAGACCTGCGTTACTCCCTGGACCTGCAGAGCCTCTGGCAGCCTTCTTCCTTCTGACGGAGTTGAAAACGTTTGCGTTAATAGCCTCTCTCTTTTTTCACAAGTTGTTCATAAAAATCTTTCCTGGCCTGCCTCACTTAGCTTTGCATCCAACTCTTTTCTGATTTCTTGGTCTAGCCACACCTTCGCTTTGGAAGAACGGCTTCTTGCTTCTAATTGCCCTCTCTGCTCTGCTGCTTGGCCAGCCCTTTTCTGGGGCTTTAAATGATCCATGTGCCCAAAAGCATCTTATTCTTTTGACTGCTTCTTTTAGTATTATTTGAAGAAGGTTCTCATGTATATGTAGGCTCCTCTTTTGCTGCCTGTGCTAATGCAGTGTATTATGCCCCTAATACCATACTCCTCCTACTTAGGCGCAATTGGGGATTTTTGTGTTACTTGTCATTGGACTTTACACTCTCCTTAAAGCATAGTGTCCCTCCCATGCCACCAGAAGAGACACACTCTTCTGCTCTCTGTAATTTCACCTGGGAATTACAGGGTCCCACTGTTTGTTTCGGTTTTTTTAAACTGGGTTTCTGAAAACTTTAATTTAAAGCCAGGCTTTCTAATTCATCCACTTATATTTTTAGCCTTACAACATCTATCTAGAGACATATATGCATTTCTCCTTGGTCTCCTTGTCTATTTTTTGTGTCCTGCTTACATGGGACTGTCTGTTGAGATTGTTCTTTGCTCTTTTTACTTGTTCTCTCTTGATTTATGTCCAGTCCCTTTCTAAGACAAAGAACCGATGTGATTATAACTCAGAGGTTGTGTTATGTCAACCAACGTGTTTTCAGCTTGATGGCTTTTCTGCATAAGCCCCGCATGAGCTTCCGCTGTCTTCAACTGTCCTCAGTTCCTCATAAAGTTAAATCCTTCCTTTCTATGTATTTTCTCAATCTTACAAGGAGATTCTGGCTCTCTGGCTAGTCCTGAAAGCATCCACAGAAGCTACTGCAGTGAAATAGACATAGACTCACACTGCTTTCGAACACATTGGTCCTTCTAGCTCCTGGTGAAGGGAGGTAAGAGGGAACAAAGGCTGTGTGTGCTTGGCAAAGCACGCTGGCACTGGCTCTGGGTGGGTGTCAGAGAGCCTCCCCCCATCGCGCCATCAGGAGGTGGACACAGATGTGGGCCGCTGGGACCATCTACAAAGAGACAGAGGCATCACAGCGCGAACCCTTGCAATGCCCTGGACACTGCAGCACCCAGCACCCTGCGTTAGGTGCACAGACTCCTGTTCTGGTGGTCTGGGGAGTCCTCCCAGCTTCATTTTGAAATGGGAGCTCAAAGCAACTCCTGAGCAGCCTGCCCTCACGCCAGGAGGGCTCTCTCCATGTGGAGGTCCCCTGCCATGATCCTGGGAGGGCTGTGCCCTGGGGATATCGCTGCCCACCACCTCCAACTCAGGGGACATCAGCACTCAGAGGTACCTGCAAACCAGAGAGACATCTCTGCCCTTATCTCTCGAAACGGCAGCATCCCTCCGGGCCCTTTGAAGAACCTCCCGTATCACCTATCTGCAGTGTCAGGCACTTCTGCGCCTGGGAAAAAAAAAATCTGTTCCTGGGAGTCCGGGAGCCTGGAGCGCCGCAGGCAGCCAGCACTGTGCCCCATCCAGCCTCTCCCCCTTCCCTGCTGCCTCCTCGGCAGGCACTCCACCACCAGGAGCCTGGGTGTGGTGTAGGGCTGGATAGACGAGCATGGGGAGGAAGTTGTTATCTCCGTGGCACAATGGGCACGGTGAGTCACGAGTTTAAGGCCAGCATTTTAACAGAAATTAGGCAGCTAGGTCTGTATTTGGTACCTAAATCAAAACGATTTGCCCGAGGACCTGCAATGAGTCAGTGGCAGGGTGAGGAAGGGAGCCAGGCTCTGCTCGGAGCCAGCACCTGCCCATGCTGACGCGCAGGTTGCTGTATTCAGAGGAGCCTGAGAGAGCAAGACTGGGAGCTAAACTCAGTTAGGTTCTTTCAAACAGTCTCAAACGCATTTTCCCTCTCTCAGCGAGAGATGGACAGCGGTTAGGCAAAAGGCCAAACTTTAATTACATCTGATTTCCAAAAGATGCTAAAAAGCAACTCCCACGCAACAGAGGCAGGTGAGAAATGAGGGATGTGCAAATCCACAAACTCATTTAGTCTGTTCTACTACGCACACTTCCTTCCTTATTGATTCCAGTTAGCTGGGTTTGGCTAAAACAACTAGAGCCCAATAAGCCTTAACAATAATGGCTCGGCCAGTAAGACATCCAGACTGATGTAAGGACACTGAGAAACGTGGTCCCACCCCTTCCTTTGGGAGAATTCCAGCTGCTAGAGATGTTTAGTTAAAAATAGCCACCTTATTTCTCATTTGTATTATTTTAGGACGAGACTGCAGGGTTTGGTGCACTCATTAACAGACTTGCTAATTGTTCAGGCCATTATCTCCAGACAGGTGAGCTCTGAATCGCTTCTGTTGTCAGTGGTCCTGTAGGAAAGCCCACCGTGAAGGTACCAGGTCTACTGGCAGCCAGAGTACCTTCAGCAAACCACCCTCATTCACCTGCTTGCTGCAAGAGGAGGCAAACACCAGACTTACCCTGACTACCCTGCTGAGACGGGCAGTGAAGGTGAAGACTCAGACTGTGTCTGGGGGTGCCCGTCACTGAGAAATC
>NW_008824769.1:154580-158300 GCF_000699105.1 Pygoscelis adeliae | reverse complement strand
ACCCCTCCTCCTGTTTTTTCAGCTCTGAGACAGACTGCGGCACTAAACACTTCCAGAGCGGCCGAGAGCCCGAGCCGCAAGGCAGGGGAGCGCTTGGGATCAGGGGCTGGACTTCGGGCGAGCAGCGGTAGCCGGCGGGATGGCTGTGAGGAACGTGAGCATCGCAGGCTTTGGGCAAGGCTGAGTCCTCGGGCAGGAGAGTGGGGTCGGGCTCCAGGGGACACTTTCTTTTCCTTCGGTGATGACGGCTCTGTAAGCTGTGTCTCAGGGGCAGTGGGACAGGGGATGTGCCAGCTGTTCCCAATTGTCTGTTGGCATCTACACTGAAGTCCAACCTGTTTGGAGAAGTGGAACGGGCATGAGGGGGCTCCCGGCCTTGCTGGGGACAGGCTGGCTGTCCTGCCGGAGATGCCTCCTGTAGCACAGCGCTGCTTTCTAGAGGCTGCTGACACTGATGGCTTTTCTCAGTCCTCTTTTGTGTCCGAGCACCGTGGAAGCCAACCTTGGCCCCAGAGTACCGTGATTTGCGCTGCCCAGGCCCCTGCCCGGCCCGCCCAGGTGGACACTCTGCGTCTCTTCTGTAGTGATGGTGCTGGTGGTGGTGGTAGTGGACGTGGCTGAGCACCTGGGGCTTGGCCGGAGCGGCACCCCCAGGCACCATCAGGTCCAAGGACCTGGGCCGCGTCTCCCTCGGCGGCCGCGGCTGCTCCTGGCCATTGTCCGTGGCAGGTCCCTCCGAGCTGCAGTACACGAAGGGGTCGTAGTCGCTGCTGAGGGAGCTGCGGAAAGTGGAGCAGCTGCCGTGGATGCCCTGCAGACTGATGTCTGTGCAGTTCAACATGGAGTCACTGGAGGAACCGTGGCACGGCCCCGAGCTGGAGTCGCTGCCCGGCCCATCTGCCAAGTACCCGCTGTGCTCCGTGAGATAGCTCTCCCCGGAGCCGCTGCTGTTGTGCTGGTGCCCGTGGCTGCCACCCCGGCGCAGGGCGGGTGGACGGTGCTGCTTCTGTGCCAGGGCTGCCTTGAGCCCCAGGCAGGGGGGCTGAGGCTGGAGAGAACAAGTCCTGTGGGGTGGCAGCGTCTGCCCGCACACTGAGGGGTTGGGAAGCTGCTGGCCCAGCAAGCCCGGGGCCAGGGGGGATGGGTGGCCACCGGCGAGCAGGGAGGTGGCTGGCCTGTAGGGCATGTAGTGGATGGTGCCAAAATCCAGCTGGGAGAGCTCCGGAGAGTGGAAGAAGGGGTTGCCATGGGCTGGCTCTGGGGGAAAGCTCCTGAGGTTCCTCTGAGGATACGCGTGTGGGAGGTGGTAAAGGGCATGTCCCGGGTGCTGGCGGAAAAGGTGGAGTCGCCGTCCGGGCTCTATGTCCTGAGGGGCCAGCCTGGAACCAGCGACCGTGGCCTGGTCCACCGAGTCTCTGGCTATGGAGAGAGAAGGGAGCATCCAGCATACGTCCCACAGCCCAGCTGCAGTAGCCCCAGCACCGGCGAGCCTCCACTGCACTCCCACTACGGTCCCACGTCCCACCCGTGCCCTGCAACTCCTCACTGCCACCACCAAACCATCTTGACGGTCCTGCACACTCAGCACCCTCCCTGCTGCCCTGACCCTCAGATCCCACCTCCCTTCCCCACAGGTCCCAGGACTGGAAACCCCTCCTCGTGGCGCAGGTCCCAGCCCAAGCCCAGCACCTCGCTGTGCACTGTGGGGGCTCACGCACAGCGACCCCTCTCCATGCACACACCGCCCTGTACACCCATGCGCACAGAGACACATGCTCCTGCTGACGCACCGACTGTATACATCGCCCAAGGGTACATGGAGCTCCTGGGCACAACCCCTGCGCCCAACCCCATCCCTGGCCGGGAAAAGCTGTGTCTGAGCCCTACCAAGAATATTGAACATGCAAAGCGGACACGTGTGGTGTTGCTGCAGCCAGGGGTCAACACACTCCCGGTGAAACTCATGGGAGCATGAGATGATCCGCAGTTCCTAGAGAGAGGCAGAGAGAAGAGGAGGAGTGTGAGCAAGGAGAACCATGTCCCAAGACCTGCATGGGTCCTTCTTGATGGAAATGAGCCTTGTAGGATGGAAAGATGTCTAATGGCGAGCGATCTGCAGCCCAGCTTTGCATGGTGGAGGCTGTGCAGCAGCCTGGCAGCTCTGGTTCTGCTCGCTGTGTCCAGCCCTGGGGTGTGAAGCCCTTGGCTTCACGGAGGTGCTAGCCCTCGGGAATAGGGGGGTTTCAGGCTGAGTGCTTTGGAGAAGCAAACCCCACTTTTGCCCCATTGGTTCAACACGGACGCATTATGGACATTTTACCCTACAGCGACAGCTGGAGACCCGTCTTCAGGGACTCTGAATCTGCAGGCAAGTTACTTCAGCAGGGGCAGGGCTTTTTTGGCCAAGGGGCAGGCAGACCTCCGTCAATGCTGGTCCTTTCCCAGCCCTCAGGAGTTGCTGAAGGAAGCATCCCAAGGGCCTCCCGCCCCTGCCAGACTGCTCAGCTCCCACCGCAGCTCCCACTTGATGGACTGGGGCCGGGAAGCTGAGCGCCGTGGCTAACCAGCAGCCGTGCCCGCAGCCTACCTGGCCCTCGCTGAACTCCTCCAGGCAAATCGCACAGACCGGGGCTGAGCTGCAGCTGCTGGCCGAGTCCCACCGCGACGCCTGCCGGCACCTTGCCTGGTACTTGCGCGTGGCCAGCTGCCCGATGGCCTGCATGGTCTGCTGCTGCAAGGAGTCCTGCCAGGGAGAAAGGAGGCTTTAAGGAGAGGCTCAGCCTTACGCTGCCATACTTCTCATTGCCTTTCCATTTTCAAAATGGGATTATCAGGAATTTAGGGGTGATACTTATTTCCAGAGGTGACTTTTCATCTAACCTGACTTAGCCAGAGTAGGCTTTGTCACCAGCAGGAGACATCTGGAACTGGCCATTCAAAATCACTCAGCAGTGCTGAATTTTTGAGCCCCAAAGGCTTGTCTTTCTGTAGGACAAATGGGGTATTCTCAAATCTGGAAATACATCTGACTCTGAAAAGACGATTATTTAATTTGTTAGTTTCTATTAAAAATACTAAATCTTCTAGTCTCTACCAATACAGACAATACTGTTAAAATCAAGAGCTTGTGGGCCAGCTCTGCAGCTTTGGGTGCTGGGACAAGCTCTGAAAGGGGCTGGGGCTGCAGGCCGCAGTGCTGGTGGGACGGCAGGAGGAGGGCAAGTCCCATCCCACCCCACAGGGGATGCTGCCAGCCCATCTCAGGATCACTCTGCTCATCCCTGGGCCGCTCCTGCCTCATGTGGCCACATCTTCAGTTCACACAGAGGCACATTTCCCCTCCCAAACTGTGTCCGTTCCTGCCCTTCATGCATTTCTGTTTGCTCAGACACATCTGCTCCGTGAGATTCCTACCTGAGTCCTGTTCAGCTGGCACTTTGTGCGGACAACAAAAATCAAAATTATGACGACCACAGTGCTGACCACCGTGAGAAGAATCCACACGTCGTAGTCTGGCTGTTGGATAAAACAGGAAAGAAATTACTCTTGTGTGGCAGGGGTGGGAATTAGAGGCTAGGCAGGGGAATCCCGATCTCCTCCTCTCATCAGCCTTTGAATACATGATCCTTGGCCAAGCTCTACCTCCTTGCTCTTTACAGCTAAAAGAAAAAGGGTTCAGCCTTTTCTGCACATTCCAGCAGGATGGAAATTCTTTGGCTT
>NW_008824769.1:146041-154556 GCF_000699105.1 Pygoscelis adeliae | reverse complement strand
CTCTGTCTTGCAGCATCTCAGCTCCCTAGAGGCCATGGTCTAAGGTAGCACAAGATGAGAAAACCAAGGCTTGGTCTCACCTGAAGAGACAGGGAATCCCCTCACCTCACTCGTGACATTTAAGCAAAAGAAACTAAATAAGCTGAAAGCGCTTTTGAGCCTTTATTTGCAGCACATCATCTGAATGCTGCAGATGGGCAGCTCCTGCAAAGGGCTGTGATCTCCGTCCCCGGGGAGGAAACCTCAGCATCTTTGGGAAAGTCCTATTCCATGGCACAGCAGCTTGGGAGGGAGGATACAGAAGGCAGTGGGAATGGTGTGTCGCTCACCCAAGCTGGTGGCTCCTTGACCTCTATCTTCACGTGGGCCTCTCTGTTCTTGTTCACGACACCCATGAGAAGCTCAGCATCGTGGCCCCTGATCAGAACCACAGGCTGACTCAGACCTCTGGGCTTTCTCAGCTGTAAAGAAACAAACACAGTGAGAGATGGTCCGGAACAGCCTGAAACAAGGACTATCCTGGCCCCCCAGGCACGTCTGGTTCCTCCCAGTGCTTCTTGCACACACTTTAGAGACTGACTGCTCCCTCAAACTTGCACTATCCCTCTATAATGAAATCAGATGGAAGCTCCTCCTCTTTTACCAACTCTTCAGCATGGCTTTCTTCATTTCCTCTGATGGTGCCTCCTCACGCACAACTGGACACTGCTCAGTGTCTCCTGTGCTCCTCTTTCAAGCCCCCGTGCAAAAGTTCTTGGTCTCTCCTCTTCCACGTGGTAACTGCCAACAACACTGCCGAGTGCTGCCTTCGCTACAGAAATGCTTCCTCTTCTCTTCCTGTGAGACCCATCAGTGCTCCCCCTCCTCCCTCTGTGATCTGCAGGACATTCTGTTTGTTTCTGATCATACCAGCAGTTTTCCACCAGGGTCCAGGCAGCCTGGCGTGGGCTGGCTCAGCAAGTGTCCGAGTCTGCCCTCTCCTCCAGACTGACCTGAATCAGGGTGGCCATCTGACCCACTAACCACTTCCCGTACCCTTACTGAGCAACCTCAGCGTCACCTCACAGGCCTGCACTCGCTGCTGCATTTCTCTGGCATCAGAAATTAAGTTGTAAGTGCATGAAAGAACCACGAGGGATGGATCCAGTGAGCAGGAGTCAGCCCAGAGTTTTGATAAGCTCAGGCACCAGCTCCCCTATCTGTCCTCTTATCTAATGCCGGATGCTTTTCATTATCCCTTCATTATTTCCACAGGGAACCTATTCCTTTCCAGAGATGACAGCAGTGCTGGTGGAAGGGACCTCTGGAGGTCTCTAAACCAATGTTAAACTTGCAGCAGGAGTATCACCAACAACATAGCAGGGTGGCTGTGACTTCGGCTTGAAAACTCGAGAAATCATCTTTCCCCTAAGGTACACCAGGGCTGTCTGCACTAGATGGGATCGGGTAATCTGTGACTTCCCAAGAGGAAGCGTCCAGCTCCTGGCAGAAAAGCTCGATTGACCAGACAATGTCCTTTAAGAGCAGCAAGGTGCTGTTCGCAAGCTGCTGGCCTGCTTGTGCTGTGTGGAGATCTGGATGTGCCATGGAGTGAGCACAAGAGAAAAGCACTGTCTGTGTGCATGGATGAGCTGGGTAAGAGCTAACGCTCAAAGCCAGCCTGCAGTATCCTCCTGGGACCTCCCACTGCGTGTTGGTGGCTGGTGGCTCCTGACCTGGGCACATTTTGGGATGGGACAGGGGCACTGTGGTTTAGCTGATAATATCAACGGGGTTTGTACCTGATCAGCAGCGCTTTCATCATCGGTAATGTCAAAAAGGATTGCACGCGCTCCACGCTCCCCCGCCAGCTTTGCCTGTCCAAAAGAATAGAAGCTTCAGTGGACATTTTGTATTGTACATCTGTATTAACATCTACCACTTGGATATTTATCTGCCTCCCTGGCTCTTCACAGGAGAAAGAAGCATCTGCTGCTTAGATCGAGAAAACAGTTTACAACTTGGTTTCTGTACTTGCGTTGAGCTGCAGTGCCTGCTCTTGCTAGAGCTCTGCAGTTCATGGATGGTTTCTCCCTATAGTTGTGGAGGCAAATTAATTGGTGGGCTTGCAGTCACAGCAACCCATAAACCTACACACCAAATTCCTCAGCTGTCTGTGCCATGTGCCCCTTTGCTTCAGAGCTGGATTTGCTGGGGGGTGATCTGCAGCCCCATTAGCCCTGCTGACCGCTATGGAACACTCCCGTCCCAGGAGAGCAGAAACCTCTACAGGTCCCCACTTCTCACCGTGGCTGCACTGGCCGTGGGCTGTCTATGGGCCTGACTCACGTACACATTGCTCTCCCTGATCCCTGTCCCCCACGTTCATCAGGGAGAAGCTCAGGCAATGCCTGGGCTGCAGGTTTGGTCTAGGATTAGGAGTGGGATGGCTTTTCACAGCCCACCGGTTGCTGCGGTCCGAGGAGGACAGCCTTGAGACCCACCCAAATGAGTATACATGCCACCCTGCTGAGGTCAAAGCACACTGCCTGGAGGACATTGCGGGGTCACCCACGTCCTCCTACCAAGCCCTTCGAGCCCTCCAGGCAGGCAGAGGCAGCCTCTTGTGAAAGGGAGACAGGAACGTGAACAAAGTGCAGGGCTGGGCTGCTGTTACTCATGCGGAGCCCTTTGATCTGCGCGTCCCCGAGCGCCTGTGCAAACAGGGAGCTGCCGGAGCTGCTGCAGCAGTTTACCCACTGCATTGCCAAACCCCAGCTCAGGGGCCAGAGGTCAGCGCTGCCGCTTCCCAGCTGCGATATCAAACGCTGGGCGCCGGCTGAGTGAAGGGAAGGGGCATTCCCGGCGCGGCAAGCAGCGGCGGAGCAGGTTCAGCTCCATCCCTCGCTCGCAGGTGCTGGTCACCTCCACGCACCTCGTCGGGGAGAAGCTGGGTACCAGAGGTGGGTGCCTGGGTCTGGGGACAGGGACGAGGATGTGAATGGAGGCGCAGATGGTCGGGAAGACCACAGAGGCAGGGCTGAAGGCTCTGAGTTGCTGATAGGATTTGACACTCTTGGGTTTGGTATACCAGATGGGGAAGCTGGAAAAGTGGGATCAGAGGCTTGGAGCAGGGATCAGAGACCGGGGTCCTGCCTGGGATCAAAGGAGCCTCAGCGTTTGCCAGCACCAAAGAAGAAACAGGACTTTCAGGTAGTTACTTCCACCCGTTTGGAGCCAGTCAAGCTTTGATGAACAATGAACAGCTCTACAAAGATTTTATCCTGCTAAAGACACTGATGATGGGGAAACGAACAACTGAGACTGGACAAGTGACTCTTCCCAACATCCTTCTGACTCCTGTTACAAAGGACACAACTTTTGTTCAAGCTATTCACAACCTGCTTGCTGCGACCATTTTCTGAGTGCTTCCTGTCTTTGCATCGGATGTCTTCAGCCACATGGCACAGCTGGCCTCCCTCTTTGAGGACTGAAACATTTTGGTGCAAATATGTATTTACAGGATGATGTAGGGGGTTTCAGCAGTCTGTCAACCAGCCTTGCAATGAATGGTTCACTCAGAAAAAAAATACACCAAAAAAATTACAAATGATGCATCTGAAAGAAAAATAAATCACTTTGAATTGATTCCAGAGGTATTTTCCATGCCTTCCTCTCCCCTTGCAGACCAAACACCTTCCCTACTGGTTTTAGCTTTGGATGCTGAAGCAGTGCTAGAATTTAAGAGAGGAGAAGCAGAGAAGTGCATCAGGTGGCTGGTGGAGTTATCCTCCTGCTGGGCTGGATGGGGTTGTGTGTGTGCACTGCTTGGCTGGGTGACAGCTAAAGCAGAGGTTATGATAACACTTTGCACATGGCTACTTTTATCATCATTGATATAGCGCTGCAATTCAACATGCAAAGCTCTACCGCAAGAAACACATGCCAGGAAAACAAGGCTCCTGCTCCAGCGAGCACCAGCCACATCTCACAGCTACATCCCTGTTCTTGAGGAGAAGCATTGTCCAGGGATTTTGAGGAAGAGGTCTGTATGATGTTGGAGGGAAGGAGCTTGGTGGAGGCTTCAGGAGAATGGAGAAGCAGCCAGACAGCAATTGCACGGGGATGAAGGAACCAAGGTACAAGGCAGGGCCCGGAGATGTGGCCAGCTTAAGGAGCATCTGCCTGTATTTCATGGCTAAACTAGTCCTGTTTGGGGGGAGAAGAGCTGTGAGCCTCTCTGGGTGAGATCTTGGAGCAGGCCAGCTGCAGGCAGGATGGCAACCGATGTCATGTTCAGCTGGATCTCAAAATCCAGTGTTGGATTCGGCCCTGGTAACAAAGCAGTGACGACTAAAGGCCAGTGAAGGGTCACTCTATGAAGTCATGAGCATGGCAATGAACTGAGGGGTTTATCTGCTTTGGGGGGTTAGTGATCCCTGGAGAAGGGATCAAGGCTAGTGAGGATGACCGCAGTGCAGCAATGCGCCATGTCTTGTCCTCCCTGTGCAGACCTTCCTCAGCCGATGCCTGGACTCAGTAACACACTGGTACTTCCAGTACTGTGATCAGAGACTCAAAGATTAAGGACAAAACTAGTAAAACAGTTTTTAAGCCTTTTAGGTTCTTAAGTGGAAGATGAGCCTTTGAAGCTGCTCCTTCCTCCTGTTCAAGATCCTCCACAGTAGCTTCACTGAGCAAACCAGCCATTGCTGCCCCCACCCCCAGCATCCTCCCCTGTGAGACTGCGGCAGCCTGGGACCACTATAACGCGACGGTCACGTCTGGATGGACACGGGAGAGTTGGAGTAACCAGCTGTGCTCCCTAAGGCACCTGCAGAGCCCTTGCTCTCACGTCTATCGCAAGCTGCACTGGGAGCCCTTGGGTTCACTCTTTATCCCACCATCCTCGTGCATCACTAACACCCACAGGCGGGACCAGGCCATTTTCCAGATGTGGGGTAACTGATAGCAGGTCGATAACTTCAGCACACTGGCTTGTACTAACAGCTGGCACCAGCAAACCAAACTTAGGCTTCCACCCTGGTCCAGAAAGGGAAAGGCATCGCTGCCTGGCCGCCCATGCAGCTGGGGGGAAGCAGCCCCGAGGTGGCAAAATCCATCACAGCATCACATCCCTTCCCCTGCTTTTGTTGCCACAGCCTCTGCAAAAAAACCTGCTGTGCAGGAACAACTGCTTGGTACAAGTTTTGCCTGCCCCCTTCAGCCGAGCTGCAGGGAGGACAGAGAAGGACCCTGACCCCATCCTCAGCACGTCACTACCAGCAGAAAGCAGACAACAGGGGCGGCATCACCTGAATGCAATCCAGATAAAGCCAAGAAGAGCCAAACAAGGTTTTTTTCATATTTGTACGGTGCTTGTGGAAAATAACACAACATTTAGTACAGAGACAATAAAAGGATGCAGTGAGCCACTGAAGAAAAAGCTAATGTTAGCCTTATCCACGCAACTTTATCAGAGACACAAAGATTTTAAGGCTTAAAATGACCCTCGTTCCTGCCTGACTTCCTTATTACCGGAGAATTGTACCAGTGACCTCAGCTTCTGACACAGTAACTGCTGTTTCACTAAGGTACCTGTTTCACAGGAGACCTGATCTGAAGACCTCTGAGATCTCCCATCCCTTTGTAGGGCGGATGGTGGCCCGCGCTGTTAAAGAGTCACGTCCCACCACTAGTTCGTCTGGTTTGCGCTTGTCTGAATTGCTCAGCACTGATTCTTCACGTGCCTCATCCAGTGAAGTATGACAGTATTATTTTTAAAGGCAGGACCACAGAAGATGTTTTCTGTGTCCATGTTTTCCCACAGGACAGAGGACACGGGGAAACACAAATCCCCCCAACAGGCCAGCAAGCAAGCGGAGGCTGCAAAACAGGAGGGGCACGAGGCTGCCAGGCAGTAAAGCGTACGGGATGCTGGGGAAAGGTCTGAGCTGTCCTGAGCAGTCAGGTTAGGGAAAACGCCACACCTTTTACAAAGCCAGGCAGTCCAAAAACTAAGGAGGGATAGGTATTGGGGATGGCTGACAGTGTCTCTCCCAAAGGACCCCTTCTGCCAAGGACCCTGCTCTATCCTTGTCCTTTTCTCCACCTTCCAACACCTCTTTCCTACCCTGCTGCCTCCTCCTGCTCTCCTCCTGCTCTCACTATTTCCTGCACCATGGGTTTCACTTCCCAGGTTGGTGCCATTGGGGGCATTTTTGCACCTACCTTGTTAGCCAGCGACAGGCAGGGGTTGGGATCCCGATCCGGCTGTTCAAGCTTGACAATGGTGATGAATCCCGATTCGGTGTGTTCATCCTCGCTGGTGTTGCACAGGGACAGCGGGTGGGACTGCGGGACAAAAGCAAAAGGGAAACTCAAAACCTGGGGCTCAGCACTGCAAAGGGCGGCTCAAGCCCACCACAAACTCTGTGCCGTAAGGACCTGCCCAGAGGGTGTAGGACACCCCTGCGGTGGGCATCACCACCGCTGCTACATCCCATGGCCCTGTCTGAGTGTCAGTGAGGCTTTGAACGCCACAAGAAGAAAATCATTGTCAAAGTTTTGGTTCATCAGGAAAATGTCCCAGAGAAAGGTGGAGTTTCTACCTTTCTGGTGGCTGCACTCAGGTCTGACTTTGTCCCAGTCATAGCAAAGCCAGGGCAGCCTGTGAGACCACAGACCTTGACTTCTGGGACAGAGCATCCCAGCAGCACAGGTCCTGGTGCTGCAAGGACTGCCAGCATCCTCGGGCCGCAGGACTCTGCCTGCAGCCAGCTTGCTCCCTGCCAGCCCTCTGGGCAAGGCGAAGGGACCACAACAAAAGCAAACTTCTGGTGCCTTCAGAGAGTCAGCACTTCTTGTTTCTCAGCCACCAAACTCAACAACTTTATGATAAATTTGCAGAGGAGAAGCCAAAGGAAGGAGTGAAAAAACTGAAAGCAGGTAGAGAAGTACCAGGAATGAGAAGGGAGAGGAAAAGATCCCAGTAACCACATCCCCAGTGAGTCCTGGAAAAATGTTCATCAGCTTGAGCCAAACGGCTGGCAGCGGGGAGCCAAGATGGGACAGGGTCAAGGCACCAAGTCTGCGTACACACCTCTGCAGAGCACCCTACAGAAGGGGATATGGCGTGCCCCAGCATGTTATGGGGACACAAGCTGTGGGGCTCACTCCTGTCAGTGGCACTCGGCTTGGGTTTCGGTGATCAAGTCCACTGGAGGTGAGGCTGTCCTGCCGCCGTGGCAGAGCTCGGATGGGCAGTGCCTGCTGCCCATGGCTGCGCCTCACTCCTGTGCATTCACCGTCATGATGACATCCACGGAGAGCTGCTCCGATCCCTGCCTGGAAAGTGTGTAATTGCCTCTGATTGTCCAGTCTAGCGATGGAGGGACAATGGTCTTGTGCTGGATGGCAGAAGGTTGAAGGAAACTGCAATTCGGGTTGTTGGCTCCCTCTTGGGAGTCCCATCATCTTGCATGAGCACCCCCAGCTCTTCCTATAAAAGCCATCTGGCTTCCTCCTCTGTGACTACATTGTGGTGTATGAAGCACACAGGTTACGGTACAGAAAAGCCTGTAAATCCTAAGGTTGCTGGACAGCTTTTGTTACTGCATCGGTGAGTAGAAGTGTAGGAAACAAGCAAGAAAGCTCAACATTATACACCAGGAGGATTGGGCCAGGCTTTGTATCTGGTGTCCATCCAGAAGCATGCCCAGAAGGCTTGCCTACCCTGCAGGTAATCCTGCAACAGCATCCCAGTGCTGTGAAAAAAAGGCTGTTGTCTTGGCAGACTTAAAAACAAGGAGGAATTGTCAGAGCAGCCCAGGGACACCCCTCGCTCTCCATCCGCACTTGGCCATGCCCATGCTGCCCCAGGGGCTGTGAGGCAGCGTTGCTCCCATCCTCAGGCTGCTGCATACCCCAGCATGGACCCAGGGCACCCAGAGATGCGGGCTCACCCCTCGGCACGGGGCTGGTGGGAGCTGGGGAACAGGGCAGGCTGGGAAACAGCCAGATGATGTTTCCTCCTCCCTGCCAGCTGCTTATTGCAGAAATCCAGCTGGGGGGGAGAGGGAGAACAGGGCTCATTTCACCTAACTGCAGACATGCCGATGTCGCCTTTTAATGTCCGAGCGAGTCGCAGGAACAGGTCGTTAAAGGGAACGCGACTCACCCGGGCTGTTTTTAGTCACGTCCTTCAGGAGGAGGTGCACCATGCCCATTTCTCGCTGCCGACAACAAAGGAGTGTAGGCAATTCGCTCAGATGCAGCCATCTGTATGGAAGCCTTCAAAAGCCGAAGAAGAGAAGCAGCACCTCCGCTCACTCGGAGATGCAAAATGTCCTCATTGGCCCCCCTGGGCACGGGGAGAGGAGAGCTCTGCCTGTTGGAGCCTCTGTGGCTGAAGAGGTCGGGGCGGACGGTGCTAAAATTGGCGGGCGCTGCGCGCTCGGAGCTGGTCCAGGTGCAGGTTGGAGCATCCCGCCCTGCATCTCCCCACCAGCTCAGAGCCCGCCATCCCCGGGGTCAA
>NW_008824769.1:144295-145771 GCF_000699105.1 Pygoscelis adeliae | reverse complement strand
ATCGGGGTTTCCCCGGGAGGGTAATTTGCAGAGCTTGCCACTTTGCTGGCACGGTTATACCCATCAGAAAAGTGCAAGGCCCGCTGCTGGCAATCACGGGAGTGTTTTTGTGCAGCCTGCGCTGTGATACAACCCGGCACCAATTCCGAGCGCGCAAGCACACCGGCACTGGAAAATCAGGAGGCATTACAAAATCAATGCGACATTTTGTAGCACTAAGTCTTGGGCTACAAAACAAGAATAGGCCTTACAAAGCCACACAAGCGAGTTAAAATGGTGAGGATTAAAAAAAACCCCAGCAAACCCACAACCACAGACATTTGCAAATTGCCTAGATTTTGAGGTAGGTAACACCTACAGTCACAAGGGCATAAAGAAACCAAACCCCAGACCCTCACCTAACCTTCAGAAGCTCGGAGACCAAGGTCTGAGATGGCACCACGAGTATGAGCTAAGACATAACCTGCTACGCTTTAAAATATTGCACAGAGTAGCTCGGCACCGATGAACCGCTGCATGCCTTTGACTGGCAGCCCCTCATCCATCTTTCTCTTGGGGTCTTCCTCTCTAATCCATAGTGATGTCAAAAGAAAAATGTCAAAATGCTATATAATTTAGACTTCAGACTTAAAGACACAATTGTACCAAGCCAAGCACCATAAACTCTAGAAATTCAAGTTTCCGGGGAAGCAATCCAATCTGTTACGACTTGGGAGCGCCCAGGGAAGGCTCCCAAATAACCCCTTGCTTCACTCGAGCAATAGCAGGCGCTGCACCCACCAAGACCAACACGGCATTGAAGTGCCCGTGATCCCGCTGCCTTTACCAAGCAATGTCATTACTTTTGTACTCTGTTTGCTTGACTGGGAGTTCTCTGGCTTTTGGTTAATATATCATTTTAATAATCGCAGAAAAACACAAAACAGGAAATGCAAAGAGCTTATCTCATGATATTTCTAATAATACAGAGATAACCCTCCTGCCAGCGTTACTGAGCCTTCACCGGCTTGCTCCCAGAGCCCGGAGGAGCCCAGGTCGCCGGCACTGGGGAAGAAGTTGCACCTCCTGGCGCTGCTTGGAGCTGTGTCCGACCCTGGGTGAGAATGACTTGGGGTGCTGTGACGTTCCTGGGGCAGTGACTTTACGGGGCGAGGGACAGCCCTGCGTGCTGAGGACGGAGCAGCCTCTCTGTGACGAGGATTGCTGGGCCTGATCACAGCATTAATGATAAACACTGGGAATAAGAGCAACGAGCTAAGCTTCTGCAGCTCCAAATGAGCGTGAGGAGCATCTATAAAATGCTGGCAGCTGTTCTGGAAGGGGGCCCCAGTCAGTAAATCTGGAGATGACCTGCTGATGAATGCACCAAAACCTTCCCTTTGATTTTCTATTAAGACTGGGCACCGTGGTCTTCTCCTTTCCTCTAGGGGGAAGTACCACAAAAACCGGCCTCGTTTTATATCCTATCTTGTCATT
>NW_008824769.1:139416-144248 GCF_000699105.1 Pygoscelis adeliae | reverse complement strand
CCCGCCGCGGGGAAACCAAACCGCAGCAAAAAGGCGCAGGGCCGCCAGCAGAGACAGCGCCGGGAGAGCAAGAGCCACGCAGGATCCCTGCCAGCCGAGACCCTTCCTCACGTGGGCAGCTGCCCGTGGAGCTGAGGCAGACCAGTGGCCCCCTCGTTATTCTGTGACGAGTCCCTCATCAGACACGAATCACCTCTGGAGGCTGAGGGTCCAGGTGCCTTCTCAGCACTCTGTACAAGATGACCAGGGGGCAGCTCGGGAGGATTCTTCTTCATGCAAGGGACACACGCCTCATCCACCCAAGCGACATGCTCCACTTGTCTCTGCTCCAGACCACCTCTTCCCTCTCTTTCTACCATCTTCTCCTCCTGTTTGGTGCTATACCAGCAACTCCTCAAGCAGCAGCAAAGCAGCAAGACCTGGCTCTTATTGTCTACATCCTACAACCGCATTTCTTGGCACTGCCACTGCCCCTGCCCCTTGCATTATGAGTGAGTTATCATGGCTGCACATTGTGCTCACAGGACAAGAGTAGACTCAAAAAATAATCTAAGGATGACACAGAAAACCAAATATTATGAGATTCCTCAGTGCAGAGGACTCGTGCCCCAAGAGGTGGCCCTGGCTGGAGAGTCAGGATCCTTCACTCCCTCTGAAACCAGACCCGTGCATACGGGTGGCTGCAGATGGGCTCACTGACGGCAGGAGCAAAGGGTTTCTGCAGGCAGAGCATCCCCCACTCTGCTGGGCTGGGCACCTCTGTAGCACCAACTGCCGCAACCAAGAAGCCACTTCTTCTTACAGAAAGCCTCTCTGATCTAGTAGACAAAGGAAAATCCAGTCACTGGCGAGAGGAGGTATGTTCATATCTAAAATTGAAGAGGTCTCGTGCACGTTGCCTAAATCCCACCATGGTCCTGAACCAGCACTCCCCGCTCCCGGGGGCTCCCGGTCAGCAGAAGGACCTCGATGGGCGTTACACTGGATCCCGCAGTGCTGCTCCAGCTGGGGCTTCCCTGTTTGAAGTCACATCGATGCTCTGCCAGACCCTTCTCCCAGGACGATCCCTGCCTGGCTCTGTGCTGCTGGGATCCCAGAGATGAGGTTGGGATTAGCTAGTTCCCCGACAGGGTTTGGACCCGATCTTGGGCGATTCAGCCCTGCCAGCTCTGCCCATACCCTGGCCCTGGCACTGCATGTAAGGCACTGTCAACCAGACCTGTGAACCCCCTGGCTTTGTCACTCCATCTTCCCCTGTCACCACATCCCTCCTGTCACCCCTTCAACAGGATGCTCCTCCGCATCCCTATGTGCTTGCTACCACTTTTTTTTTTTCCTGTTTCCTTACCTTATGGCATCTCCTTCTTTTCTACCTTTTCTGTCCACACCACCTCTCCTAAAATACTGAATTTCTCTTTTCTAACTTACCCTTGCCATCTTTCCCACTTTATTCCCACTAGACCCACTATCTTCACACCAGCCTGTCCGACTCACCGTGCCAGCACCACTCACAGGTTGTACCGAGCAGCCAGGAGCTCGCCTGCAGAAACGCAGCGGAAAGGTCCTGGGGAAAGCCAGGCATAGAGAGGTGCTCGATCCTTACTTGGGGGCTTCATTTATAAAACAGTAGGAAAAAAAAGATGACCCTGAGAGGTCATCTAGCCCACTATGCTGCCCGAAGGCAGGATCAGCCAGACCTAAAACATTCTTCAGAGACACTCGCTCAACCTGTTTTCGAGACCTCCGAAAAGGGAGACTCCTCACCCACTCCAGGGCTGCCTCCTCCTCGACACCGGAAAGTACTTTCTAATGCCTCATCTGCATCGGTTTTGCTGCAGTCTAAGCCGATTTTAAATTCTCACTGAATCAACTATGCCCATGGAAAAGAGATTATTCGCCTTTTTTATTCCCCAAGAACCATTTAAATATTTCTGTTCCCCTTTCTGTTCACAAAAGAGTCTTTAGGGGCAAGGGCTGAAAAAGGACTCAGGGAAGCAAAGTCCCTGACAGCCTCAGTTGTCTCTGTAAGGGAACTCAGGAGTACTTCACACCCTTCCTTCATGGGGGATGAGTCAAAAGGATTGATTTGATTTGAAGTGGCAGTAAAAATTTTATAACCAACCAGTAAGGTTGGCATGGAAAAGAGAGGAAGAGAACAGGACAAGAGAGTGTTCACCAAAGGGCTCTAGAAAAATCATGGACTAAACTGGTGAACTGTTAACACCAACATATAACTCATCACTAAATTGACACAATACCAGAAAAATCGCAGGTAGCAAATACCAAGCTGAATTTGAAGAAGCTGAGGGCGACGCAGGGAATGGCAGATCGATAATCCTGACTTCCCTGCCAAAAAAACTGGTAAACGACAGCATAACGAAGAGAAGGGAAGAACTAACAGCGCTTTGGAAAAGGAGGGTGATGCTTCACAGACCCACGGGGCTCCTCAAAGCAGTCAGCAAGTGTGGGAATAAAGGTAGTTCAGTTAATGCCGTACACTGGTATCTCCTCTTCTCTTCTCCTACAAGGTCAAGGCTATGGAAGATGACAGAACATCATGCAGTACTACCCAGGGTCATCTCCAGAACCAAGAAGGGGAAAAAGCAGGTCAGCCTTTACAATGGCGTGAACTTACCAGGACAGTCCCAGAAGTAAACGATGTTGTCCAAATACTCACAAAGGACTTGGAAAATGAGAAGAACGGTGAAGTGGCCGAGTTTTTCAGTAATACATAAATATTCAAGTTGGTAAATATTAAAACTGGCTGCAAAGGGATCTCGTGATACTGAGTGACAGACTGAAAAAAGATGTTAAAAAATGCAAATATGAAAAAATATATCTAGCTATTTTACACAGGGGTGAGCTCTAGGTTAACTGTTAATGAACAGGAAAGATCTTGGAGTCATTGCGGAGAGTTTTATGGGAAGTGCTGTTGAATCACCCAAAGCCGTCAAAAAGCAAATAGACTGTTAGGCATTACTGTAAAAAATGAATTAAAAAAAGAAAATCGACTAGATAAAGCTGCAGTGTGTCAACACCTTGAATATTACAAGAAGTCCTGCTCACTCCATCTTAAACAGAGGACACTGTTTCTGTACAAGAGATTAAGTGAACAGGAATTCTTCAGCTTAGTACAGATGGGATATGTTAGAGATACATAAGATCATTAAAAATATGGAGAATTCATGGAACAAAAGACCACGAAGAGCTGTTAAATGCAAAGATGTGGACACCAGCCCCAGCTCAGGCCGTCTCCGAGCACAGCCTGCCGGCAGCCAGGGAGCTGCAGAGGAGCATCACGTGGTATTTGCCTGTTCCCTGCACATTTTAGGGCTGCACAGGGGTACTGCAGACATGGGGGTTCTGCCCCGGGTCTGGTGCACCCGCATGGGCAGCACCCCCATGCTGCACGCTCACGTCCCCGCTGGAAGACTTCTGCCACAAATATGGGCTAGAAACCAAATATTAGAACGAAGCTGAGATTCGTGGTCAGTGCCAGAGAGCTGGGAGAGCTTCTCCCACCCTGCGGGCTCTTGCAGAACATCAGCAGAGCCAGCTGCTGCCTTACCCATGGGGGACAGCTGTGCGACCTCTGACTGCGACCCAGCACCAGTTCCCCGGCCCTCCCTCTCGCAGGCATGCCAGCACCTTGAATCCCATGCAAGACATTGAGGGAATACTCAAGCGCGCAGAGCCAGGAGAAGCATGCAATGATTTTGTTCAGGACAGCAAGCCCTTCCACTGCTGCAGCTCATGCCAGGACCATTTTGCATGCGCCACTGGTGCCGCAGTCTGCCGTGGATGGAAATGCCTTGTTGGAAAAGCTCCTTTGCAGGTGAGCTACACGACAAAACAGAAAGGAGCCTGGCAACAGCACGGAGATAAGCAAGGAGCCTAAGGCACGGCGAATGGCGGCCTTTTGAGGGTACGCAGCATCTCGGGCGTCGCCGTGCCATGTCTGCTTGTCGTTTGGGGATGCTCACTCCCCACTGACCTGCTTGCCTCACCCAGCTGTGCCATGTCACTGTCACAGAGCACGAGCTCATGAGGGCAGAATGCGGACATTTCTATATTTGTGGATATCAATATCTGGCTCAATATACCCTCTTCCCTTCTGGAAGTCTGTCAGTGAGGCTTTGAGCTAAATAAACTATATTCCTTCATAGGTTTACATTCCTTCATAGACTTCAAAAGCGCAAGTAGAAGTGCTCTACTACCCTCCTCCCCATCTTTGCTGCTAACACTGACCTTGCTGTGAGAATTATTGGGCAAGATCCTCTGCTGGGGTCTATCAGGAGATGGAGACGGGGAACCTGTGATAGGATTGCCGCAGGAAGGAGCAGGGCAGATGTACCAGCTCTGGAAGCCAGACGTGCACCTGCACGGTGCATCTCCCAGAAGTGTCAGAGCACAGACACTGTCACAACTGCTGGCACCCGGGAAACCTCTGGGGACCTCTGCACGGCCAGGGTGGAACAGGACACGTGGCTTCCCCGGTCTTCTCAGTTACAGGCCACGTCACTGAAGCACTGACGGCCCTTAGCAGGCTCAGTCTGCGATGTGGGGCAGTGCTGTGCTCCTGTGGCACAGGGCAAGCCCGAGGAATGCTCCTGCCAGCTACACCGCCCTGCTGGGACACCCCAGCCATCAGATCCTCTTCCCCTGGTCTCCCCCAGCGCTCACACTGCGTGAACGTCTTTATTCCTGTATAAGAGAGGCTCTTCTCAGTTTATCTTAACCCTCCAGCTCTATCAGCACCACAGAAGCCCCTCTTACACCAAGATCACTCCACTATGTAGCTGTCACTCTACTCACAGACACAGCAGCAGGAA
>NW_008824769.1:134956-139188 GCF_000699105.1 Pygoscelis adeliae | reverse complement strand
CGCTACCAAAGGTACAGGAGATGCTGCCAGGAGGCCATCATGCAGCTACAGCAGAGCTGAAAAGTGCTGTGGGATGCTGCTGGAAGGACATAGGAGAATGAGGAGGGATGAGGCAGGGAGATGAAGTGGATGTTAACCGTGAAGAAGATGGAAACGGCTGGTTGGAAAAGGAAGAGAATGGCAGAGTGTTTCAAGGGGCCTGAGGTAAAATTGCAACTTCCATGACTCCTGGGCATGAAGCTTAGCCATCAGGATATGGGGCTTTTTAATTTACCTGCATAAGGTTTCAAGAGCTGTTATAACAGCAAACACACCTTACCCACGTGTGAGTCACAGACAAACATGTTCACTGATAACAAACGCATTATCCTTAGAGAGACTCAGGTCCTACCTCAACGTGCGAATAGCTCAGACAGCCATCCGAGTCCCCTGAAGGAGTGGCAAGAAGTGGGAGAGGAGACAAAGGATCTACAAGCTGCCAATGCAATACTCCTGTGCTTGTTCCCTTACGCGTGCTCATGAGCTTCACTATCTTTGGTCCGTCTCAAGGGTCAGCAGTGCCCGGGGGTTTGATACAACAAATCGGTCCCTAATCAATAACTGCATCTCCTTCTCCTTTTCATTACAATGCTGGTGAGCAACAAAGAGGTACTGAACCCCAAGAGGGACGTTTATTTGATTATCTCAGGTGTAGGATTAGATGGTTTAGGTGAGTCACTAAGCCTGGATCTTTTCCATCTAATTGCACAAACATAGCCATGGTGGTGGAGAAAACTCTTGCTACACACCTCACTGCCCTACTGACAGCGCTGCTGAAGTTTGCTGTCCTATGGACAGAGAGGTCCAACACAAGGGAAGCAAGTGTCACTTCTTCTAGCAGAGCCACCACGATGATAGTATGAGCCAAGAAGGAAATTTTTGGCAAAGTTTCATCACAATGTCTGGTTAAATTCTCTCTCCCTGGTCCACACATCCATTTTGGAATATCAAAGGCAAAGGGAGGTTCTCTAGTCAGCCCTGACTCACACCACTAAATGAAAGTAAAGGCAAGCTGGCCCAAGTCACAGGAGAACAGCTCACGCTCCTGCTGCCTCCAAGCACACTGCAAGCAGCCTGGGTTCAAAACCCAATGAACAGCATCCAACCCATGTTGACCGGCTCACCTCATGTACCTTAGAGGGCTCAACTTGTCCCCACTCTGGGGGACAATGCCACTGGCAGTCTCCATACTTCAAGGCCTTCTTACACAACAACCTTCCGCACTGTCCTGACAGGGGTTTGGAGGTTAAAACTATTTCACAAAACTCACACAAGTCTTGCCCCTCAGCAACAGCTCGAAGCACTGGCAAAACCCAAGCTGTGCAGACAGCGTGGCAGCCCAGTGGCATCCTTCCTACCACTCAAAGCACAAAGCTGTATTGTCACTTGGGACCAACTTAGGGGTGGCACAGACATAAGAGGTCTTCACTACTGATATGTCAAGCACCTTTATAGGAGACAGGTCTGACCCTAGAAGCAACTCTGCAATGATGGGCCAGATATAAAGGTTCACCCAAACCCAGATCACTTTACTGCAGAGACTGGAATACCGTTTCCTCAACGAGCAAGTTTCTACAATGGGTTTCAAAGTTAAAGCCTTGAAAGTGGATGCCAGAAAGAGCATTCTTGCTCTTTGAGAAAGGAGATAACAGATCTAGAAGAGCAAAGACTGACAAGGAAATTCTCCTTGGGGCAGATTATGCCATAATTTCTTCTGAAGCATCACACGTCTCCAGGAGGGCTGAACTGCTCCTGGAAGGAGACCACAGGGCTCTCCCAAGGTTGATGTGGACCAGCAAATCCTCTAGGACTCTTCTGAAGATGAAGCTCAGCAGCAGTGTTGCCTCCACCATTGCTTGAAGACTGCAGGGCCCTGACGTGGACCTGAACCAATTGTGGCCGTTTCCGGAGAAACCAGCAATGGTCCAGGGAAGCCTTACCTGGGCTCGAGTGAAACATGGGCATTTGTCACGATTGCACGTGAACCTGTGCTCACCAGGGAAAAGCTGCAGGCAGGAGATGGGCATGGGGTGGAGGAGTCACCCCTGCTGAGCCTTCCCCGCTGGCGCTGTGCCCCGGGGGGAACATTGCCTGATCCCCTCCCCCTTGAATATCCCTGGGCTCCACCGCCTCAGCCAGGTGCAGAACAAAAGGAAACTAATGATTTAGTTATTGCTTCAGCGCCGAAGGTTTGAAGGTCAGCCATTCAGCGCGGCGCTCATTGTATGACCAAGCACTGCCTGCACTGCCTGCCCTGCCTGCAGACCTGCAGCTACAGTCGGCTCAGCAGGGGCCGGTACTGTACGGCTGGCTTCTGAGCGGGGAGATGAAAGGCTTTTTTCTAATGTAATAACTGACGGCCTCTTCAGTGCCGTTTGAACTGTTTACAGACCGAGTTAACGATTACAGGCAATGTGTACCTTGGCTGCTGCCCAAAATTCTTACCCGCCCGTCAGATATTATCAAAGAGCCCTTCACTGCTGGCCTGGAGTCCTTCCAAAGCACAGCGCCAAAATGCCGGCGTAGAGGAGGGGCCTTCAGCGCTCGATCATGAAACCCAAGCTAGAAAGTCACAGATCTGCTCTGGCGAGGTGTCCTGGGGACCGGCCGCCGAGTCACGTAGAGACATGGGAATGCCCGAGTGGTTCCTAAAGCCCCTCGTGCCCCATGGGTCCATGCAAGGTGGGCTCTTCCCTGCAGGACATCACCTAGGACTTTGCCTGTGCTGGCTTCCAGACTTTATTAGAGGACACCACACAGCCCCCGAGCTCTGGCTGTCCAGGTTTCCCTCCCTGCACGAGGTCGCTGCCGTCCATACTTCGTTCTTTACATGTAGCCTGGGTGGTTGTGTTAATGCTGGTGGTTACACAGCTTAAAGCTACTCCTGCCAAAAGCATTTTCAACACCCCCATGCCTAAGAGTGTGGACAAGAACAAACCAGGTGGTGGGAGATTAGATAAAATCGCTTCCATTGTTATTTGTAGCTGGAAAAATGCAGGTGTAGGTATAAGGTCTGGCTAGATTTGGGTTAGAAAACAAGCCCCAGCTCTCTGGGGCAAACTGCACCAAGTCTGGAAATCCCATTGAAACGAAGGGATGAAATCAAGAACTGGCAAGCTGCTCTAATTACATCTGAGTAACACAGAGCCACATTCAAGCAGCACTGAAGCTACAGAGCAAACTGCTTCCGAGGCAGGAAATACTGCAGTTGCAGGGGACGGCTCCGTCCTACCGATGGTCCTGCACCCACAGAAACCTGGGGAGGTTCAGTGAGAGCAGAAGCTGATCTCTGCGCCGTGCATTGCTCCTGGAAGTTTCTGTCAGAGGCAACTTCCTAAACACAACTAGAAAAAAAAAATTAAAATCTCCATTTCAGATAAAGACATGCCTCATGGACCATCAGTCCCCCTTACCACCGAACTTTAGGCTGTAAAATGCTGTTTAACACTGTTCACTACACAATGTCTGCAGACTGAGCTACCATGGCTTCAAGGTATACGCAGACCATTGTTAAAAAACCCCCGCTTCAGTCCAGCCCGGGGTTTAAAACTCCCAGCTACACCAGCAGCATGAACTGATGCATCCCATGCCTACCAGGAGGCTGCAGCAGCGCTGGTATGCCATCATCCAAAAGCTCTTTGTAGAAAAGGCCAGATAATGAAAGTATGAAAACTTACGTTAGAATTTTGCTCCTATGTTCCCAATACGAGGCATTTTGTCCTGCACAAAAAATGCAAACACGTCTCTTTCGCAGGCTGACAAGAGATGGAGTTTCCAAGGAATGCTTTCCAGAGAAGGGCTGATGCCTTCACGTGGTGCCAATTGTGTGCTTGAAATATGATGTATGTCAGCAGGTCCCAGGCATAAGGGTGAAGATTGACTAGCTAAAGGAATAAATTACTTGCTTTTTAATCACATACCATACCAGTTTCCCATTGTTTTATTTTTCAGATGTAGTTTTTTTACAGAGGGATGAGAGAGTGGCTGGTGAAGGACACAAGTACCTCTCTTGTTGGATGTTGTAGTATTGCAAGGAGACAGAAATGTAGATGCAAATATATTTGCTGTGATTTGATTCAATAAAACTTGCTAGTACAGTGCAATACGCTACAAAAATTGGTTCCTCCTACGCTTACTTGCTAAGACATGAGTTCAGGCCCTCTGGGATCCGCAATTCCCTGGCTGCTATCGAT
>NW_008824769.1:126036-134924 GCF_000699105.1 Pygoscelis adeliae | reverse complement strand
AAGGCTGAGAATGCAGCTCCGGGCTCCTGGGGATGCTGAGCTCATCGGCTGCTACGGGAGGCACCAAAGATGGGGTGTCTGGGTCGCAGTCCTGGCTCATCTACAGCCTTCCCCTTCCAATGTACACGCACGTGCTGTTTTAAGGCCACACAACACATGGTCACACAAGGTTGCAACAGTCTGAACAGCAAAGTTGGAATTGTTTGAAAATTTATTTCACCGATGTCTTCAGATGTTGAGCAGAAACGAGAATTTCAGCGCAGGCACATGGGGTCGGACCCAAAATTGACGTAACCCTGTGACCCGTCTCTCACAAGCCAGCAGAGACCACTCAAAGAGTGGTCTTCCACTTTCTATACCTTTCCAGCATTATTGAGGTTACTGATCTGGAGGACGTACCCAGAGTAGGGTGGTCAACAGCCTGAAGGATTTCACAAACACGCCTCGTTCCCTTTTGCCCATTTATACTTTCTTCCACAACATCCTCTGCAAATGAACCCCACAAAGGATTTCAGCTAAGTCAATGACTATTTTTTTTTGACTGACGATATTCTCACAGGAGACTTCCAAGAGTGATCTCTGTTAGATCTCAGATGCACCTTTGACTATTACCATCCTTGCTGCGTGTAACCAAGCTTGCATCCTGGGGAGTCCAGCCCCTGAAGATACCACAGACATTCAAAGAGCTGGGCTGGCACGCTGCAAGGAGCTTGAAGCAGGTAAGTACAAAACTCTTCCCCTTAGTTTCAGCCTGTTGGGAGCCTCTGAAGACTCCAGTATTCATCACCAAAGGGCATGTCTCCACGTGGAGGTTCTTAGGGACGAGGATGACACAGCTCTTGGCCCAGTACTCAAGAAACTGAGGCCAAAAAGGTGAAGAAATTTCCGTTTTCAGCCACCTCTGCTGCAGTGTTCAGAGCAGCACGGAGCTGCGAATACACAGGATCATGGACAAAAGGGGCAGAAAGTTAAATAACTTCCCTGCTCAACAGAATGTGATGCAGTAGAAGATTCCCTACCCACTGTCTTTACTCAAGGCCACCCAATAATTGACCAAACGTTACTTTAAAATGGTACAGACTGACTGAGCTCCAACAGCTTTTTTCACTCCGCAAAACAGGAAGGGAGCCATTCACAGACCATTTGTTTGAGGCAGTGAAAGTAGGTTAGTTGCGACATCACCTCCACTGGAGGATCCAACTCTCATCAACCCGCGTCTCCTCGAGAGGGGACAGAGATCCAAAAGGAGGATGAGTGCCGGGATAACGAGGACATCTGGAGTCACAGCAGTTAGGACTAAAAGAAGTTCAGAAAGGAGAAAAGCCCTTCTGCTTACAGGAGGGAAGTCTCTCTCTCTCATCTCTGGTTATTGCAGATTAGGAGACATGACGGACGGAGCTGCCAGCCTGACACCTGCCAGTTCTGCTGTTTTTCTGCTTTTTTCTTAACAATGACGCTGGTCCCTGCCGGAGAAAGACCACTGGAAAAGAGAGTCTAGCACTGTCGAGAACTTCTGATATGGCTGCTCAGCGATAAAACTACACTACGTTGTGTAAAATCAGCCATCTGCACCTTGAGTTGACTCATGCAGACTCCAGTTCCTAGGCTTGATTGCCTTTTCTCCTGGTTCTGAAGGGTGGAGGTGGTTGTTGCAATCACAGATTCTCCCTCTGTATCTGCTGCTTTTCATCTTGCCGTGCTCCCCCTCAACGAGGCAGGATGTCTGATCAAGGGTTTATTACACAGCCATGCTGGAAGCATATAGAACAGTTTTTTAATGTTGTATCTCATCATTCCCTGCCATAATGGAGCCCTGATGGCCTGTGAAAATGACAGGTGCCCATCTCCCAGGGAAGGAGAGAGCTTGTTCTCACAGCTCCCATCGCCAGAGCCATGCCTGGCCCATGCAACGTGAATTTGCAGCTCTCTTTGCAGAAAGCAAACTCCCCATATAGCTGTGCCTTGCTGGCATTGACGTTACCACGTGGAAACTGCTGAAGTGTCTGTTCACAACTGTCTGCAAACTCTGGAAGGGACAATCCTTCGTTACAGCTCAGTTGATTTCTCCCCCAGTACAATTCAGTTGATTTTCCCACCAATACTCCGTAATGTTACACTGAACAATGTGCATTTACGCTGCCCAATACACCAAGCCCTTGGTTTCCTCATGCAATCTGCATCACTCTCACTGTGTAAGGACAAAAAGCCACTGTAGCCAAAACTTTAAAGCCTGCAGAGCGCTGCTTCGATGGTTTCTGTTGTATTAAGAATCAGTGCAGCACTTGAGAACACAGGGATAAATCATTAACAAGTCATTATTGTTCACAGGTATTTTTGGCAGGAAACCACTGAGGTCAACTTGGACAAACTGCTGTGGGGTAGTGGGGGTGGCACTTTTCCTGGAGAAGCACTCAAATCCTCCTCTAATACCAAAAAATAGTCTGGAAGTGACCTTCCTTGCTGAATCTAATCAACATGAAGAGTGCCACAGCCCCTCCTTCCTGCTCTTCTTGGCCTGAGCTTTCTTCCCGCGTCTGTGATCAAGTCCTTATGTCTGCAAGTGCCTGCCATTCTTGTGGCACACAAGAAATGACAGTGCTGTTAATCACGAGCACCCCTCACAGCCTGGGCAGGCTGACAGCCCAAACAGTATTTCTCATTTACCAATCCTATAATCTCACAGCTCGCATCAATCACTTCTGCTACCGGGGGTTGGGGAATTCCCAAACACTGCTGCTTCTCCTAGAGATCTGTCCAAGGATGGCTGTTTCTCATTCTTTGGAAACCTGCAGAGATACCACTTCTGTACAACTGTATCAATCATTCCCTCCATCCCCAGCAAAAATCATCACCTTAGTGGGCAATGCAATGCTCCTGCTCCTGCAGGGGCACATGTGTGTGCGGGGAGGGGGTATGAGTCCACATGCTGTTTGCTCCCATGGCCGTCACTGCTGGCAGATAGCTGAGCAACCATCGAGAGCCCTCTCCGTGGCTAGTATTCTGGAGGCTGATCTGTCCTCACAGCTTCTAGCACCGTCAGACACTCCAGCTCCATGAAACACTATTTATTCTCGTTGTCATTCAGTTTCCTGCTTCGGTGGCCAGCTGGCCACTGACCCCATTGCTATTTAGCTGTTGTAAATCGCGTGCCAAAGGACACTTTCAGAGCATCATGATGTGGCAATCCCTCCGATTATGTGGATGTGGTGGTTTTAAAATTAAGTAAGCAAACAATTCTGACACAAACAGCTCAAAGGCTGTTGTATGTTGTTCAGTGCGTGGTACTGGCTAGGACACACAAAATCAAGATGGGGCTGCCTTTAAAGCCCTAAAAATCTCCTACAAAATGCTGTGGAGTCAGCCCAGCTGCTCAGATGGTTGCATGCCCAGCCGGTTCTGGATGGCTTGGTGGTGATTTTTTTGCTAAGGAAAAGTACTTTCAACTTTGACATTTAAAAACCGCCTTTTGTAAGCACAAAAAAATTCCTTTTCAAACTCACCAGCTTCTGGACACATTCATGGAAGCCAAGAAAACCAGTCAGGTAACCGAGTCCAGCTCCTGAGCCCATGCTTCCATCTTTCTCTAAAAAATATTGACTCCACCACCACAGACCGAGGCAGGGACATTTGTACTGCAAAGGGAAGCAACAGCTGCTTTACAAAAGCCTGGAGTATGGTCAGATAACTCAAAACAGTTCTTCTGCCCAGCCTGAGGTTGCCAGCCCCCCCACTCCATGTGTCCTGAGAGTGGAGGCTGTGCCTTCACCTGGAGGCCCTTCCTTCTGACGATGTTCCTCAGCAACCTGCCCACCACCCTGCCCCGTCTTCATCCTGAAACCACAGTTGGGCTGTCTGAGCCCCATCTTTTTCTGAGCTTCGAGAAATTTTTGCTTTAAGAGGCTGAAAACATACCTGTAATTGCAGCCTGAACGGGCAAAGAAATGAACAACAGTCACTGGCTTCATGGTAGGACTATGAGACCTGGGCTACAAATGAGGCTGTAATATGCACAGAAATAGTGGACGTAGGATTTGGAAGCATTTAATATTTCCATCACTTAAGAGGAGATTGCAGGGCATCTCTCTGTGATAAAAATGGCAAGTTCTCTATCTCCCACCATAAACCATTTGTAACAGTGATGGGAGATGGGTAACTGCTCCAGGAGATGCTGGTGGCGGCTGTCTTTCAGAGCTGGTACAGCCTGCAAGCCGACCGCACGTGTTTAACGCTCCTGAGGAGAGGAATGACGTCTGTCCTTCCCAGCTGCACGGCCAGCTGTGTGCCATGAGCACTGTCCAGCACCTCCACTGGCAGCGACAAACTAAAATCTGTTGGTCACCCACGTCTATGTGCTGCAGTTCTGAAAACCGTGCACTGCAAAACCCACAGTATGTGTTCTCTTCAAGGAGAAAACTTCCTTCTTTCCTTAGGCTGTCCCACAGCTCTTGAACTTGATGTTGACAAGACCTCCCCAGGCTCTCATGACATCCCACTTCTGCACCTCTGCACAGAAGAGAAGATTCATGACAGGGCTGCCATCAAGTAGGGTTCAACTAGACTGGTTTTTCCCTGGAATGATGACCCACAGTGTTCAAAGAAAATCCTTCTGAGTTTGACACGGTCCTATTGATGCTGAGGTACAGCCCGAGCTACAATCAACATTTCAAGCATCTTCATGTGATGGAGCACCCAACAGAGACATTAGAGTCCAGTCACAGAAGCTGCAGGAGTAACAGTCTTAGCCTACCAGAGCATGTACCAGGGATCCCCCCACCGTTTCTTTCTAGGGACTATTTCTTTTCCGGCATTTTGTCCAATTACTCCCACTCCTAGAGCTGCACCCGAGAGCTTCACTGACTCTGGAGTGCCCCCAAAATTCATTTGCCCCGTCCTGGCAGGGCTGTGCCACTGGCTGCTGTCCTCTGCTTCCAACAACTTCCAGGCTCCATTTCCCTGGTCCTTCAAAACCCCTTTCATACCCCAGGACTGGGGGTGAACATCAAGTTGATTATAAAACAATTTCTTTTGTTGATAGAAAATTCTTTGCAGGGCGTGAACAGGAGGAGAAAGAAAGGACTCCTCTGAACTGTGAGCTGGCTGGAAACCCCCGGAGGGCAAGAATCCGATCCCTCGTCTTTGAGGAGCTCAGGCCTGTCTGTACAGGCTGCAGGAGCAGCCGGCCCAGGAGAGCTTTGTGTGTGCAATGCCGACAATAACACACCAGCCCTCCCCTTGCCAGCGCAACGCGCGAGGTTCGTTAACAGCCTGCAGTTTCTGCACCGTGCGTGTAAAATGGCTTCATTCCTTCCGTTTGCACCCCTGGACAGACCTAGTCCTCCTCACCCCGTTAATCCCCTTCTGCAGAGGCAAACCTCCTCCCCAGCATCTCCCAACCCACCTGCCCCGGCGCAGCCTCCTCCCCTGCCTCCCTCCCCGCCCCCACGCACCCTTCGCCAGCCAGATCATCCACCCAAAACCAAATCCTTCTCTTGCGCTGCTCAATACCTACCTGTGCATCCTCCCAGAGCTGCTCAGGAGGAAGAAATCCTCCATCCACTGACCATGAAACCTGGTCAGGGACACCCACCCGCCTATCAAACATCAGTACCCCACCAAATCACTCTGCCGCTTGCAGCAAGCACTGGATGCAGTGATCCTGCAGATGCCACCGAATAATCTGTGACTGTCTAAATCAACACTTATAAAGAAATCCTGAGGATCATAAAGCGCCACCGTTTTGCAAACTGGGCAGAACATGTTCCTTACGAGCAAGTAATTTGTTAATCAGCGCTGAGATTGAGAAGCCAAGCTTCACAGGTTTCGTGTTTTTCAGCCCTATGAAGAAGCATCGTTCCTGTATTTTTCATAATGGCTGCTGCGATTCGCAGACTTGGGCAGCCAGCCCTGCTCTGGATCAGCCCCATCTTCTTCCCATGAGGACCAAAGCCCTTCAAAGTGGGACTGTACATTTCAGTAAAATAACAAATACAGACAAAAAAAAATCAACAATGCAGATATCTTTAAGAATGGGTTTGAAATTCCCCCTGAAGATCTCTACATCGTGAGTAACGGTAACACCACCAGCCCACCGGCATCTCTTGACGCAGCCACACCGTCCCGAGCAGTCCAGTTCAGGTCAGACCCATTCCAGCACCATTTGTGTCCCCCATCCAGGAAAAGCCACAGGTGTGCTGGTTGCCCCTAAACGTGTTTTCTTTCTCCCTCTACTCCCACCACACAGCTTTGCTGTCGGGTTTTGCAGTCTCTCATGCAGTGCTACTAGCTAATATAATATATATATACACACAATATATAAACTAATAGCTGCATCCCAGCTGTTCTGCCGCTCACAATGTTCAGTTCCCGCCTCCGAGCAAGGAGAAAGCAAAGCCAATGGACCTGGGGCAGGGGGAAGGAGCTGGAACTCCCCATTTCTGGACCCCAGCATTGCAACGTGTACTGAACGTCTGCAGTTCCCTTTGCCCCCTCGTCACCTGTGGATTTCAGGTGGTAATGTGGTCCTCATCAAAGCTGGGCAAGAGTTATCACAGCTGCTCTCTGCTTATTTCTGGTGGCAGCCCCCTGGGTTGGGGCTCTGCTCGTCCCAGTACCCTCCAGCCCACCAAGGCACTACAGAGAGCCCCGGCTCCACAGGCCAGTTCTGCCATTCCTTCCCATCCTTTCTGCAAGGAACACTCTGTGCTCGTTCCAGCTCCCCTGCCGCAGCCCCCGCGGTCCTCTGGCAAAGGATGCCCTACAAATTAGCACAGCTTCAAGCTACCCTGGGTCCTGCTAGAAAGTCAAGGTGGGGAGGAGACCGCGATGGCTGTCCCCTTCTCCCCATCGCACCACAGCTGAAGAAACGCTCCTGCTTGTTTCTTGCCCTCCTGGCTTCACTATAAAGGCCGTCTGGTACCTCCATTGTCATCTCACACCACCAGCCCCGACTTGCGGGCTGGTCCTCGCAGCCTGTCCGCCGCAGCTGGGCTGGCAGGAGGGGGAGGCAACTGGGCAGGGAATGGAAGGGCTGGCAGTAAGGGAAGGTCTGCTCAAGGAACCTCAGCTAAAGTCTGATTAGGAATGTGACGGGAGCCGAGAAGAAAGTGTAGGGTGTGGAAAAATAAGGAGGAGAAAGATTGTTTTGGAGGAGAATAGGTCCAGAGCTCTGGGCAGTTTCATTAGAGGAATATTAAGTAAATGAGTCAGAGCTTGCGGTGCCTGAGGCTCGGGAAAGCTGCTGCTGGTGTGAAGGGATGGCAAGGGAAAATGAGGTTCGTGGCATGCTGTCTGCATATGAAATTCAACCATAACAAAACAAGAGGAAACATGTTGCCTGCCTAATACTTTTATTAACATTTGCAGAGATTAAGTACTGCAGACGTTCGATCGGTGCCTTCGTCTGTACCCGATTCAAGCTCTGCCTCTGCCTCGCTCTGGACTAGCGACTTAAGTGAGCGTTTTCCAATTCATTGCGCTTTCGGAAGGCAATGCAGAGCACTCAGCGCTCCCCTCTCAAGCAGCACCCACCACACCACACTGCTCTTTTAGATTCCAAAAGTCATTTTGTATGTCAGGCTTTATGTATTCGTAGCTGGAATCTGGATATAAAATTTGTCTCTTAATTCCTGCACCTAAAAAATGGGATATTGCTGGTATCCACCATGCAAGAATGCTACGTGTATCGCTAAATTTATATGTGTGTGTGTGTGTATATATCTATATAGATATATATAGATCTGTACATCTGTGTGTGTATATATATAAATATCTATCTATTTATCTTGCAAACACAAAATCCAAGCCTGAAGTTAAGATGGGTAAAACAAAATGCCTACTTTTAAATTAGAATATTAATTTCATAAGCATCTGGAAATTCAAGGTAAGGAAGTTAATCCAGAGGATGCGGTAATAATAGAGATACAGGAATAATACAGTAGACTGTACTAATATATATTTAACTGTATGAAAGAGTTCCAAAGATCTGTAGGTTGAAATTCCACGCCTGTATGGGAAAAAAAAGTATTAAAGCTACCAACCGACCACCTATGCGTGGTGATGCCAGAGACCAGGAAAGGCTAAGGGAAGTTGGGAAGGTTACAAAAGTGGAAAAGCACAGTGTTAACGGGTGACTTCAATCATCGCCACACAGGCAGGGCAAATGTTGTACTGAGGGCTGACAAAAGACAGCTTTGGGTATCTTTATTGACTTCTTTATGGAGCAATTTGGAGAAACCGCCAACGTAGATGCAATCCTGCATAGTACACAGGGGTTTTGGTTGAAGACAGATTATTTCTGTAATAGTGACCATAATATAGTCAAATTCCCTTATTCGTAGGAAAGGAAAATAAAAATAAAAAAATAAATAAAACAAAACCCTCAAACCATAAAACATCCTAAAAATAAGGAAAGTAGTTAGAAAAACAGTTCAGAAAACAAATGAGAAGGTAAAATGTTTCCAGGTGATACAGAAATTGTTTAGAGATCTCCTGCTAGAGGCTCGGGGTAAACCTACACCATCGAGCAAAGGACCCCAGCTGGACCCCAAAAGCCCAACAGTGAACAATAAAAGAAAGGAGAACACCAGAAGGAAAAGGCAACCTTTGAAAAGTGGAACTTGCATCCAAATGATGAGAGCAGAAAAGACTGTAATCCTGGCAAGTTAAGGAGACTGGTCAAAAGAGAAAAACATTGTAGGGGCTTACATACGAACAATAAAGCCTTTTTCAACACATCAGAAGCAGGAAGCCTATTAGTGAGTTTCTGTGGCTAACAAGTAACATAGGGAATGAAAGATGCACTCAAAAAATATTTGCAAAAAAAAGTAAATGAATTGTTTGCATCATGGTTCACTACAGTGGAAGTCAGGAAGTTCCCATGCAGAGCGTTT
>NW_008824769.1:116758-125998 GCF_000699105.1 Pygoscelis adeliae | reverse complement strand
AATTTGCAGATGAAACAATGTTTTTTTGAATTATCCAATCTCAAGCTGATTGTGAAGACTTGCATGAAGGATCTCAGGCCACTCAGTGTATGGTTTAATGAGCGACAGGATGCCAATAGCTCCCACATCCTCCCATGCTCCTGGCCACACATTCCCCACTGCTCACCCCGTCCTTGACTTCTCCATGAGCTCATTTAGCTCATGAAAACATCAGAAAATGAACCTAGCAAATAAAGTTGAGCATTTTCTGCAGTTTTAATGAGTTGGATGGGTTTGGGAAAGGGTCTCACAAGGCCCAGGGCCACAGCAAGTGAGGGATGAGTTATGACATGGAAAGTTGGGGAGGGGGAAAGCAGTAATTAGGGGAAAAAAAGAGAGAAGAGCAAGTCTTCTTCCTTTCAGCGGCAAGGAGCCATCAGTTGGGATCAGCTGCACGCGTAACTGCAGCTTGAATGGCTATGCGATAAAATGACAGGAGAAATTCAGTATCGGTGAGTGCAAAGGGATGTGCCTGGGAAACAATCTTTCTCATTCTAAGGAAAAAATGATAGGCTTTAGAATAGCTAATTAAACTCGGAGAAGATCCTGGAATCATTCTGGAACACTTTCTGAAAACATCACACTATTTGTGTGCACTGTATATGTATTTTTTTCTATATATATTTCTGCACTATCCAAAAAAGCAAACAAAGTTAGGAATGCACGAGAAGAGAGGACTGGGAAATACCGTCTGTGGTACACTTATAGCCAGACAGTCCATTCGGTAATGGTCACCCTGTCTGAAAATGCAAAAAAAAGTAGACAGGTAGCAAAAGTAGACAGGTAGCAACAAGGTGTGGAATGGCTTGTGTGTAAGAAGAGCCTAGGATGCTCCACCAGAAGAGGACAGAGTCTTGTAAAATTGTGAACACTGTAAATAATACAAATATAATTATTCACTGTTCTTCATAATGCAAGGATGAAGGGGGCACCTCAAACCACTGCCAAGTAAAAAGTTTAAAGTAGACAAAAATAATTCTTTTCACAGGCCCAGAGTTGCATTCCCTGATGAAAGATGATGTGGAGGTGTAAAAGATCCAGAAAGCCACGTGGACAAGATCCATTCCGGCTAACAATCCAAGCGTCCTGTCTGTCATTTCCAGCCAGGGTGCCCCCAAAGCCACTGACTGCTGAGATTTGGGGGGACATACTCACCCTGATCTTTTTCTCCTACTGGGCTTTTTCTCCTCACTTCAAGCATGCTCCACGTATACCTATGTATGTAGCCCATGTACTGCTGAGCTAGTTGCCTCACCTCCCTTTAGAGACAAACCCAACAAACACCCTGCCCTTATCATCCATGGTTCATTTGCCCTGTGGTAGACGCCTACGCTGTATTAGATCAGTTGACCCCAAGAGGTCCCAGTCCTTTCCAGTCACTTTCCACAAAAGGAGTAAAACTCGTCTGCACACAAGACAACCTTTTGGAGGGACCAAATCTAACAGTACGGACTGGATTCCCTGAAGAAATAAGCATCATCGCAGATCTTATTTTTCACTTCTAGATGAAGACACCTTTGACTTCATGTTCTCCAATAAATGTAAGAAAACTATTCTTTTAAAACGAGCAAAGCAAGTCACTCTTTACGCAAAATTTTTTACCCTAAGGAGATGATGACAAAACAAGCAATTTACGTAGGTATCCATGCTGCTCAGTGTGCTGATGGAAGAGGTTCAACACTATCTCCTACACTAATAAACAACGTAGAAGAGCCTACACAGAATTAAACTCTTGACTCAGGCTTTCATACTTCCTTTAAATCTGGCTCCAGGCTTTGATGTCAAATAATTAAACCAATCACGCAGTTTAGCAAGGCTGGGGTTATCATTGGTATCTTTGTGGGAGGCCCTAGAAGAGGTGCAGCACAGTCGCTCTCCTGCTGTCCTCAGACTGGTTTAGCTCATTCTTCTCAACCTCCCTTTTCAGCACGTTTGCAAGGTCACTGGAGACCTTGGAAGAGTGAAGATGCAATACAATAACCTGTATTTGGTTGGCTCCAGACAGTATCATGCCTATATAAACATTGACTGAACACTGTCCAAGTAAGGCTGAAACGGTATTACCAGGCAATAAGAAGAAAGAGAAAAGGCATTATCAACTTGACTTTTGTTCAGTTATCCAAATTTACAACCTTGGTTTCTCATTTAATCCTGAACTTCCAGTCAATAACGGGCAAAAGTACATTGCATTCTTATGTTACTACAAGGTAGCCATCTCCTCACTTCTTGATGAGATTGCATCGCAGTTATCTAAGTAATTTTTTGTCAGACAAGATCACTACAGTGCGCTCTGAGGATGCAGAATAAAGCTAAATACTTGCTTAGTTCATTTTAAGAAAGTGTATCACATCTGGCTTCAAGAGACAAAATTGTTTCCTAGTTTATTTAATGTAGAACTTTAATTATTGAGTTTTAGTCATAAATTCCTTTATGGTTTGAATCTTATATATACCCATACCTATTTCTTTTTCTATGTTGCTCTGCAGCAAGTCAGAACAGTGGCAAACACTGAGTTTATAACACCTGGATTAAATTTTCAAGGGGCTAAATGTTTTCAGTGAAAGAACTTTGAAAACCTGAAAGAAACTCAATTCCCACCTCAGTGTTTGATGATGTCAAATTTCCAGGCATGTGGTAAGCACCTCTGTTTACACAGGTTGTGTCTTCGGGGAGTGAGTTCAGAGAAATTAGCGCTTTTTTTTCCATTTGATGCTCTTAATGAATTACCTGAGATGATAATATGATTAAGCGAGGGCTCTATGCACTGGTGTATGTGGGCTGTACACCGGGGCCTTGTAATAAATGAACAGAAGAGCACAGGAAATCAGTCACTAGAGAAGGCAATTACTGAAATGAACGGGAAATACACTGAGATGCTTATCTTGTTAAAACATGGTGGAAAACAAAGCAAAACAAAGCAGTGAAACTAAGAGAAACCCAAGGATATCAGCTTACAGGTGCAGCCTGAGTGGAAATGAGATATATTTTCCCTGTAAATGTATCTGAAAGACAGCTGAATTCCTGAATTTACTCTGGGCTCTGGCAAAACACAGCTGAATATCAAAATTTAAAGATGAAAGAGAAATCACTTTGAAACTCAAAGTTCTCCCCCTCTGCCAGTGCTCATGGATGTCTTCTGTGCAGAAATCAGCACTGGGCTCAACCAATTCAAACAAGTTATCTTTTTTCCTACTAGATGACATTTTTGTTTTAAAAACTGTATGATTTCTATATTGCAAGTCTTCATCATTGTAGCAGTTACAGACAAAATGACACAGATTCCTTCAAAGCTGGGTGAACACATCACTCAGCTGGGCTTTGCATCAACTGAACATAACAAAAAGAATAACTTCTACAAAAATATTCGATAAACACGCTATTTCAGTTAGTTTTTTACACCAGTATTTCCCATTTCTCAACTGAAGAGAAATGGGAAATTTGGTAGAGATGCACTTTCTTAATGAACAATTCAGGTATGTGTAACAGCCAGCCTTGAAACACTTATATGGACAAGACTCAACACACTTAAGTATCCACAGGTGAGGCATAAGGTGCAGAATAAATCAGAACGGCATTCAATGATCCATTCTGTTTTCTTCACCCTGCTCTAATCACTTAAGTTTAATCATTTAAATTGAACTGAAATGACGTAATTTAAGAACTCCCTATTTAACTGGAAAAGTCAATCAAATGGAGAAACTTAGATCACTTCTTTCTGGCAATCTTGCTGTAGATAACACAAAGTTATCTTTTGCATAAAGATAACTGCACCATCATAAATAATGTCAAAAACAAGGCTTGCCACCAGCTCTGGTGTCTTGGCCACATGGGAACAACGGACACTTTAGTACGTCCAGATATAGTCACAGACAGCAACATAATATGAGAACAAAGAGCTCAGAAAATACTCAAAGGATGAGGGACTTGTACCCTTGAAAGCACCGACTCTGAAAACAACCAAAGGTCGATGAAAGGACAGTATCATGTCGAAATAACAAACGAACATACGCTGCCAGTGTGATATCATGGTCAAAAGGTCCAATGTGATCCTCTGAGTACAGTTTAGACTGAGGAGACTGAAGATCACAAGAATCGCCACACTGGATCAAAGGAAATCCTTAACATATGCCCAAACTACGGACTGGTTTGCACAGCCAAGAGGCAGCCAGACTGTCACTAACCTCTCCAGACAATGTGATCTCTCCACCAGGACACAGAAAACCTAAAATTCAACATAAAATCTTCCTACATCTCCTTCAAACCTGTGCTAACATAAACACATCCCAAAAAAATCCCAAAAGTTCTTAAGTGTCAGTTAGCAGCTTTCACCTGGGTTCTACAGGACTTTTCAAGTCCTACATAAACTTTAGAGAAGCACAGGAATATTCACAAAACATCTACAATTCTTCAGCCCACCTACTTAAATCCATGTTCATACAGATGCTTAACCAGAGTTTATAAGCTATTAAAAATCTCTCAAAGTTCTTAACATGGTCAACAGAATTAAATAAACATAAGGAAGTTTGCCTTCATGGAAACATCAGGCTTCTCAATACCAGCATTCATCTTGTTTACTCAAAGCAGTACGTCCACCCATAAATACCACTGGTTTCATTTCACTTTTTTTCCCCTCACTTCATAAATCATGGCACAAGGGTCAGATTACTGCTGTTGGAAGACGAAAAAGAGTTCACCATCATTAAGCAGTCTTCTTTGAGATACACATATTCAATATGTACGTATTCAGTACGATAAGCATGGATATACTCTTCATTGCGGGCCTGCAACTCAGCCCAACCACAAGACTTCAGTGGAAGTGGAGAGAGCAGTTAGTGTGGATTTGTACTATACATCTCAAAACAGCCCAATTACTATCACGTTATCTTCTTTTCTTCTTCAAATGACAATCCACATACATATTCAGAAGGTGAGTAACTCCAAGCAGTAATTCCCTCTCTGTCTTTCCCCACAGGTAAGTGGGGAGGGACGTCTCAAGCATTTTAGAGTAGCCTGCAAACCACAATCTGCCTAATTTGGCATCATTCCTGGAAGCATCTGCAATGGTATAGAGTTTAATGGAACTCCACATGCCAGCTCTGCAGATGTCAAGAATGGAGACATCCTCTGGAGAGGCTATTGTACAACTTGACCTTTGATGGAATTTACTGATGGCCAGAGGCACGAACACTTAGGCAGTATCATAACATCTCCTGATACAATATGTTATGCAATTACCAGTATCACTGCACCTCTTTATCTCCCAGTTCATGATACAAATGAACAGAGGCCACCTGACGGGTTTGGTTCTGTGCAGACAGGAAGAAGATGGTCTGCTTGACATCAAATGTCTGAGGAGACATACCACTTTGTCCACAAAGGTCTGGGGTTCGCTGGGGGGAAAAGAAGGGCTATTTTCTGGCTCCAGTGAAGCTTAGATATGACCTCAGGAAAGAGTATAAGAAACCTTATCTGGGAAGGGGGAATAAAGACACTGGATGTTAGACATTTAGCAGTGGGTCTGTCTCGCCCTCTGGCAGAACTTCTTGCTACCAGGAAAGTCGTATTTAAAAACATGGTTAGAATAATAAACAAGCTGCCACAGGCTCGTGTTATTGTGCTGTCTGGATGGTGAGGCTCTGCTTAACATCCCATGCTGGGACAGAGGTCAACACTCTTTTACCAAAGCTCCATACAGAATTTTAGGACCACAGGGTCAAAGAAAATTGTATATCCCTCAGATGGACAGAAATAGTTGCTCAGGTGTCTGCACTGACAGACACTGCTCATTAGTCCCAGTGAACAATCCAGAATCACTGAAACACAGGTCTATGTACGGATAAGAGGTCTAAGATCAGACAGGCTTGTTCTAATAAAAATCATTATCTAGCATCAAAATCTAGATGTAGCAGTTCAGAGGATGGACTGGAGCAAATGTCTTGACTTGTGAGTCGATCTAGGAGGATGGGCCAGCTTCTCTGATAACTCTGGCTTCAGTGTTTCCTCAGCCTGTCCCAGCCAGCCTGAAGTCTGCAGGATCGCCACTAATGCATCTTGCCTTATCTTGCAGTAGGCTTTCAGGGGAAGAAGGATTATCAAGACAGATATAAATTAATCCTTCAGACTACAGAACCAAGAATGTGTTTACCAGGAATCCAAGAAACAGGCTGGCCTACAGGCAATGGAGCCAGTACTTGTTGGCGTCTGAGGAAGTCAATTTTGCAAAACCCCTAGCTTCTGCAAACTGTCCCCTCAGACATTATCCCACATTTCTCATTTGTAGTCTGTCAGCTAAAACAACTGTCTACCACTGATACATTCAGCATTCCCGTTGCTGGGTTCCTACCAGGCACACTGGATTCCCTGGCTCCATGGCTTCCGACAGAAAGGATGGGGCCTCAGAATATCTTGTTTGACTTTACCTGAATATGAAGACTTTACGATGCAAATGGTACGGTTGGCAACGGTTTGAAACTATTTCTGACTTAACACATCAACTGGTCATCTTGGTGACCAAATACCTGATGTTCTCAGGTTACCGTGATTCACTCCCTAGGCAAGGAGAGAGGTATATATGCCAACAGACCCGTAAAAAAAATATATTCCCTAATATGTAGAGAGGCTCTTATTTCAACCACAGGAATATCTGACTGTTATCGAGACACGGTTATTATAAAGAGAGGCTAACTCCCAAGAGCATGTGCTCTAACACTGGTATGTGTCAAAGATGCATGCCCTACAATGTACAATACACATTGGGAACGTGAGGATGGATGAATACATTCAGTGCTAGTAAGCAGTCTCCTGCCACAACGGTATCTTGTGATAGAGGTCCTTGGAAAGGTCAGCAAGCTCCAAAATTGAACAGTATACATCCGATTCTTGCTCCCTAGCACTGATTGGGTGCTGTGGCATTGGCCCCAGCTGGGCGCCTAGTCTGTGCCCAAAATGGGGGAAGAGGGAGGACAGAAATGGCAGAAACAGGTGGAAGAAGTCAGATCTCTTGGTTATATCCTGAGATCTGGTGCACAGGAGCAGGATGTTGCAAAGTGCACTCGAAGGTTTAGATGTACAGAACTGCTAATGGTTTTGTCACAGGTTCTAGAATTCAACGTTGGCTAATGGTGTTGGAGAGGAACGATATTCCTGATGAATGCACCCGATATTGGGGTCTTTCTGCCAGTACCAAAGATATGTTCCTAAAGAACATAAGCAGCACATGAGTTCTTCCATGAGTTAAAGACATGGTGCATTGTACTAGTCTACACCCTTGAAGTCTACACCCTTGAAGAAAGTCTTCCATAAAGACATTTACCTCTTTAGGAAGACTAGACTTCTAAAGGCACACTGGATGTACCAAGTCAGGAGTCACAAGAGACACATCTAGTGTTGCCTGCAGGACCATTCTTGCTATTCTTGAAGGCTATTTAGAGTTCGGGACAACGTCATCCCAGTATTTGGAGAAATATACTCAATATACACCTAATCTAATCACAGATGGAGAGCATGCAGCAAACAAAATTCAATAAAATAATTCAATTAATATTACTTATCCACCCTGCTAGAAGTTGGTTGCCCAAACTCTGAACTTTGCCAAAACAGGAGTATCCAAGCTGGGGTAGCATAATTCAGAAAGCATAATGGTTGTCCATTCTGCAATTAAAAGGGCAAAATACTCACAAAAATTGAGAATTTGTTTTTTTGTTTGTTTGTTTGTTTGTTTGTTTGTTAACAAGATCTTGAGAAATCCTAAAGTCATCTTGGTACGCCTGCCAGACAGGAAGATAAGCTTTATTCCAAAGGGGCACAACAAATTTGTGGAGGATGACCATCATGAAGAGGCCAAATGTAGCTATGAAGCTATTAAAGATGAGAATTAGTAGTGAAGGTTTATGACCAAGAACTTCCACATCTCGTCCTATGTTCATAAGATACAGCCAGCCTGGCCCTATTCACATATGGGACTGTCTGCCTCTGTTGCTACTGGGGTTGAAGTTACGATGCTATTTCTCAAGGAATACAGGCTTTTCTCCTCCATTACTTATGCATTTCAGGCTGTAAGTAAGCAGGGCATGGCTGGATACAAAAATGGACAAGTGCGAGTCAGAACACGCAGAGTAACTCGAGCCATTCTGAGGAGCAGGCACTGCTCTGAAAAATAAGAACCTATAGCAATGTTTGGGTTGATACTTCATTAGGTGAGTAATACTGCATTAAAGAACAAACAAAGGCAGGGGGCATACATGACTAAATTACAATGGTTACTATCCCATCAATAGAGCACAGTTGATGGGATCACGCAGATTGAGGGTGACAAGGGATAAAAATGGTACACCCAGGGAGATATGAAAGCCAAAGTGTCAAGGGCATCAAATGCTGGTTAACAGCACCAGTTGAGGGCTACATGTTGAGGAGATTCACGATAATGGATGCCAAGGAACTGTATGGTGCCTTCTAGGTGAATGAACAGCTGAGCTCCGAGTCAGTAATGGATGGTGAAGGATGTACTTATTGCAGTTTTTCCACAGAGACTTGCCCAAACAGAGCAGAGGTGGACTGGAAGGGCTGGTGCCGACGGTGGTGGGCCTAACGGCTGAAAAGGTGTTCTGTAGAAGATGAGAATACAAGAACAGTAGTGTGGATTCAGACCAAAGGTCCATCTAGCCCATGATCTTTGCTTTGACAGTTGCCAACAATGGATTTCTGAAGGAGAAGTAAGAACAGGGCAAGCATGTAGGGCTTCTCCCCAGGACACTCTCCAAGCCTCCAACAAGCTGCATTTTATAGAATTCCTGAGGCGAAACTGGGACCAGTTATTTAATAGCCAGTGATGGAGTCTGCTGCCATTCATTAGTTCCAGTGTTTTTTCAGCTGTAAACTTTTAGCATCCATAGCAGTTCCTGCAGCAAGGAATTTCACAGGTTAATTGTACAGTGTATGAAGAGCACTTCCTTTTGAACCTGGCTGCTAGTAGCTTCATGTGATGCCCCATTATTTTCATACTGAAAGAGACTAACAGTCAATCCCTATTCATGACTCTCTAGATCTTTTTCACATCACCCTTTGGCTGCTTCTTTTCCAGCCAGAAGAGTTTTAGTCCAGTTAGTTGTTCCTTGTATGAAACACATCTTATACTTTTTCTTATCCTCATGTTCTTCTCCAAACCTCTTCCAATACTGCTACATCTTTTTTAGAGGTGTAGGG
>NW_008824769.1:104952-116747 GCF_000699105.1 Pygoscelis adeliae | reverse complement strand
TTCACACGGTATTCAACATGTGGATCTATCCCGGATGTCTGCAGGAGCTTAAAGATATTCTCTGTTTTATTCTCTTTTTTTTTTCATTCCTAATGTTCTTAGTGACAACCACCTGTCTTCGTGACAACCACCAAGTACTAAGCTGACACTTGCATGGAACAATATTATAATCACAAGATAGAGTTTCTAAGTGGTAATGGACAAATCAGAGCCCATCACCTTAATGTAAAGAAATGACTGATTTTCCACGTGCATCTCCTTACGGTATTTAGTCTCATAAGGTTCTTCTGCAATGCTTCATAGCTGATCCTTGTCTTCATTACTTCAAATTAGTTAATGTATTGGAAAGTTCTAAAACATTCCCAAGCACTCAGTTTCCATGTGCTTATTAAACATACAGGACAGCATGGCTACCAGCACACACGCCTCCAGAACTACAGTCATCAGCTTCTTCCACTGCGAAAATCTACCAGTTATTCCTACCATCTGCTTATCTTCTAATAATTGTTTATCCAGGAGCCTCCTTCTTATTCCATGTCTTAGTTTCCTTACAAGCCTTTGCTGAGGGACTTAGGCATTTTGGAAATTCAGCTGGACCTACCCAACTGATAGGTTTGTTGATTCCTTCAATCCACTTATTATACTCTGCATTATAGTTTCTACCAACTTACCCCATACAGACTTTACAGCACACTGGTCTGGGCTTTTCTGGATGACTTGGAGCCCGTAGAAAAAATGGTATCACATCAGCCACCTTGCAGTGATTTTAAACAAGAGTTCATATACATAGCTAATAGTTCAGCGATTTCATCCTCCACAACTCTTGGGTGGATACCATCTGATCCCGGTGACCGATAATACTAGTTTTGTCTATCTACATCACCATCTCACCTACAGACATTTCAGCTTGAGACAGATGAAAGCACAAAAATAATTGCATTAATTTTCCTGCTATTGGTTTAGCTGCCCTAAGTGCATCTTTTATGCTTAAATTTTGTATAGGTCCTACAGATTGTCAGGCAAGCTTTCTGCTTCTGATGTGACTGAAAAGAATCTATTATTAGTTACTTTATCATTTGCAAGCTATTTCTGGTTTCCTCTTTTCACTGTGTTTTTAGCTTGTTCCTCTTTTTCTCATTTTACCAAAATTTTTGCTTTTTCAGGATGCTTTCATATACTTTCTTACCCTTATGTTTAGGTATGCTGATATCCTTTTATCATTTTTCAAGTATTTCCTGAGAGGCACATTTGATCTTAATTCCTATGGTAGTGTCCTTAAATACCTTCATGCCACCTGCAAGGATGTTACTGTCACTGTTACAGAGCAGCTTTTCAAAAGCAAGATCTTGAACGAGGTCCTGGAAAAGGCCACGGCCAGCATTGCTTCTCCCCTTCTTGGTCCCCTGTCCAGCAGCTCACTGAAGTGTAATGGATGTAGTTGAAGCTTCCCATAACCACTGCATCTCCTGCCCCTTGATCTCCCTCAGCCCACAAGAAGTTACCGGCCAGTTGAAGGCTCTGCAGTGTCATGTGGACCCAAGATGTTCCACTCGGGTGTCTTCAGCAAGAGAAAGCTATGGCTGGTTTTCTCAGGGAAGAAAGCAACCATGAAAGAGGCAGTCAGCGATGGAGCACGACGACACGGGCTGGCACCAACTCAGGCCACAACTAGGTGCTACTGTCAGAAATGGCACACGGTGATTTCTCAACCAAGAACCTACATAAATTATTTTGATGATCTTTTCAAACATAGGGCTTATAGGACCTGCATGTTGTACAAGTACATGGGATTCGTCCATCACCCAAACAAATCAGGTATCTGCATCTCTCATGGAGGTACATACTTTGTACAAAGTTTACAAACAACAGCTCTTTGTACAGCTGTCTTCCTCTTTAGTGACAAAACATACGTCAGAGCTACTCTGAAGGAGATAACAGAAAGACCAGATGATCACAGAGAAGAATGGAGGAGGGCAAAGTATTGGAGGCAAATGATGCCAGGCAACAGCCTAAACCATTTTGTGCACCAGTAGTGACCAAGAAGACCACATATAGAAAAATAACAAGAATAAACATTGTTCTGAGAAAAAGTAAGATGAAAATGTAAGGGGCAAAGATAAAAGAAAGAAACTTCGGAGAGTAGATGAGTAGAAAAAAGTAGCTTTGGGGAACTATATGACCTGGGGTGTCTTTAAGCTTATATGAATGAGACCAGATGAAATAGAGGGTAATGGGGAGGACAGAGACAGGAGTTTTGTGGCCCTAGGGAAATGTTTAAACAAAAGTCTCTGGCATTGACATCCAGGGATATATGTGCACCCACGGCATGGCTGCAAATGAGGACTACCATTCAAATAAGACATTTATGGAATGAAAGAATAACTGAGGCACAGCACAGCATGACAAGTAGAAGAGGGGGAACTCTTTCTTATCTCTTCAGGATCTTTGTGAGGTTCCACTTATTTTGGAATAAACTGTCTCAGTAAATAGAAGTTATTAAGATAATTTTGCAAGTAACATGATTCAAGACTGAAGCAATAACAGATATACGTATGTCAGCTCTCTTACTACTTTGAAACATAGTCAACATAGGGTTTCTGAAGCTGTATTTCTATGCTGCACGGTGGTCTAAAGAGACTAACTTGCTAAGCACTAACTTCTAATTCAAAGCCACAGGAACTGCCACAGTGCACTCGGTTATTTGACTTTCATATCCTTAAAGTCGTTTCCTATATTTAAATAATGCAAAAGCAATATCAACATTTCACCCAAGCTCCTGCACAAAATTCAACTAATGGAAGAACCAACCTTCTCCATTCACTACCTAGAATATCTCCTCAAGTTGTCTCTTCTCTTCTACCATGTGGCAACGTCCCCAAATCCTTTTTCAGCCACTGTCTTCACTGCACTCGCTTTGCTCTATTATTGGGCTTTTTGGCCTTGGTAAGGAAAATTGCTTCACATCTGTAACAGGACTGGACTGCTATTCATTTTTCATATCTGGATCCAATTCAATCCCAGTGCCTTTCTCTCCAAGTTTCTGCAGTGTATGTATCCCTCCTACAGCGATGCACCGGCAGTCTTGAGCAAATCTACCTAGCTGAACAAAGACCCCATGGAACAACAGTTGCTGAAGTGCTTCAGAAGTAGGAAGTCTACATTCTGTTCTTTCGTGTAATTTTGAACTAGAATTCACATACCATTTGTCAAAACAATAGCAAATTTAATCCCCAAACTGCTTTACTTACATTTGAAATGAACACATATCATAAATGAGTTTGGTACAATAACTTTTCATCTGTTTCATAGAGTTTATGGCCAGAGGAATTAATACAGCTATGTAGTCAGAATTTCTGTATATGACGAACCATTACATTTCTGCCACTATCCTGATACTGAGCACAGTAATATGCATTAGATTAACCCAAATTACTGAGATGGAGAACAAAAGAGAGATCAAAGGGCCACTAATGCCCTTAACTAGCCCCTTTAGGGTTAGGGAAGTGACGAGGTGAGAATACATCTAGGCAGATGATTCATGTCTCAGGCTGCAGAGGAAGAGGATACACACCCAAAATTTCTGATAATTTGAATGGGGTGGCTGCAGGGGGGAAGAGAGTCTTCCACTTAAATCTGGCGATCTGTTCCATCTTGTGCACCCATACAACCTAAGCACTTGTAAAACCATATCCTCTCTACTACTTTTGAACACTGACCCATATGTTTTAGCGCCTTGTTTTGAGGTAAGGCCAATCCCTGATGCTCCTAAAGAAAAGGTGAAAAGGTCCCAAAGGACTCTTGGCCAACTCCCGCCTGACCCGTGCTGGCAGCAAGCCTGAAGCTCCGAAGCATGAGATGTGATTACGATTCCTTAATGCAGACTGAAAGTGCTATGGGCAAATGAAAGGCAGTACAACGCTTCCTGTTCTTTGCAGCCACTGAAATAAGGGAAAAATAAACAGATATTTAAAAAAATAAATCACAGAACTCAAAGACAGAAGAGACCACCACGACCATCCACATGACTTATGCCTACTTTATACCCTCTCCTCCTGTCTATATCTAATCTCAAGACCTAGAATGGAGGGATGCCCAAAAGGGTGATAAAATATGAATGTGCATTGCTCAAGTGTGATATATACCCCTGTACCGAGGTTCAGCTTACAACTCTGCTTTGTTTGCAAACCAGAATTTCATATATTTGACTCTTGGCAATCCCTGTAGCACAGATTTTTATACTGAAGATAGACAGACCCGAAGATCAAACTACGCTACACGTTTTCCATTGCATGCACTTGTTATTTTTTTTCCTTTTAGGTCAAAACTTGTTTGTTTTCAGAGTAAGTAAGACTTTTGGGGAAAGTCCACAGAAAGCTTTTAGGCATGTTTGAGCGCTCTATGTATGGAAAAATAGAGGTATAATATATAAAAATGCATGCCAATTTTTGTTCAAAATAAAGTCTAATACAACAGAGCTCCCTTTGATCATACAAAGTTTGTGACGTTTGTATTATTTCGATAATTCTGAAAGTTTTCATTAAAAATAATGAATTCGTATGCAATTCCATAATCTGCACAAAATGCCTACCAAACCTTTAGTTTTATGGAGGCACAGAACAAAAAGTAATTTCCCTAATGGTTCAGAACCGTTCAGCCCAAAAATCCTGGCTACAGCCAACGGGAATGACTGAGGCCCGTTTCCCTTCTCCTGTAATCTCACCTCTCTGCCAGCTTATCTTTGGGAAATGTCCACTTGCTCCTTGGATATATTCCAGGATGGATGTGCGTGGCCAGAAGTCCTGTGTTGACTGTCACTCACTCCAGCCCTGTTGATTTAGCCTTCTGACCACGTATCTTTGCTCTGCTGCAGTTGGGTTTGTTTCTCCTATTTATGCCTGCCCCCTGTAATTACTTGGGCCTCCAGATCCGTGACCTTTTTAGTGCTGAAAGTCTTCAATTCAGGATGGGTCTACACCTACATGTGTCATAAATAATTCTACTGGGACTATGACCAGCACCAGATGGTGCACTGGGGAGCTGGAAGATTCAGGTTTAAAGTCCTTCAAACTCCTTCTTAAACAGAGCACAGTTTCCCACCACATGTTTTCTGGATCAGGAAAGGAGAAGGCACACCATGCAAAGCTCCGACTCAGCCTCTGCATATGCTCAAGAGAGGGATGGAGGTTCAGAAACAGCCTCTAAGCTCAGTTTTTTCTAGCAGCTAACTCTAGCTGAGACTCCCTACTCTGCGTCTGGATTTTAATGGCTCACCTTTCAGATACACTTAAATCCTATACGAATACTAATACCATACTAATCTACACTGCAGGTTATACTATATACTATGCCAATCCCGTGCTAATACTATATGTCCACTTTTTAAAAGATCTGTTTGGCCCAGATGGTTTCTTGAATACTACCAATGTATTTGTATTGGGTTTCTACTGCCTTTTTGATTCAATGCTTTGTACGTTTCCCAAGACTATTTTCCTGAGCAGTATCTATGTCACATCTGAAGATATTTTTTTTAAGCCATAAGAGCCATTCATCTCACTGTTGCACTTTAGTGCAATTTGCCATTCTAAAGGCTAGTGTCAGAGTTCCACTTTTTGGTACTTAGGCAACGAATTTTATTATGCCGCAGTCAATACAAGTGGCTCAATTATTGCTAGCTTTTGAGTCAGTTCTTGCACATTACTTAACACTAAGTCAAGAATACCTTTCTGTGTACTCTAGTACTAGCTGTTCCAAGAGGCAGAAATTGCTTCTTTGAACTTACTCTTATTGTGCTATCTGACCAGTTTATTCACAGGTAATTTAAGTCCCCATTATCATTTGGTTAGACTTTCCCACTTCTTTGATCTCTGTCAACATTATGCACTCAACATCCTTTTGTTGATCCAGGAGCTAGTAGTATAGAAGACTACTAATATATTTACTTTCTTATGGGTGGGGAGCGTAACCCTCTATAAGCAGTTAAGTAGGTGATTATAATTCTCCAATAGCACTACGTATTGCAACACTGGAAACACTCTCCATTTCCAGGATGATCACGTTGGGTTCACTGCAGCAATTTCAAGGGTTAATTATCATGGCTGTTATGAACACGCACCACGCTTCTTTTCTGAATATATCTATGTTTGGTTTTCAGCTTCTGAACTGTACACAACACCTAAAAAATGATGATTCAGGATCCTCCTCTAATTCTCACTCGCTCCACTCTAAATAGAAGATTGACTGTAAAACAATGTTTTTAAAATAATTTAGTTCTTTGGGGGGGAGAGAAAGAGGATAATCCTTGCTTTGGGGGTTCAGAGCCTTTAGGGAGCTTGTTCTGTGTTCTGAAGGTTTTTTCCTGCAGTCATAATTTAAAACAATGTGCTCAGTGGGTAAATGAAAGTTGGCTTTCTCCTACAACCACCTAACTATGTGACTGCTAAGATTATACGGAAATGTAACAAAGTATTGTGAGACTTGCGATAAAATAATGCATGTTGGGAAAACTGATTATGTACTTTTGCCTGCTAAATAAGAAGAGTGTTCCACTGTCCTACATATCTACATGTTTTTTCTACATGTAGGCACGTAAGGTGATTTGCTTTGCCTTCTATATAGCAAATACAGTAGTTTGAGTTTACCTATCTCTTTTTAAATATCATTGTTTGGGACTTTTCAGAAGAAGTCCAGGCTACTGCAGTAAGTTCAACAGAGATCTAAGCTTCCAGCCATTTGGAAACTGCAAACTAGTTCACAACACTACTTCTCCTGTGTGAAGCAATAGTTAATGCTTAGAGCATGTGCTATCTGAGCAAGCTTGAGCTCTGAACAAGCTTGAAGATGATTTCTGTAACAAGTCTAAGGTGTTGGTTTTTTGACCTATAAAGTCTTAAGTGGCTCTGCGTACTTGAGAAATTCCTCTCCCTTTGCATCATACTGCATCGTGTGGAGTGCCAGAGGTAACACTGCCCGGGTTAAACTGAAAGGGGCGGACGGCAGGCAGGTCCCGGGCAGCTGCCTGGCATCTACTCGCTCACCCACCACTGTTCAGTGACCTGCAAAACTGAAAATCCAGAGATTTCCCAGAAGAACCGGTCACAGGGGCAAGGGGTGTGAGGAAGAATTTGACATTGGGGTTATTTTAATATAGGTAAAGAAGGTATTTTTAAAGTTAGCTTCTAAGAACGTAACACACTATGATCAAAGTCTGTTTCTGTAGATGACCCTAGAGAATATGGCAGGGAGAAAAGAAACCATAAAAACGTTCTGGTAGAAGTACATTTGGTGAGGCTCCACCACTTATGTGCAGGATTTTCTATATTAAATTAAGAATGTATTTCTAAAAATATATTGACCAGAACAGTATGAAGATAATTGTAAGTTAAGGAGAACTTTACTTGAATACAGGGCTAACTCTGCACCACTTATCCTTAAGCAATCTTATTATACCACTGAACTAAGAAAGCATTCCTTTGAAAACAGGACTGGGCCATCCACTCTTCTTTTCCAAGCTAAGCTCTGCCATTTGTATTCTCCTGCGATGGGCATGAGGGCTGACTGCATCTTACAGGCTCTGACATAACCAAGAAGACCTATCCAAAAATGGTGTAAAAATTAGACTTCGTAACTCATTAACTGTAAAGATAATCATGTTATGTACCTAAATCACATATAAAGAACCAATTGTGCAGGTATGTGTGAATAGCCTTAAGTTTATTTATTTATTTATTTATTTAAGAGTTCCAATGACATCAAAGTTAAGCACGTGACCTAACGTTTTTGCATGATTGGGATGTTGACAATCACATGTAAAATGGGATGTCCCAATAAAGCCTAATTCAGGTGTACTTACTATCCGACTATCTAAATGCAAACTAAAAATAGTTCCTCCCATTAATTTCTTACTTATTTTGTACCTTAACAGTTATGGCTCCGTTTCCCATTTTGTCTTTCCAGAGGCAGGAACCCACTGCAGGATCAGGATCCAAACAATTTTAAATGGCATTTTATATTCCGAGTTTCAATATGTAGTGGCAGAATTAGAAACTACACCGTAAGATATACACGAGAGGTCACAGGTACACTTGACTAAGCTTTGCCAGAGCACGGTGCCTGGCACCGGGCAAACATCCTGCTGCAGAAGGCACAGTCTGACCCCCCCGATCCCAACATTGCCATCTGAAACCAGACCCGGATGATTTTCCGCACTGGATTCAGTGGGATAGGGGATAGGAACGATCACCTGCGCACACACAGTGGCGGAATCAAGGCCTAAAAACATATACAGTGCAGGTCAGTATCTGTGTACACAAACTCAACAGATTAGATTAGTGTTTCCCAAACGCTCTCCATTTTGAGGATGATTTTAAAGGACGAAGTCCATTTGTAAATCTGACACTATTCACGGCTTAGTATTCAAAACATCTCGTTTGCGCTGCTGTGACAGCAGGCAATACAAAAATCCCACTTTGTATCACTGGATTTGGTTAAAACATGCACACATCACACAATAGAGGCTATCATCTTCTCATTTCGAAAAGGTCCACACTCTATACTTTGTGCTCAGTTGCAACACCGCTGTAGTTTTTGTAAGGAATAAATATTGACTTTCCTGGACATTGCCTCACGACAGAACAGGACCTTGAGTACATTTGTCTAAGATATTTTTTTAGCCTGGTAATATAATTTTATAGCATAGCTTTCGTTCTGAGTAGTTCAAAAGGCGTGGAAAAACAGGCGTTATAAATGTCACAAATTGCCCATTTTCATTTTCAGACAGGTGACCATGTTCAAAAGCTGGCTCAACTGTATTTCTTCTCTTCTAAGACTATACAAAATTTATTACTTTAATTTAAATTTCCAAGCTACAAATTTAATTAAGATTACAACATACCACATTTGGAAAGTCAAGACTGGAAAAAGCCATGCAAAAATTAAGATTTAATATTAATGCAGGCTATTTTGTCATTTTTTGTTTTCGAGAATAAAGCACGTGACTGCCAAGCAAACTACCAACAGAAACCAAACTACCAACAGGTACACACCAGGTCTCAAGAAACCGAGCTCGAAACTTAGCATATGCAGGAGATGGGTCTGTTCACCGAATAGCTCAGCTCTGTCCCTTAGCAGCATCTGCGCCTCATGGCGAGATGTTCAGACGCTCCCTCCTCAGTAAACGTCAGAAACCAGCATTAATTTCACTTATAAAAATCCATGGTGGTGACACCACAGGAACCACTGTATGGGTGAAATTCAACTTTCAGGTACAGGCCATACACAAGACAACAACTAGCAGGGTCGGTAATTCTGGTGGGCAAAGCCTGGATGTGTTATTTTAGCTGCAACAGAACCCCAGCTATCAGCAGAACTGTGTAGAAAACCTTATGGATTTCACAAAAAAAAAATAATCATGTTTTCTGTCAGATGTTTAGCGTCCCAACATGTGACTCGACACACTCAGCTCTATAACATCAATTAAGATACGCAATCATCTTCATGGGATCAACCGACCACATCCAAAATTCAACATTAATACAAGCACAGCTACAGATCATGACCAAATGAAGAATCAACCATTTGCACGATCCCTTCTGCCTCAAAACAGTGTGCAGGGCTGGGGAGCACGAACACAAAGGAACAAAACACACAGGTGGACAGCTCACGTAAAAAATGCCTCGTTGCTTCGGTTGTAAATCTGCAGTCGGGAAATAAAATCAACTGCGTTGCGCTGGGAGCTGAAGCAGCAAGGAGAGAAAAGGGGGGAAAGCACAGGGACGGGAAGGTAGGGCAGATGGAGTTGGATAAAATAAAGCTGCTCTTACCTGGAGCAGTTTTCCTTCGGCTGGAGTCACCTCAGCAACGTTTGCAAACTCCCCTTCCAGTATGATTGGCTCCACTTTCAGGGGGATCACCCTAATGATGGCTTTCTGCGCCGCCGACCTCTCCGACTCGACCGCCGCCGCCAGCGCCAGCCCTGTATGGCCAAGTCCTGCCTGCAGGGTCGCCATGAGCAGCCAAGGCCAGAGGACAGCCAGCTGCAGCTGGGGGCCAGCACTCATGCTACCAGCTGCAGCAGCGGGCTCCGGCCACACATACCGCTCAGGAACGCGTCCTCACCCTGCGGTGGGCTCCAGCCGTCGGCAAAGCTCGTTGGGTTTCCGAGCGCGCGGTCCCAGCGACAGGGAGGCGGGAGGAAGAGGAGCGAGGGGCTCAGTCACCGCCAGCGCTGCTTACCAGACAACTTCTCCGGTTCTCGCCATCACCGTTTCTCTTCCTTGGTGCCACGTGCTCAAAGGCCGCTGGGAGCTCAAAGGCATATTTCAAACCAACAAACTAAAAAAAATATATCCTAAGTTATGAGTCCCTCCTCCAGCAGATAAATCCAGAAAGATCAGCAAAACAGGTTGCAAGCAAGAGATCAGTTCAGTTATACAGAAACACCGGGGAGCATTAGGAACTCGTCAGTCCCACAGAGATGAGGCACAGGGAGATCTCCCCATGGACGTGGTGTCCTCGTGTCTCCTGCCCAAGAGTTAGGAAGATCCACAGGTTCAGAACATCCATCTCAAATACCCTTGAGAGACACCTCACCTTCTTGCCAGCATTTCCCACAAGATAAGCTCAAGCTCGTCACCTTGAATGTTATCTGCAATTGTCGGTATCCTCCTCAGAAATTATGCAGGAGGTATTTCCTGAATTTATGGTGAAAAGAAAGTTTGCTTCTGTACCGTTCTCTTCCAAATTGAGTTGATCCCTTCCATCCTTCTCATGCCAGAAGTGCTTCATCCAAGTTTGGAGATCGACTTCACTTTTCTCCTAGCAATCCACGTTCAGAGTCTGACTCCAGGTGCAGTTCTCGAGGATAATTAATAAAGCACGGAGCTTCTCTTCATAGTTTCAAGTTCCCAGGAAATAAAAAAGCCCCAAAACACTTTAAAAGTTTAGATACCAAGCCAAACAGGTATCAAGCAAAAAGTTACAGCATATCTGGTTTCTCTCGCGCTATTTCTGTGCACGCCTCAGTTCCTGTATGACCACTTCCAAGCACACATTAAGAAGATCCCGGCTAAAGGCCCCACAAAATAAAACATAAAGTTCCATGGTCTGCCCAAAGGTCACATGAAACGTATCGAGGAGTCTTCATAACTGGGAGAATTTAGACAGAGGATATTTTCAATTAAAACCAAAGTTACAGTGATCACACAGCCATGAAAAGAAAAAGTGATTTTAAAAAAAAACAAGAAAAAAGATCTGCAAACCTGTTAGGCAGTGTGCCTGCTGGAGTCCGCAGGGGCCGGGACAGATGGAAATGCTGCTGTAAATCCTAGGCAAAAGTTATTTCCAGTAGCTTAAGAAAACTGTGTGGGTCTGATGATGTTTGGTTTTGGTCTTTTAAAAAAAAAAATTAAAAATTTGGTGTTTATAATAAAAAAATATTAAAAAAAGAGAAGGAAATCTCTCTTGCGCACATGCAGCAGGCAGGTAGGTGTGAGTGGAGCTCCACAGCCCGAAAGGGAATGCAGCAAGATCAAAGGGAGAAAATTACTGCAGACAGAAAGCTCCTGGGGCAGGCATGGCTGAAAGTGAAGTGTCCGCATGTAATCTACAGACCTGAGAAAGAACCCCAAAACACTTCGGAAAAACTCCTTTAAAATACCAAAGTCTCTCCTCTCGCTACAGCAAACGCAACTATCGGCTCTAAACGCGGGGAGCGCGAAGGAAAATAAAACCTGGAACATCAGCAGCGACCCGGCAGCGAAGCCCGGCAGGCTGCCTGACCATTATCGGGTAGGCAAATC
>NW_008824769.1:93743-104606 GCF_000699105.1 Pygoscelis adeliae | reverse complement strand
GGCCGGCCGGCGTCCCGAGCTGCTCCCCGCGGCGGGGCGTCCCGATGTACTGCGGCCCTGGAAGGGCTCCGGCCTTTCTTCGCCTCTGGCTAATTTAGATGCAGTAGCCCTTTTCGAGTTGCTACCGCGAGGAGGTTTCAGGTCAGGCTGATGTCAGAGGTCTGGAATTCAACTGTTATTCTCCTCTGACATCACTGAGAGGTGAATAATACGATAGGTCAGACCTATAACCTCCCAGTAAGGTTGCAACTGGAAATCTGTAAATCGGCATGTGACGGAGTGGCGCTTCAAGAGGGCACTCAGAAATTAATGCAAAAACAATGCACCGCGCGCAGAAAGCATCTGATCCATCCAGCCGTTCCGGGAGTCGTTCGCTATCGCGCCCGGTGCTCATGGAAAAGCGCGTTCAAGGAAAGCAAACGGATTAATGAGGGGCTTTTTGTTACACATGCAACCAAACGAGTCCCTGGAGTCACTCCACAGAAATTAGTAAATTACGCAAACGAAGAGTTGGTCCACTTTTTTTTAAACTTGTCCGTGTGGCAATGGTTATCTGTTGATAAAAATGTCAGCAAGAACTACGGAAGCATTTTTTTCGACTATGATATTCTATCATTTGTAATTTAAAACACAGAGAAAATATAAATGCAACACCCATTTCAGTTTAAAAGTTGAATTTATTGCAGAGTGCTGCAACCATACTGCCTAAGCAGGGGTATAAAAGAACATCCTCGAGGTAAACAAATCCCACTCTGTCCCCATTAACAAGAATATAGTTAAAAATGTCTTGTTACAGAAGTTACTTATTATTTACTGACTGAACTACATCCACGTTAAGGTGCTGAAATGCTAGACATTCAATCTAGAGTTACCTGAGACTTGTGAGGCCTTATGCAATATTACACTGATTTCCTAAAGCAGCGAGTGCCCTTTCTCTTGTGCCCTCTCGCAGTACATTGGTGAGTTGGTTAAGGATAAATAGAGTTTACATGCACGTGTATTCTGAACGTGCTGTACTGCAGGAGATCCAGTTCCATAACCTCTTAAAATCAGCATATTAAAAAAATTTTAATACTAAGATTTCATCATTTCTCTTTAGAATCATAGAGCATTAAGACACTAAGGCTCCCCTAACAAATCTCCGAAAGTATCAGATCTTTTGGTGGTAAACAGGAGCAAGAAAGGTAAGCTAAGAAGTTCCCTTTGTATTTTACTTGCGTTAAAGAGGTAGCAGCTCCAGTTTGGTAAGGCTGAATTCCTGTGATCGCCACCTGCTTACACCTTGGAACCGGGAAGGCTAGACCGATGCTCTCAAACCCTGTCACTATGAATGGCACAAACTACCGCAGGACATACCGAGCGTCCACTACTTCCACGGCATATTATCCAAGGGTCTCAAGCCACGTCAGCTGGGGAGCACAAAACCAAACTCAGGTGACAAAGCTGCAGCAATGTTATCAAACGCCTTTTCCTTTTAACTACCTGAATACTCTCATTTGTTTAGAAACGCTTTCCGCATTGTTTCATTTGAGGAGGAGGATTTGAACGTAAGCACCTAGCCTTTCACTATTCACATCAGCTGGAACTGCACTGCACATATGCAACATATGATAAGGAGTAACAAATCCGAGGACAATCAGCATGGTAACACTCCCACTTGCCCTACCTAAAAGCATCCTCAGGTTGCATTTGTCTAGTTTGGACTGTTGGTGAATAATCAAAGGTTTTGCCTCAGTTCATCCTGCCGCTCAGTGTTCACTTCGGACATCCTGACCACAGCTAGAAGCTACACAAAGCTCTGGAGGGCACAACTGAGGTGGTCCTGATAAATTCTCTCTGCTCCTTTCTTGTGCGTTTTGCTCAGGGCTGGCTCTAATTAATTATAAAAGAAGTATGAACATGCATGAAGCAATTAAATTTATGTTTTAAGTGCTCTTCCACGTGTATTTCCCTAACAACACAAATATGTGCCCCCTCTATCCTTCAACTATTTTAACATAAATACAAATGCATAGCTATTAAAAACTTAAGATCTACTATCGCTATACATACAATCATATTTTAAAAGTTAAAAATTTATTTTGAAGACCTATTTAAAACAAAGTACTAAAACAACAAATAACTTATCATTACAGATACCATTAGAATCAAAAGAAAATTATTAAAACGGAAGAATTCACCATTAATGTGAAAGATCAGCAGCTGTCATATGTAATAGATACCCACCAGAAAGGAGACACTTGCTGCTGAAACAGAGCATTGGTTTAGGAAGGAAGAGCATTTCCTAGTTAATCACTCAGAAAATTAGCTTGTCTTTCCCATAGCTGCTCTCCTGAAATCCCTGACCCATTCAGGCCTAGAATCTTGTGACCTTCCTACGCTTTTGTTTCATACACAATTCCCAGTAAAGGGCCACAGTATGACTTCAGGCAAAGACAGTGAGAGCACCAAACACCATCTATGCCGAGTATACTGTAGCTTCCAACAATGTTAAATAAAAAGATTCCAAAGACAGCACTAAGAACAATTTGCTTCCCAGTAAGAAAGTTTTGAGAAAGTTTTTAAGGCTTCCTGTTTACAAAAAGTTCAGCCTTTCCATATCTAAAGAATACAAGCAGCTAAGTAATTACTTCATGTTAAATACTCTGACCACTAGATGCTTTATAACTTGACAGGTAGAAAATGTAGTGGAAGAGGTGTAAAAAACGGAGAGACTAATACCCTACAAAGTTAAAATGAAAGCAAAAAATAGAGGCTTTTTTAAAAAAGAACACAGTTGAAATGATCCAAAGTGCCTGTTGTGTGCAAAGCACTGCCGCTGGAGTCTGACAAGGGAACCCAGCTGGCGGCTGCTGCACATTTTCACATACTTGTCACCCACTTCTCACTCTCTCGTTTCTTCCTGCGGAAAGCACCCCTGCTTGCAAGCTACGTCTACCAGCAGATGGAGATCTAGGAAGAAAAGGGAATACTGAGTAAATATCAGTCCTTGTATATGTTTCACTTGGCAGCATGCATAGCAATTGTACTTCTATCAGGTACTATAAAATATGGCCCGAAAGGCAGACTGTAACTTGAGAATTTGAGGCCTACTATTTAAAGAACAGGAATTATTCTAATTTTGCAAAACTTTAAATATAACACAACAAAAAAACAAATTATAAGACAAGTGCTCCCATAAGATACATTATTTATATGTGCACTCACTACCACGGATACCAACTGCCAAATGTTAATTACTATAAAACCCTGGCAGAATCTACAGAAATGCCCGCTCTGCTTGCGACATATACCTTCATTTATCCATAAAAGGCACAATTGCCTCAAAGTACACCATAGCTGGTGCCAAGATCCTAGAGAAAACTTGTGGTGTCACAGACAGGACAAACAAGAGGCTCCTTTTTTGAAAATTACCTTGATCCACAGCAAACTGGAGATGCTTCCAATGCATGGCCAGACCTTGCAGGTCGAGAAAGTGGACAAGTACCCTGATAAAGTCACAACAGCAGTACCACTGCAAACGTCACCCTTGTGAACTTTAATCTCTAAACAGACACATTCAAATCTTAGGACAAGTACTCCAGCTCTTGTTCTTTTTCTATACTACAAAGTTCCTGCCCAACAGGCACCAGTTCTGCACTTTCTGACATTCGCCTCCTGCCAAAGCAGACTCCGTTGGGAACAAATCTTGAAAATGCATAGGGGTGGAGAAATGAGGGGGCTAGCAACAATGCAACGCTGAATTATGTGACATTAGGAGACAGCATCTAACATCCACTCATCCAAAATCGCAGACTGCCAGGACAGGTAATCTGAAAGTCCTCCACTGAATATAAAATGAAGTGAAGGTAATGGCAACTGAGCTGGAGCAAGAAGCTGCAGTTCAAACTCCTGAGAACGACTTCACTTTGGGCTTCAGACAGGAGATGTTGAAGAGTTCGGGGCCAGGCCTGTCCCCACATTGACTCTTAACACCTTTGCAGGAGATCTCACTGTGACCTATTAGGAACACTAATGAACTAAATTAAATTATTTTTGTCTGGAAGGCATAGGAAACAGTTCAAGTGAACATATGATAGCATGGGAGACTTTGCCTGAATGAAGATTTGCCCTTAGCAATTGCACCTATAAATCTATTTACCTTGCAGTGAATGAGAGGGAATGCATAGTGACACCTGTAGTGGCATGGGAGTGGGTGGTAAATGTCTAGGGCACCTTGCAGCATGATAATGATGGACTCATACGAGTCAGTAGCATCTCAGTATTTTGTCTGTGTTCTTGTAACAAAAAAAAATTAGAGGAAGTTGCCAGATTATTTGAAGGACTAGATGACTCACAAAAAATAAATGGCCAGCTATTGAGAAAGAAAGCTTTTTCCTTACTGTATCAGTATCAGCTTAAATGCTTAAATCCAGAAGTAACAAATCCCACCTGCTCCACTCTGAGATCCCTATTTCCAGAAAGAAGGGCTGCCAATAAAAATTTCTCCAATCAGAATCTGTCCTTCTTATGTATTCTTTTAGAAGAGGAAGCACAAACCACAGGTATTAGGTCCAGTACAACTATGTTCACTAGCTGAGTGTACCTGTGGAGTACAGTGCAGAGGAGATGGGGAAGGATATGTGAAGAATTTACAGAGTTCCTATCAATCATTCATGAAGTCCAGAAGCACTCCTGTTGCAAGTGTGGATGCTGCCAACATACACAGATTTATTCCAAAAATCCCATTTTATAAATGAGCTCAACTAGAAACTACCGGAGGAAAAAGATGCATCATCAGCACCTTCAAATCTATGTCCTAAGAGCGAGCCTGGGGCTGAAAAAGCAGTCCCTGAAAGGTGAACTATCCCTCACACCTCAATGTGATAAACACGTCAGGAACTAGAGAGCCATACCCACTGTCTCTCAGGAAAAAGAGCGGGAAGGGAACAGATGACACAGCCTATACTCATTTGCAATGATGTATCTTAGTGCTGAATTAAGTTCTGCACCCTCTGTTGCAGCCTCTGACTCCCGGGAGGACTCACGAGTAGTTGTTCTTCTCCTGCTGCTACCAAAGAAAACGGGCTCCCTCTGCCAAATTGTCAGGTACAAAGACAATTAGTGCAGGAGGAGTAAAGATATGGTTAAAGCAAACACTTGCATTCAAAACAAACAAAGAGGAGGGTTCTTCACCCGCTGGGTAATTAACCTATGTTAATGACATTAACCAACAAAAACCACAGTGGATGCTAAATGTTTGCATGGCTTCAAAAAGTGACTAGAAAAATTAATTCAAGAAAAGTTTACTGAGGCCTTTTCTACTTAGTAGTACAAAAATGCCAAAGATACTGTAGGAGACAGCACAATGGACTAGAGAGACCTTTCATCTTGACCCTGGTTGGCAGGAGGTTCTTCAAACTGGTAAACTAGAATTTAGCTGAGAAAGTTGGATAAGTATATTGATTTTCATTTGAAGAAAACAGATAACCTATTTCAGTGATTTATGGAGCTGCAGAGATGGGCTGGCAGCTATGGAGGGAAATCCTGAGATTTAGTGAGACAACAGCTGTCTCTCTTGCTACAGGATAGCTGCAAAAAGGCAAAGAAATCTGGTCTCGTTCTTCAAAGGAACATCATGCCTTCTCCACAAGGGAGGGTTTGATTCTTGGCTCATTTGTACACATTATCACCTTGGTTTCGGCCCAGAGCTGCTCCCAGTCATGGAAGTGACTTTTCCTCCCATCTTGTGGCCTTTGCAGCCTCCCACCATTGCAGTGGCCTTTGGTACCACATTATGTTGGCTCTCGCTGTGTGATATCTAGAACTTGGCATCACAACATGACAAAGAAAAGTGAATCATATCAGCAGCCTACTGAAATAGATTGAACAAAAGCCTTCTCTATAGCAGGATACATATCAAAGCGCGGGCTCAGAAAACTTGCAAATAAGTGCCCAAAGGACAAGAAGAAGACGGACAGGACTCAATCACTTTCAGAGGATAAGTTGGGAAGAAACACCTGGGAATTTTCATGATGCAGTATTTTAGCACAGAAAGATTAAGGAAGAAGTTGTTCCCAAAGGAGGAAAAACATGTAGTCAGAGCAACAGAAGTCAGCTTATATTTAAACCCGTCTGCTTCAGGCCTACAGTTGAACTGCAGGAGATGGGCTATGCCAGCTTTGAGGCTTGTATCATGTACCCAATTTATTTTGGGCCAACTTGAGCCTGATCATGGTTGGCTCAGGTGTGCTGTCTGTCTCTACCCTCCACATGTACACCAAGACTAAAAGGTACAACAGTGGAAACGTAGACCTGGATGACTATCACATTTCCCAGAGAGTAGACTCTATGCTAATTGTTGCTAGTTAGCATTCGCGTAACAGTGTTTCATCTCTGTGGAACAATCCCATGGAAATGCTTTCCAAAATGTTCCTGTGTGTAACTTTACAACTGGTATATTAAGCAAATGCTTTGCTTCAGATATGAAAGCTGAGAAGTTTGCTAATTATCCATGATACCAGGAAGTAATTGAACAAGAACTCTCAATTCTGGTTTAAACAAAAGCCTGTCTTCTTTCAAGATGGCATCCAACCTTTTTTCTCAGCTTCCTGTCAAAAAGACTTTATTCCTTACTTAAATGTTTGAAACTGATGGGCGTTACAAGCTGAATTATTAACTAGCATCATTATCTGGAATCTAGAAACTACCCTTTGAAGTGAGCAACAGCTCTTCAAACTCTACAGTCAGGTCTTTGATGAACAGCTGTGAGGGAAATAGCTTCTTGCGAGACTTGCAGGCTGCACCAACTTTTCCTCTAGAATGGATCCAAACTACTCTTTGTGTCCTCCTATGTCTCTCTGAACTGTGGACATTTAGGTTTTTCCTTTAGCTACTACATTTGTCAATTGTTTGGCCTCAGACGTTCTGCTGCTTGTTTTTCTCAGGTATTTCAGCATACATGTCAGCAGACTGGTACAAAATTTAATTAGTGATCTGAGACAAAAGATTTGGACTTCTACACTAACTTCATCAGTTTGGTGGATTTTTTCCCTGTTGCTTCTACAGTCACCTCATTACTCTGCGTTTCCTTTGTAGCACTGTCACCCTCCAGCAAACATATCTATGGACTTCATCTCAATATTGTGACATCCAAGATTCTGACACAACTCCCAGAACTTCAGGTTTTATTTACTGATACAATTTATACCCTTTTCCGCATAAGAGTAATTAGCGTAAGCATATCTATAGAAGCACGTTGGTAAGTATACTAAAAGGTTGTACAATATTTTAACTGAAGGCACAATTAAGTACTTACACTGCAGACAATAACTGAACTATTCTATCTCCCCTTTCTGTAATAGCTAGTTTCAGAGTAGCTGCCTCGGTAATCTCTACAAAAATGTAGAATCTCTTCTTACCAGGGGACTTGCCCTCGTGTGAACTATGTCTTCTTTTCCTGCACCTGGGTTTTACAGATGAGTCGATCTCTTCTACAGGTTTGTTCACAGGCTCAGTTCCTGAAGTGAATTGTCTCTCTTCTGTCTCTGACATATTGGCTTCACATTTAACACTAGTATTCCCCTTAAAATAAAACAAACAAAAAAAGAAATAAAACCAAAGATCACTCAATATTTTCTTGTAATCACTTTAGGGACAAAATAATAACTATTCTTCTCCACTCCAAAAGGACATCTCACAAGTGTTGAACACTGCCTAGATGGTTTACGTAATAAGCATTTTTAACTCAGAATTAAGGTTGCCAAATTGAAACTCAAGGTCTTACAAAATGTCATATTAAGCAAAACATGAAATCAGAAAACTAGAATACACAAAGTTAGGGTGCATGTCCTCACAGTCTGAGCTTTGCCCTCAGTTATCAAACTAGCTATAAGAAATAAGCTAGAAGAAATCCAGGTGCACTCGTTGTTACCAACACCTGTATTAGTAATGACAGATCTAGCTCAAACAATTTGAAAGAGCTGTGTGATGCAGAACTATACATGCGAGCTGCATGCGAGCTGCACGTTTCTGGTTGGAAATCTCACCCCATCCCACCCAATTGTTGAGACATTAGATTATAATGTGTTGCTTGCTTTTTGGAGCCCTCTGCTGCTGTTCCATATGTATTTTGCAGGCAACCATTTACTGAACTGGTGTATTTCCATGATCATGTGGCAAAAATCCGTAGGTTAAAAAAACAAACAAATAAACAAAACTGAACAACCAAGTTATGTTTCTGTTCCACTGAGGAAGTAAAGGCCCAAAGTTAAGCACTTGGAGTTTACCTTTAGACAGAAAGATGTTCTTGCTATCACCTGTTCTAGAATATTCATCTCCTCTGCAAATATCCTATCAATCAATATCCTAAAGATGAATGATTGTTCAGAGCCTGCAACGTTTCCTTCTATTAAGGAAAAAAAAGCTTTTGAAAACTGGTATGTGTGAGCTTACAGAAGACAAAAGGTCATCACACTTGGTAATAAGATATTAATAATTCCAAAAAACACACTCTCCACCCTGAGTCTGTCATTACTCAATGTTAAATATATAAAAGGCAATGCGTATGCATAGTAATAGAAATACATATACATTCTTTGACAAAGTTGTATAATAATATCCAAAAAGGCCTGTGCGACTACAGTAACGGAATACTCCAGGGAGAGCTGGTTCCCCCCAGCACGCCTCCTGCACTTGCTGGATACCCACTTTACTGTAGTATTTGTTCTTTGAAATGTGTTGTCTGTATGAATTGCATTAGTACTATTAACAGGGCCATGTGAAAACCATTTGGCTAGCAATGCCTTTTGTCTAACATCTGAACCACAACTCCTTCCTAGGCACAAAAACAAAGAGAAGGAGGACTGCAGTTCACTACCTTCACCAGCTAGAGTCCAAATTTCACGAGTGATGATCTAAACCTCTCCATTCCTGGCGACATTTACATAATAATAAGTTCTAGAAAAATAAGCAAGCAGCCTCAACCAACTGGTGAGAGAAGGGAAGATTTCTCAAGTAAGCATCCTAATTTGGATACTCCACAGGACAAGTGTTCTAGAAACAATTCTGCAAACTTCATTATTTTAAAAAAAGAGAAAAATAGATACACTACGAACTGAAGAGCAATATCAGACCAGGGGATATAGAAATCAAACTGCATTGTTTGATAAACAAAAAACAAATGCATATTGGGATAACCATTATTAAGAAATTATTACTAGCCTACGTGCTGAAAGAAGTCTAGAAGTCCTGACTAGCAGTTCTTCTACAAAGGACTTGGGGATGCTGCAGTGCCCAGGAAGGCTAGCGACACCCTGAGCTGCACGGGGACGCGCGTGGCCAGCAAATTGAGGGAATTTCATTTCCCCCTCACTGGTGAACCTGTACTTGCAACGCTGCGTCCAATTTTAAGCCTTACAGTTGTGTGTGTGGAAACTGAAGAGCGATGATACTGCACAGTACCTCTTTCAGATTCCTTTTTATCACTGTGTTTATAGGATCTTACACACCAACTCTTTAGTAATCTAGTATAAAAAAGGCAATAATAAGATTTTCATCCTAATAGCATCAGCTTAGCCCACACTAATCTGGTTCCCAAGTCATCTCTTTTTTTTATGGTTTGTTTTTTTAAGTGAATATGCTTCTGGCCATGGATTTACCACATCTGTGGACAGACTCTTCACTCAGGCCTAGTACTCCTGCAGTTTCAGAGTCCCAAATGTTGCTTGGCAGAGAATCAAACAAAGCTACCAAAGCTGACGGATGTGAAAGTTTTGCCTTTTCACTTCAATTATTGAAAAATGCCAAATCTGCTGCATCTCACTGGCTACATGACTTACAAGACAGAGGCTGGACTATACCTATATCCAGCTGGAACCATGATGAGAAGCTAAGGCACTAAAATGAACGACTCACATGAATGGGGTTTGCTGGATTAACCTTCACCAAAGAAAGGCAGAGTTTTAACCTTCAGATTGGTATACTGCCAAGGAGACTGAACAAAATAGGAGGCAAATTCCTCTTGATCAAGCATTACAGAAATGTTGTATTTCCACTTTAAGAAGAAAATAAAATATTTCTTATGAGTAGGAGTGCAATAAAATATGCCCATTAAAGGCCAAAACCTGTAGAAGTCTAGGACAGGAATTCACTGCGGCTAAGAGGACAATGCTGGATCTGAACTATTGAATGTACTAACTCTTTTCATGTAAAGAATTGCTCTTGAATTAGAAGCAAGGACAGGCAGCCTGGGAGGAATACAGAGAAATTGTCTGAGCAGCCAGGGGTCAGCCCTGATAGAATGAAATCTGGCCAGGGACATCAAGGGCAACAAGAAAAGAGTCTATAGGTACATCGGGGCTAAAAGGAAGACAAGGGAAAATGTGGGCCCTCTCCGGAACAAAACGGGAGACCTGGTTACTTGGGATATGGAGAAGGCGGAGGTACTCAATGATTTGTTTGCCTCAATCTTCACTGGCAAATGCTCAAGCCTCACCGCCCAAGCCACAGAAGGCAAAGGAGGGACTGGGAGAATGAAGAGCTGCCCACTGTGGGAGAAGATCAGGTTCAAGACCATCTAAGGCACCTGGAGGTGCACAAGTCCATCGGACCCGATGAGATCAATCCGTGGGTCCTGAGGGAACTGGCAGATGAAGTTGCTAAGCCACTATCCATCGTATTTGAGAAGTCATGGCAGTCCGGTGAAGTTCCCACTGACTGGAAAAGGGGCAACATAACCCCCATTTTTAAAAAGGGAAAAAAGGAAGACCCGGGGAACTACAGGCCAGTCAGTCTCACCTCTGTGCCTGGGAATTTCATGGAACAGATCCTCCTGGAAGCTATGCTAAGGCACATGGAGGACAGGGAGGTGATTCAAGACAGCCA
>NW_008824769.1:92785-93085 GCF_000699105.1 Pygoscelis adeliae | reverse complement strand
CAATGTGCGCTCGCAGCCCAGAAGGCCAACCGTATCCTGGGCTGCATCCAAAGCAGCGTGGCCAGCAGGTCGAGGGAGGGGATTCTGCCCCTCTACTCTGCTCTGGTGAGACCCCACCTGGAGCACTGCCTCCAGCTCTGGAGCCCTCAGCACAGGAAAGACACGGACCTGTTGGAGCGGGTCCAGAAGAGGGACACGAAAATGATCAGAGGGCTGGAACAACTCTCCTGTGAAGAAAGGCTGAGAGAGTTGGGGTTGTTCAGTCTGGAGAAGAGAAGGCTCTGGGGAGACTTTATTGCA
>NW_008824769.1:73578-92774 GCF_000699105.1 Pygoscelis adeliae | reverse complement strand
TTATAAAAAAGATGGCGGCAGACTTTTTAGCAGGGCCTGTTGCAACAGGACAAGGGGGAATGGCTTTAAACTAAAGGGGGGTAGATTTAGACCAGATAGAAGGAAGAAATGTTTTACGCTGAGGGTGGTGAAACACTGGCCCAGGTTGCCCAGAGAGGTGGTGGATGCCCCATCCCTGGACACATTCCAGGTCAGGTTGGACGGGGCTCTGAGCAACTGTTGATATAGTTGAAGATGTCCCTGCCCATGGCAGGGGGCTTGGACTAGATGACCTTTAGAGGTCCCTTCCGACCCAAACTATTCTATGATTCTATGATTCCCTATGTATCAGATTACAGCCATTGTCCTGAGACTTGACACTGGGCAAGACGGACCTTTCATCTGACCCAGCAGAGCTGTTTTGATGTTCTTGTATTAACACTGGAGGAATTTGCTCCTCCTGGGCTGCTACACAGAGGAATAAAACTGTCTTCTGTGCACAGCCACTATTCTGTCGTAAGCTTGCTCTGAATTACATGGCACTGACAGCTACTGAAAGCCTCAGGAGGCTTCCAGATTCAGGGATAAGGAAGACAGCAAACTGTGTAGGAGCCTGATGGGAGTACAGGCACAGAAGCCTTCTCTGGAGAGTTCTGCACCTGCCATGATCCCAGGCTCTGGAAACACCACTAGACAGAGGCAGCTGCGGGGTTAAGTTAACCTTGCCTCTGAGTTTGGGAAGAGGAAACTAGTAAAAGAAGGAATATTTCTGTCAAAAAGAGGGAATCTGTCAAACAAAAGGCCTAATAGTCCCTGAATTCCTCTTCAACACAGAATAAGCCCCAGTTATTTAACCAGTTAACGTCCAGATAAACAGACCGGGACCAAAATCGGGATTCTCACCAATTACACCAGTAAAGGGGCCTCAAAACCAAAACACCTCCCCCCCAAACAACTCTGTGGTTCACACACTTAATCCCTCAGTTCTTAACAGGGGAGTTTGGACCACAAACTCCAAAGGCCTTCAACAATGGAGAAATACACTGCTAAAAACGCACTTCAAACGTTGGTTTAAAGTGCAGTCAACACTTAAGATAATGAGTGGACACTCATAAAGGAGTACTGCCGACTCCGCAGGCACTAGCACAAAGACGTGCTCTTCTCTACGCAGTACTGAGCAGAACAGCCTAGTCTAGGCTTGAGCTTTGCAGAGACTTGATCAGAATATACATCTCTTTCTATAAAGACACCCAAGAGGAAGATGACTAAGACCAATCACGTTTGCACCAGGTGAGGGTTTCCAAGCTATAAACTTTACCGAAGTCATCAAGATACTGATAGCACAACAGAACAGTAGCTTCAACACATACACAAAAATGCAATTTTGAGTGCCTACGTGCAAGGCGGGTCTCATGCAGCAGAAACAGATGCAGTCAATCTCTTGCTTTTACTTTGTTTTCAAAACAAAAAAAAACAGAGCATGCATTTGCTGCCTTAACAGAGTAACATCTCGAATGCCCCTCACTGCACATGAGTCTTACAGTTTTGTATACAGGGAAGACCAGGCACAGGTAAACCAAAGTACAATCACAGCTTGTCAGACACCACAAAGTATAAACAAATGAAGATGCTTTATACCATTCAAGTGTCAATAAATTATATTTTCCACAGAAAACAGAAACTTAGTAACTGTTTGTCAGAAACAATCTAACCATTTATCTAAATTTTAAACAAAAATCTTTGCCTTCAGTGGCAATTCTCAAAATACTGTTTTTTATTTAAGATCAAAGATAGTATGTTATAACCTAAAAAAGCTGCCACTTCATCACCATGAATACACCTGCACTATGTATTTTTCCCATGCAAATGAGCACCCTAACTTGGCCAACAGAGGCTAACGCATCTCATGCTCATTAACGTGGGATACTTTTCCATTCTCTCTTCTTTTTTAGATCTTGCTTTACCAAGCAAAGCCTTCACTGTCCATTAAAAGCTTAATTAAAGAAGCCTTTAGTTCTTAAGCAGGCAAGAATATTAAAAAGCTATCGGTCCAGACCCTAGCACTACTATCGAATATAGTTGTCTCAGAAAAGATGTTGGTTTATCTCCCTTTACCCCTTACCTGCTCTGGACTGAATGGTCCTTCCTGAACAAACATTATGAAGGATTGAGTTGAGCAGTGACCTGGTTGTTCTCTCAGTTTTTCACATGCTTCCTGTGTGGTCACAGATTCTTGCACTATTTCAGCAACAGCACTTTCTACAGATGCAGTGGTATGGGTAGCACAAAGAAATTCAAAAGGCTGTGATGGAGAACAAGTTGCTGCTTGATCTGCTCCCATCACAAATGATGTGTCTGAAGCTACAGGAGTAAGAGATTCCAGTTGGCTTTCCTCAGTTGAAGAAGGTGTATCACTATTCTCACTATTAACCAGCAGCGGCTGACCTCTGTTAGACTGGGGGGTTGAACACGGGCTCTCCACAGGCTCCACTTTCACCATTTCAGCTTTGGGTGATGAATGCATCTCATCAACAATCTGAAACACAGCTTCAAGATTTACTTCCGTCTTCTTGTTTTCATCAGCTGTATTACAAGGCCAGTTAGAGGGCAGAAATTCAGCTGCATAAGGTGACTGCATTGGAGGACTCTGGAAGAAACAAAATACAGTGACTATCAAAAAGTTACAGTGACAGGATGTGTATTGGTTCTGTAAGGCTTTGGAAATGAACCTGAGCAATCAACTGAAGTGTTCGTTTATCCAAAAGCTCGAAAGATTGTCTGTTATTTTCAGTTAAAACAGCAGATTTAATGAAGAAAAAAAAAAAGGCTACTGCTTTGTCTTGTTTTTCATTAACCACCTTACTCTGGCCATGCTTGCTACCCTGGAGAGAAAGGAAGGTTACTTACCGGTAACTGTGTACTCCTTCACATGCATTGTCTGCATACCCTTTGCATTGCAGGTATAAGTATACCCAAGCATTCAAACCAGAGACTTCTAGTCTTAGTAGGACCTGTGGAGGTACATTAGAACCACCCCCTTCACATGCCAGCTACGTGATAGAAACTGATAGAGCAAATCTACCTGCCTTCAGTTCTTCTAAAGCTCAAGCATTCCTGTTGTGTACAAAACCAGCACAAGCCACAAGATTTTTAAGCAAGAGAAAAAGGTACGTATGCTGTAAACGTGCATATGGACAACACAACTTGAGGAACTCACAGTTACTTACCAATAACATCTTTTTCCTCTTCAAGTGATTGTCCATATACGCACCCACACAAGGGGTGATTCCCAGGGATGTTCCAGTCCCAAAATGAATGGGAGTTCAGATACCTATGAAAACAAATACTGTAGAACTGCCCTGTCTGTCACAGCCTCACATCTGGACACTCCTGTCACGACACAGGAGACACACAAATGCACGACTCAAAGCCTACATAAATCTATATAAAAGCCCTATAGATCTTCAGGTCAGATACACTTCTTGGAGAACCTGTAGAGGCTGCCTTTGCCACCACAGAGCAGATCTGAACGCTACTAAAATATTTCACTGTAATGACATCAGAAGATGACAGGACACAGTCAGCAATCCAATGATAATTTTTTTTTAGTAGAATTCATTTAAATCAAAGAACGTTTAAAGCAGAAAAAAGACAATGAAGAGTTTTTCAAAAGCAGCAAGTCCTACCCAAGTTAAATGAAAAATCACATTTTAACAGCCAGTGTCTGTACTGCTATTTCTTCTGGAGATGACTCAGAGTTAAAGGACACTGGGGTAATTTCTTCTGACAAATACGAGTCATATAATGATGCTGAACAGAAACTCAGGTATTCTTAAAATACAGTCTTATTTTGGAAGAGATCTAGTATGAAGTCCTTAGTGCCCAATTATCCTCAGACCTTCTAGCTGAGGTAATGGTTAATAAAAAGCTACTTCCATAGATGAATAAATTAGAGAACAGGAAGCCACAGGATCACCTACTAGGAAAGCCATATCAGATCAAATGCCAGTGAAGGATTTGGTCTCTCAGCAGCATGAACATCAGAAGTCCCTGAAGGAAATACCACAAAGAGATGAGATCCCTTCCTCCGGCTGTATGAAGTCAAGTCCTGTTGAGGATTCATGTAGATGTGCCAGTCTGCAGATAGCCATAAACTTTGGAGGGTGGGGGAAGGAGGGGAAGATAAAACCTGGAATTTGAGAAATTTAGGTTAAGTTAAGCAAAGTCTTTTCATTAAAGGCAAGCCACCTTTATATTTTTATTATATAGGTTTAAACATAGTTCCTTTCATTTTATATTTTTTTCAGTTGCATTTTTTAGAATATTAACAAGGTGTTTCACTTTTGTTGCATTGCTTGTTTATTGTCTTAAGTAGACAGGATTTTAAGTAAGATCTGGGTTACCAAGTCAACTGTCCAGGGATGAGAGCATCCCTGCCAAAAACAAACAAGCAAACAAACCAACAAACAAACCCACACTGCAACTTCTTCTGCCTCTTCTTAGGGAACCTCAGCTTGAAGCTGTTATAACACGTATCACCTTCTTGGATGCACTACAGGATCCTGTACGCGTTTCCAATAGGAGAAAGTGCCCACACAAAGATGCAATTTAAATCCTTCTAGTTTATCTAGAGGAGACGTGACAGACAAGGATGGGAGGGAGGCAGCAATGAAGCAATGAAAAGTGATTAAAGATTGAGAAGTCAGGACTCAAAAGACTAATAGTTTGCTGGTCATTTGAGCTCAAGAGGAAAATGGTCTAATTTAGTAAAAGCGAAACGGAAGCCGGGCATTTCACTTCTAAGATTAGCATAGTGTACACAGGGAGTAAAGCACAAGGAGACCTTTTCAGGGACTGCTAGGACTAAAACAATCTGGCTTGAGTGCTTGGGCAACCATTCAGAAGTAGTTCAGATTCGATTTCATTTTGAAATAACATGGCTGATTATCATTCTTATTACAAATAAAAGCAAACTACTTAGGACTGCTTTTAAGGTCAGGAAAGTTTTTCTTCTTCTTTTTTCTCTCACATTTATTTCTTCCATTTCCAGTTACCTCTTGCTTCAGTTCCACAAGGAAATACTGACAGTTTAATAACAATGCTAATAGCAACAATCAAATAGCGGGGCTGCTAGTTAAAAAAAGGAAAAAATAATAATAATTTAAAAAAATCACTAAAATCCAGTATGTAGACTCGGTTCACACCTATGATAAAGCAGCAGGGAAATACTGCAGCAATGGTTGTGAGTTGCCAGAACTGCTGTTGCAGAAGATAGCAGGAGTTTTCTCTCACAAGACTCATTCCTATCCAAGGATACCGATTCATCACACTGATCCGCATCCCGCTTCAGGAGAACCCAAATGAAAAAGAGCATGAAGCTGTACCTGAGCTCCCAGTTTTGCAACCAATTGTGATGAGAGTGTAATACAAATCTCTGAAACCTTGATTTCAGAAACCCGACAAGAAGAGAGATACCCTAATCAGCCACCATGTCTGGGTATAATCATCTGTATCCCCTTGCCATTCCATGCGGTAATTCTCTGTAGCTTTTTCTGGAGAGCAAACCGCAGGCAGACAGACATTTACTTACTGGCCTTGTCTGCCCATGTTCCAGTCAGGGTCACCTAACAGTTGCAGCAGGTCAGGTGTGTACTGTACAAGCCCAGCAGCTGGCCTCCAAGCCCCAAGAAACTGTACCTGTCTTAATCTCTCCTAAACTTAAGTGATGCTCTCCGCAAGACTCGGTAAGGACTAGCACAAGGTTTTGGCTTACTTGTCCAACAGTGCCTGTTTTTCCTTCTGAGACCACAAAGCACTGTCTGGATCCAACAGAAACAGGGCTGATAATCACCTTGCTGACTGCCAGCGTGCTGATGTGGCTCACTGTCTTCTGGACTGGTCCGGCAGTTTTGTATAGGCTTTGCCAGTGGTATCTAGCAGGCTACAGCGTGATCAAACAGCCTAAAATGCCCTGCAGACCACCCTTCAACAGCATTGCACTGAATTCCTGCAACTGGTGGAAGATATTGAGTGGAACGATACAATGCAAAAGTTCTATTTTTTCTGAAGAACAATAAAAATGCTTAGTCAGCCAGAGATGATTGATTAATTTTACTGCTTTTGAGGATTTGTGCAAGTGGTTACTGATGATCAGTACACAAACAGGGCAGGATGATCAATACTGTAGCTGGCTGGCTGCATCCCTCAGCAGAAGTTTGGGGAAGTAGCTACCCCAGAGCACGCAAAAGGTAAACTGATTATTCCCCACAGCTCAGTGAGAACCCCAGGCAAACTGCTGTCTTCTGTACCATCTGCACAGCCCCTGTCACCCTGTTCCAGGAGAAATGATCTATGCTAGATCTAGACTCAGAAATCTCAGGAAGTCCTGTTGATCCATTCTGTGTGATATTTGTGTTATCCTGCTCAGAGACAGCCAGTTACTGAGCTGGTAAAACTGATCTATGCCACTGCTTGCCTTTGGGCTGCTCACACAGAGGATTACCTTCCAGCAATCTCTGCCCAGAGGTACCAGCAGCTTTTGGCTGGGAGTTCCCTGATTAGAGTTGTGTTATCAAAGCATCCGCTAGTAAGTGGCCTACATCTCTTTTGACTCCACACACTGCCCATGGACTTGCTTCTCCAATTTGGGCAGTGTGTTTATATTATCTTTCCATCTAGCCACAACACCACCCTTGATGATTCCTTTGGAATGATTTGCTATCCCAAACATTGATCTCAGCCTTCCGAGATAAGAAGTTATTTGATTGTGACTTCCCATCACTGAGACTGATCCTCATGTCCTGGATGAAAAAGCAGCTCATGATGAAAGTGAGAGGACAGAGATGCACTGTGTGAAAAATAAATACTAGAGTATCAATGGCATGATTGGCCAGTGGCTATTTATATCCTTACACCAACATATTATCCTGGCCATAACCTGGCCATCTTGGATAAGTTTATATAAAAAAAAATCATGAATAAAAGACAAAGGTTGATATTTGCAAGACAGGAAACTGGATGATCAAGCTTGGGTGCATCAACCCTTTTTCAACATACATAAGCATAACTTGCTTTGCTTGTCCTCTGTGAGGGGAAAAAAAAAGTATATGCATTATGCTGTAATAGAAAAGGAAGCCCTTGCATTTTTACTTCAGATCTTTTGATATTTGATAAGCCAGGCCCTCCAAACAAGGTGCAGTTTCCACCGGAATTATATAAAGCATTAACAGTAAGTACTGTAGTTATCTTTAATAAGACATCTCTGAGGTGGGGCCAATTCCAAAAGTCACCTTAGTTTCTCTCATTCATCAAATGAAACTTAGGACGGCAGAAAGGTGTCTGGGACAAAAAAGTGGAGCAGTATTTTCGTAATGTTAAAGAAACTCTTTTTGTCCAGGCAAGGACATTCTTCAAAGATAAACATATATTCGTTAACTAAAACGAATTCTGGTGAAGTCAGGCAAAAAACTTATATGGAAAAAAACACTCCACTGATGAGGACACCCACTATGCTGCTACCCTGAAACCTAACTTGAATTACAAAACTACCCGTTTCATGTTCAGTGGTTCTTTGAAGTAGATATTCGTAAACCATATTACTTTCACTTTCTCAAGCAGATCAGTTTTCAAATTTATACCCTTCACTCCAGAAGTCCATAAACCTACAGTTCATTCATAGTGTCTCCTCCGCTTTCACCTGATTTCAGTATGCTACACTCACCTGGAAAAAGCTGCAGTGGGTGTACGTCGAAGCTGCAGGACTAGCACAGCCAGTCAGAGGATCTACGGGGGCAGGTGGTGAACAACACTGCAGTGCAGCTGCAAGAATTCAAACACAGCGATCAGACTTCCAGAATTTGTGTTTGGTATGCAGAGTTCTGTTGCTTACTTTGATTAACCATTTCAATCATCACACAGTAAACTAAATTCCAGAAATGTATTATTACCTCCCAACTGATTTTAAGACTGACTTCCTCACCTTAAAAAAATATTTATTCTAATATATGTGTACATATATTAAAAATATATATTGTAAAATTGATATACACACAGAGAAACTTCATAATCACAGTCTTTTGTATCTTAATATCACCTTTTTGACTTGGCTGCTTGACTTTCTCATCACAACATACCACAGAAAGTGGATTCACATAGGAAGAGCCTAGATGTTCATACACACACTCTGAAATTAAACAGTGATTTTATTCTAAAAAGCAGCTTTGTAGATGAGGCAGTATTCTGCAGGTATTGTTTTTTGGTGACATGCAGAGATAATTTAAAAGTAAAGGCATTATTTGCAGGACAGATAATCTTTAAAATCTGCAATCGTTCTGAGAGAGAGAGAAATCCTTGATGAAATCAGATTTAGTCCTATGTTCACAGTAAGTAAATGTAATGAGTATAACTTGAGACAGCAAACAGATCAGATCAATTTATTTGCAATGCTTGACACTTACGTGGGATTTCACATGAGACAGTTGCTACGAAAACCAGTATCATTTTTTAATACCTATACCTATTGCCCCTTTTAATATGATGTTGCTGAATTTTTGTGCAATTTGGAGCCACAAACAGGGGAGCTAAACAACACAGAGAGAGCTAGTGGACATCCTCCTAAAGAAGCATGAGATGTGTATGACTCATGTTACTTCAAAAGCTAATTCTGAGCAACATTATGATGAAATCTGGACATCTTTCATAAGAACATTCTACGACCTGTGAACGTATTACAATTCTGGATATTGCCAAAAACCTAAATGATATCTAGTTTTCACTCACTGGAAACTCCAAAGTATGTTTACAAACCCAAGAAAACCACCAAAGAAAACTTTTGAAGGGCTATTGTAAAAAGAACGCAAGTCAGCAATGACAAAGGAGAAATTTCTTGTAACCTGCTAGAGTGATTCTAAGGAAAAACAAACACATTACACTTCATATTACAAAGAACCTATTTTCTAAGAAAAGAAAAGGAAGGACCTGAAGAGTAAAAGTGCTCGTGAAACAGTAGGTAAGTGTAAAACATTAAGTCCAGATCATATGCTATAAAAAGCTACAAGTAAAATATAAATTACAGTATTCTTACAGTTAGTAGAGCTTACAGCAAAAGCAACTCATTAATCAAACAAATTGTTATGTTTGTAAATCAAAGTGAGAACAAAAATAACTGTAGAAGACTAGACTGATGACCGATTCTGAATGGTTCCAAAACGCAGAACGTTGCATAAAAAGAATGGTTTGCACTCACAAGAACTTCTTTTTGCCAGCTTATAGGCTATGGCAGTGACTGATCTAATAGCAGGAAAAACTGCATCTGTGGAAGTATCACGGGAGACATGAGCGTAGTCTTAACGGTAGTCAGTTAAGAAGCAAATCCACCGTAAAATGGAGGTCAATTTTAGATAAGTACCACTCATCATCCATAGTCACAAAAGGAGAGTCACCATATAGCCCAACAACTTTTTAAATACCACTGAAGAAAGCATTTACTGACAGGCAGCGTCACCAAAAGCGAAGGTGTCGATTCATTTATAATACTTCAAGTCTTCAAATTGAATCAAGATTCAACAAACATACCTGCTTCACTCACATGCTTTTGTCCTACCCTGTTAATTGGAGAGAAGAAATTTCTAAGCTGTTTTGTCCAAGATATAGTTAATCTAGTGATACCCAGAAGAAATTACCAGCTAAAGCACATTCTGTCACCAGCTGTTATGAAATAACTGACAGTGAACACGGATCTCATTTGAATACTAAGGAGACAGGGATGAATGGCATCTTACGGAATAAATGAATATTTACTGAGTAAATTAAGAAAAAGATACAGCCCCGTCCATCAAACAAGATGGATCAGCCTCTAAATAGATTTGGCTTCTGCCAAAAAAGAGACATATTTCTGCCCATACAAGCTACGGATGGAAAATTTCACACGCTCTTTAGGACACAATATGCGGGATATGAGCACTGATTTATGAAAATGGAATTGCTGTCAGTGGGGCTGTAACCAACCCAGCAACGGACCCCTGAGAACAAGCAGAGATCAATGAAGAGCACAGTTCACAGAACAAGGAAAGGACTGAGCGCTCTGCATCACAAGTATTCTTGCACAGAAGTCGAATGACCATATTTCAAACATACTGAAAATACCTTTGGATATCCAAAGAGGTTGCAAAGAAATCAGGCAAAGAAATCAATACTTTTAAAGGAAGTTATTTAGAAGTTTGTTAACAAAAAATTTATAAGCAAATACAAGTTATAAATCTGACAGTTGAATAAGAATAATAGAAGGAAATACAATGGAATAGAGAATTAGTTGACACTGGATAATATATAATAGGCAGGAGTCAACAAGACTTCTTTTTGTTTAAGAGAAGTCACCCTTCACTGCCTTCTTGAAAGACCTCCGGTAGGTAAACAAACATGGATAACTGTGATCTTGCTGATATGATATGTAGATTTCCAAAAAGCTTTTACCAAAGTCATCGTCAGAAACTCTTACGAAAAATGAGCAACAACAGCACGAGAGGGAAGGCTGTACATTTAAAAAAAAAACTGTTTTAAAGATACAACACAGAAGATAGGAATAAATAGTCACTTTTCACAGGTAAGTGAGGTCACCAGTGGAGGTCCCCAAGGACCTGCACTGGAACTCATGCTGCTCATCATTTTAATAAAGTACTTCAAAAATTGAGTGAGTAGTGAGGTGATGCTTGCTGATAATACCAAGTTATTCATGTCAGAAAAGAGCAGTCAACTATGAAGATGTGAAAAAAGAACTCCTTATGGGTTTCCCAAAGCCACCACCCACCAAATAAAGCTCTGCACTTCGGAAAAATAAACTAATTTCACACAGAAAATGATGGGTTCTTAGCTGTCAATCAATAATCAGGAACTAGGTCTTGGTATTATAGTAGATAGTTTCAGGAAGATATCAGCTTGACACTCAGCAGCTGTCAAAAAGACCTCCAAAGTCACAAATGAAACAATCAGATTGTTCGGAAATAATACAAAAGGGAACAGAGAATTAAACAGGGACATTATTACTCCATTGTATAAATCCATGATGCACCCATACCTTGACCACCATGTATATTGTTGGACTCTACATCTCAGTAAGAACAGAACAGGTTACAGGGAAGGCGACACGGATGATGTACAGAACACTTTCCTGAAGGAACAGCTAAGTGGGGCAGGACTCTCCATTCTAGAGAAAATGCAACTGAAGGAACTAAGATAGAAGTATTTAAAATCACGAATGGTGCAGTGAGAGGGATAAGGATATAGACACATTCACACAAAAACCAAATGGAGATTTAATGAATATGCAGTAGTGTCAAAAGAGACAAGAGAAGGTGGCTCTTTGCACAAAATGCAATCAAGCTGTGAAATGAAGTCCTTGTCATGATGTCATATATGCCACAAGTCTACATTGGTTGGGAGAAACAGACAAGTTCATGGAAGCGAAATCCACTGAGGGCTATTAAATACAACTCGTGTTATGGTTCATTAATTCCCGGAGCCCACACTGTTGGAGTGTTTAGGAAAAGCATCAGTCCATGCTTGCTCTACTCCTGCACTCCTCCTTGGGCACTACTGTCAGAGGAAATGATGAGCTATATGGACATTTGGTCTGATCAAGGCTAGTGTTCTTATCTCCAAAGCAGAGAACTACTCATTGGAGAATTATTGAGGCATTCACTAAACCCTGTTTTCTCAACAGTGGAAAAACTGGATGAATTGTATAAAAATAAGCACGTGGAATTTAGCTGGAGAGATGACAATACTAACATCACATTCTTATATACATCTTCTTCCTCTTGAGACAATATTATTTTGTGGGGTCTCAATGTTTCAACAGAGAAGAACAAATCAATCATAATCTTTGCTGAAGACACGAAGGCTACAGCTCTACCAGTAAACTAAACGCATCCAGACCCATTCTCTGGCACAGAGTCTGTTGATACTATTAAAATCTCTTACTCTTCCAAGTCAAAACAGCCACATCCAAAGAGCCTGTTGGGAATGGTCCCAAGCCCACGCCAACCGCTGAACTAAGCACAGCACTTCTGGGGGAGAGTGCTAACCGGGCGAACGATCTAATGATAGAACTGATCTAGACATCCTGGCAAAGTCTAATACAGTAGCATGGACACAGACAGCTATGCTTGAGCTCAGCCATGGTTTTAGCAAAGATATATCTTGCCAAATGTATCTGGCAGTTAGAACCTAAATATAAATAAAATCTAAGAACATCAAAAAGCTCCATGCTTACAGTTTGATGTGTACACATTTGTACTGCATGCTTTTTACAGGTTCCAGTACTACATGCAAGCTCAGGAAAGCTGGAAGCCCAAAAATAAACGCAAACCAAATACGACCAGCAGCAGAACTTTTCCAGGCTTGAACAACCATCATAATTTCTCCAAAGGTCTGCTGGAAATCGAAGGAACACACGTATCATCTCTATGCATTCAAGACAGCAACAGACATTAATAAGGGTTATTATCAGCTCAGCTGGGCCAAAGGGCATAGGCTGACACTCCAGCATCTTCCATTCCACTCGAGCACGCACTACATGGGAAATACCAAGGAAGAACCTTAAGATCATCCTTTCAGTGTGAACTTATCATGTCAGGTCCAAAAGTTATGCCTAAGAGAAGCTAGTAACTCATCAGACAACTGGGTCAACAGTACTCAAAGCTGTGCAGGAAATTAGGGAATGCAGCTGTGCCTGTTCCTGCCAGGTCAATGAACACATCGGAATGGGCCTGGATACAAAAAATATGCCAGCTCCGATCCTTTACCAACCAAAATGAAGATGATACGCAAGGTCTCTTCAATAAGGGAAAATAGGCAAGACAATGTTCTTTGAACTTAGACACTGTGGTGGGATTAATTGCCTTACTGTTACAGAGACTCAGATGCCTAGCAGTTGTCAACTCTCCGCACAGTCAATGAACAAATAGGCGCATCAGAAAGAAATGAATTGTCTTCCAAAGGCATACGTCTAAGAAAGTTGGAATGACTCAACCTCTGGGAGGTGCCTGTTTCTCTCTACTGACTATATATGTAATCCAGATGACAAGCCCAGGCATATACAACTAACTATTATACATTCAGATGAATCTTAGGCAAGATGAATCCTACAACTAGTTTTACAAGTGCATTACTAATGCATCTAGTCTGCTTTTCTCAAGGGAAAATATGGTGTTATTCATGCTGTGTTAAAACAGATGTTTTCAGCTGCTCATTTAAGAATCCCCTTCTGACCATGTGAATTTTAAGCCTTACATACAAAGAAAATGATTTATCTTAACAGAGGGCGTATCATTCAGAATAACATGACTAATCCTAAGCTACCACTCACCAGAAAGGTTATCATATGTAAATGAACCCTACAGCCACGGAGGTATTCAAAAGGCATGACTGGACTTGCAATGTCAGGTGGCACCAATAACTAACATTTCTCACATAGTCTCCTTGACTGATTTTTCATTATTAGGATACTCTCTGATAATAAAGCTTCACTGCATTTATTTGATGCAATCCTCCTACTATCAAAGGTTTTGCAGATAGTTGAAAGCAAACAGAACTAAATCCTTAAAATGATTATGGTCTAATGCTAGCGGGAAAAAAGATCCAGATGAGCAGCTTTTATTTTACTGCCCTTTCAATAAGAATCATAATGAAAAACCAGGGAAATCTTTTTGTCGCTGAAGTTAACAAACAAGTTTGAATATACATAAATCTTTTGGCAAAGTTCTACTTTGATTTAATTTAATGGGACTTCAAAAGTGAAATGAAAAGAGTCAAGAATAAGACCAAACATATATTCTTTAGTCCCCTCACTTATGAAATACATATTTTAAGATTAACTATCACTTTCCACATAAGCTAATCTCGGTGCGGTGCTCTCAAGATGAAGGAAAGCAGACTTCTTCATGTGGACGTATGAAGAAATAAGCTTTCAGCATTCTCTATGTTATAATATACAGAAGAAAGGATAGCGGAGAGATTAAGAGATACACAGGAACAGAAGTAAAAACACTGAGACAGTCCTAAGTGACAGTGAAAATTACAAGATTTATAGTACTCTCTAGTGAAATGTTGAACTTATCTTCTCAGAAGTACTAATGAATTCATTGGAATTTTCAAAAGCCTCAGATTCCGTAAGTTTCTCTATTTTAGTTTGAATTACACCTTAATTTTTGTACCTTGCAAAATTTGGTATGCTTTCATCATGCTCTCCCCCCCACCTCCTGCCCTGGAAGATTTTACCTGTATAACATAGCCAATTTGTTCTTTAAACTTTTATAATTTCAGTGAAGGAAACGAGCGTCATCCAGTTACAGAGATCTACACATTCATGTCTAAATCTACGCTAGTCTCCCTCAACTCCTCTACAGTCAGTACTGCAAAACAGGCACTTCAGGACATGAGCAATCTCACCCCAAGACAAACTCTAAACCAGGCTATATGAATCGCACCCTAGAGATGCCCAGTTCCTTCCCTTGACTAGAGAAGAGGTCTGGGGGACTAGTTGAGATATAGACATCTAAAATTCATTATGATGAATTTCTGCCTATGCTCTGTAACCGATAGAAACATGAAGCGGGGACCATGTCCCACCTTAAGCAGGTATTCTGGATGAGGCTTTGAGCAACCTCATCTAGTGGAAGGTGTCCCTGCCCATGGCAGCGGGGTTGGAACCACATGATCTTTAAGGTCCCTTCCAACCCACACCATTCTGTGATTCTATGATTCTCAGGACACCCTGCTCGTGGGAGGAGACTTAATAGTTTGCAGCTGGTAATGCAGGCTCCAACCACCGCAGTGATCTTTGTAAGTAGCACGGGGCAAGGAGCATATGGCAAAAGCTGCCTGTCTCTTAAACATTTAAGAGTGTCCACAAGAAACACCTAGCTCCTCAGAATCCTTCCTTGACAAAATGATGTTATGGAAACTAGTGATTATTGTCCAAAACGTTCTCAGCAGAGGTCTCAGAAGACACGCACAAAAGATGTGAAGACTTCACTGTGTACTTGGAGAAAGACAGCAGCCATCACATGTAGGATTTCTGAACAGGGATATCTATCTTAGTGAAGGTGCAGCTGCCAAGGGAGGAACAGGCAGAAGGAAAGGATAATAACTGAGCTTTAGTTTGTTCGTGGAAAGAGTCACTATGTTCTGAGTTTCAGAAGTTTTAGGGAAATTAAAAAAAAAAACAAACAAACCACACCACCAGCCCCAAAAAAATAACCTATCACGTGATTTTTCCAATTCAAGGTAAGAGCAAGGAAAAGAACAATAATTTGCTTCAACTTCTGTTCTGAAGAATAAAAACACTTAAGTAAGGCTGAAAATTTTAGCAGAAACATTTTAGACAAAAGAAAGGAGTCAAGACTTCTGTACTTTCTAGTCTTCAGTGCATAAAAAAATACAACGTAAAGAAGCTAAGCAAGAAAAAAAACATATGACAATAGTATGAGCAGAATGAAATATTCTACACAATATTTTGACTGATCTTTGACTTTAAAAACTTAACCTGGGAAAACATGAGACCAAGGACTAGTATACTACTTTTCAACAAGTTCTCAGTGCTTTAGTATCATTGTCCTAGTTTTGCTTAATTAAAAAGAATATGAAAGTTAGCCTAACACTGACTAGTTGTGGACAAATGTTTTTCTCCTCGCCCTTTAACCTCAACAGAGAGGCTATCTGGAAAATCACCAGGGGACGCTCAAAATCTGGAGGAAGGACAGGAATACCAAACAGAAAATCTTTTTGCTTTAAAGGTCTCTCTCTTCTTTTTAGACTTTACACTTTCTATCTAATTCTCACTTGAGATATACACGACAGAGCATTGCAGAAAAATATTTAAAAGTATCACTTTCAAATATCTTTTTGAAAAGCAAGTGCAGAAATTTTTTTCGTACCTGTTGGATAGTAGGCCTGCGAGTACTGCACTGAAGATGCATAGCTGCTGTATTTTGGAAGGGAAGTGGCAATGGTTTGAGACCCTTGCTGAAGCGGCAGAAGAGAGGTAACAGGCTGGAGTGTGTATGTGACCTCTGTTGGAAACCTTTGGAGTACCGGAAAGGCAACCCTTTTATTTGGAAAAGTTGAGGAAGCCTCATGCCCTGGAAGCAACCCAAGAGAACCCTGCCACGCTCTGGAATCCGGGACTGGAGTCCGATCTAAACCTTCCGTTGGTAAAGTGCCGTGGTTCTGGGATGAGGTCGGTATGTAGGAGTAAGGAAGGAAACTGTCTCGATGATAAGGTTGATGAAACTGTCCTACACTCAGCAATCCTGCAGTGGGTACAAAATAAAGTGAAACAAGTGTTAAGGAAAAGAGTTTTCACAGGCAATGAAAGGCAACATGAGGAGCCAAGGCTCTACAGCATTATTTGGGATAACACCCACATACCTTTGCTCCAATGTACTTAATCCAGAATGCATATGGCATATCCATATGCATATGGCATATGCCATATCCAGTGGCATATTAGTGCAGTGCCAACGCACAGCTGTCTGTGTAGCATTCAATCTCCTTAAACTTACAGTAACAAGTTATCAGTATTTAGAGATGTGCTATAAATCAAAATGCGTAGCAACTTACCAAACCAAACCAAACCAAAGTAATTTAGAAAGTAGTGTGTTAAATCAGACAATATGTTAAAAAAAAAAAAGGGAAATCATAAAGCAAGACTTTACCAAACTCCAATGTTGACAGCTCACAGTGTCAAAATCCTCCAAGTGACTTTGAAAGTACTTTATGACAAGTCATTTGTCAAGAAAAAAAAATCAAAGCCAACTTTTTTCCAGTCACCTCAACTAGTTCAGTTTAGAGTAAAATATCCCAAACTTTGCCATTTTGTTATTTCTTAGGTATTCCTTTTATTCTTCTCTTAGTTTCCTCTCTTAGTCAGTTATTATTTCATGAAATGGTATTTGCTCCTATACCATGACAGCTCTATTTCTGTTAGAGGTTTTGGTGACTTTGTTGAAACACTGACAGTAACACCGAAAACACCTGTGCTCATCGAATTCCTAAAAGAACTACTGCATTTGTGACTTTTCCGCAGGGTTGTATATAGCCATGCTAATTACAAGTTTCAAGATAGTTTACGTCAGTAGGGTTTATCTAGAAGCCAGGCTTTCTCAGACCTGTAGTTCCCAGTTCTCACTCTAAAGGACTTTTTGAAAAAATAGCCTCATGTTTACCTCTTTCACTCCTCTGATGGGAACTAATTCAAGAAATGGGTAACATACAGTCATTATTCTGCAAGTCCATATTAAATCATTAGGAATCGCTAAATAAATACCACCTGGCCCTGAAAATTTATTAAGAGTTAATGTATAGGACTGTTTATTTCCTGTTCAGCATTTTTACCACATATAAACAGAGAATGAGCAGAGGTATGAGAATTCCTTTGTCTGTATTTTACTTTTGGATAGGGAAATTAAGACTGTCTAGTTTTAACACATAAGACACCACAGGATGCCAAGTTACAAAGCCTCAGTTGCTTCACAGGAATTGTTCCTGGATGTTTAACACAGAGTTACATGTTGCAAGACATTTGGAACAGATGACGCTTTGCAAACAATAATATCTTTTATCTGTCAAATTACCTCACATTTACAGCAAAGACATGCCCCTAAATAGTCAGTACAGAGTGCACAGCCCGTCAGAACTCGACTGCATATACAACCCGATGTTTTCCTTGTTCTTTCTGTCTTTCTAGAAACTGAGACTCCTAGAGCAAAAGCTGTCTAAAACTGCACCCATAAAAACAGAGGCCAAAAAATTAAAAGGCTATTATCTTTCTTAGCATTTACTCTACCAATGGCCTGCATTACATCAGTCAGACCAGATTTCATTGAAGAAGTCTGTAATGACTCATCGCAGTCTTAACAATGTTAACACCAAATCTTTAATTTAAATGCTTCCTAGCCTCGGTATTGAAATAAGTTCCTTCCCTTCTCAAATGCTTCATTTTGTTTTCTTGGTATTACAGGTGTAGCTCCACACACATCGTAGAAAACACCACATGAATTCGATGACAATTCCTACTCTGAAACAGTAACCAACAATAAGTACTGTGATATCCTACTCTGTTCTAAATGCGGGCTGGTGCTGCAGGAAGCAGTACCACCAACTGCTTCTCCCCTTCTCCTGGTCGCGCGGTCCTGCCACTTCTCCCGCACCGAGCCTTACAGCTCTGCACCCACGCGGTGCATCACCCTGGCCCCAGAGCCAGCCGCAAAAAGGCCGCTCGAGTCTTCTCCTCAGATCATTGTGCCTAACCAACACAGCTGCTGCAAGGAAGGTGATGGTTAACAGGGGACCGAGGGAATGGGAAGTAGGGCTGCCCTTCTGGTAGCAGCCCACAGTTCAATCAGACTAAGAGCTTTGCAAAACAAGATATTCACATCTTCCTTACACAGCATCAACTACAGTGCACTCAAGCTTATATGGAATTTGTGGAATAATCCTCTGAGAGCTCAGACTTGTCTTGGAAAACTCAGATCCCCTCAAGGAGGGTTAGAAAGAAAGAAAACATGTTCTGGGGCTCTTTAACAACATTATTTTCTATTTAGCTCACACCTACTCATTCAATCCTCTTTAAAAACTATCTAGCTTGCAATTCTTTTTCAGGAGACAACCGACAGGAATCTCACTACCAGGTCTTTTCTCCTTTGTACAAAACTGACAGGATGCTCTAGTTGTCATTTCACATGACCCATCACTTCACACAGATTTAATGAGATCTTATTAAGCATCCCTACTGACGGGCAAGGAGGAGTAACATTCATCTGGTAAAGCTGTGCCAGCTCCACAGAGATTGCGTGAGGGTGTTCTCAGTGTAGTCCACAACAGGGACTGTATTGTACTCTACAGGCAGACTGAAACACATGCAAATCATGTTACCCATGCTTACTGGCAGCAGACCTACCCGCATGAAGAACAACCGTTTTCCTACACCGGGTGAACTGAGCAGCCACCAGCAAGGACAGGTAAACCTCCTCCCTCAGGGGAGTGCCGATTTTCAAACCCCATGCCACCCAGCGCTTCTCAAACCCACCACGGCCCCACATGGCCCACCCCACCTCACCAGGCCTGTCAGCCTTGCCGAGCGTCGAGGGCGGCAGCAGCGGGTCCCCGTGCAGCGACATGCCGAGCAGCTGCTGGAAGCGGTTGGGCGGGCGGCTGGTCAC